>NC_054372.1:76299505-76665339 GCF_017654675.1 Xenopus laevis | reverse complement strand
AGGACAGCTGCATGGGGAGTCAGAAACTCAGAACAAGTCTTCCAGCGTGCAGTAACCCTCCGAGATCCACCCCTCATTCATTTTAATAAAGGTCAGGTAATCCACACTTTTGTGACCTAGGCGAGTTCTCTTCTCAGTTACAATCCCTCCTGCTGCACTGAAGGTCCTTTCTGAGAGGACACTTGAGGCGGGGCAAGACAAGAGGTTCATGGCAAATTGTGACAGCTCTGGCCACAGATCAAGCCTGCGCACCCAGTAGTCATGGGGTTCATCGCTCCTCAGAGTGTCGATATCTGTAGTTAATGCCAGGTAGTCCGCTACCTGCCGGTCGAGGCGTTCTTTGAGGGTGGATCCAGAAGGGTTCTGGCGCTGCCTTGGACTGAAAAACATTTGCATGTCTGACGTTACAGAGTGGCCAAAGTGCTTTGTCCTTGCAGGTGCGCTCGTGGCAGGATTACTGGCACCTCTGCCCCTGGAATGTTGATGAGTTCCTGAAGTGACATCACCCTTAAAAGCATTGTACAACATGTTTTGCAGGCTGGTTTGTAAATGCAGCATCCTTTCGGACTTGTGGTATGTTGGTAACATTTCTGCCACTTTATGCTTGTACCGAGGGTCTAGTAGCGTTGCGACCCAGTACAGGTCCTTCTCCTTAAGCCTCTTGATACGGGGGTCCTTCAACAGGCATGACAGCATGAAAGACCCCATTCTCACAAGGTTGGATGCAGAGGTATCCATCTCCGTTTCCTCGTTATCAAGGACTGCATCATCCACGGTCTCCTCCCCCCAGCCACGTACAAGACCAGGGGTCCCCAAAAGGTCAACACCAGCCCCCTGGGAAGCCTGCTCCTGTTGGTCCTCCTCCTCCACAAAGCCACCTTCCTCCTCTGACTCCACTTCTGACACCTCTCCCTGCGTTGCAGCAGGTGCCTGGGTTCGTTCTGGTGATTCCGACCAGAAATCGTGCGCTTCCTGCTCCTCGTCACGCTGGTCTACAGCCTCATCTGTCACTCGTCGCACGGCACGCTCCAGGAAGAAAGCAAAGGGTATTAGGTCGCTGATGGTGCCTTCGGTGCGACTGACCATATTTGTAACCTCTTCAAAAGGGCGCATGAGCCTGCAGGCATCGCGCATAAGCACCCAGTAACGGGGGAAAAAAATCCCCAGCTCTGCAGATCCAGTCCTACCACCCAGTTCAAACAGGTATTCGTTGACGGCTCTTTGTTGTTGCAGCAGACGTTCCAACATGAGGAGTAGGGATGTAGCGAACGGCGGAAAAAATGTTCGCGAACATATTCGCGAACTTGCGACAAAACATGCGAATAGTTCGCGAACGTCGCGAACCCCATAGACTTCAATGGGAAGGCGAATTTTAAAAGCTAGAAAAGACATTTCTGGCCAGAAAAATGATTTTAAAGTTGTTTAAAGGGTGCAACGACCTGGACAGTGGCATGCCAGAGGGGGATCAAGGGCAAAAATGTATCTGAAAAATCCATTGTTGACACAGCGCTGCGTTTTGTGCTGTAAAGGGCAGAAATCACACTACGTCACTCAGGTGATGTTTCTGGACACGGAATGTGAAAAAGCTCACACAGCTAGGTGGCACTTGGTTAAAGACTGGGCAAACAATGCCTGCAAGGGCAACGTATACACTACAGCAGTGGATACGGAATATATTATTGCTGCTTGGAAAACGTCACTCAGGTGGTGTTTCTGGAGACGGTATTATTATTGATATTTAGACAGAATGTGAAAAAGATCACACAGCTAGGTGGCAGTTGTTTGAAGAACAGATGCAGATGAGAGATCAGCAGCAGGACAGCTGCCCACAGCAGCTACATACAGAGCACTGCAGTAGAAGGTAGATTACTAGCCAGCAAAGCTACCTAACCTAAAATGTCCCTCAAATCCCTGCAGAGTTCTGTCCCTACAATACAGAGCAGTATCAAGTAGATTACTAGCCAGCAAAGTTACTATCAACTGTCCCTCAAATCACTAACAGCTCTCTCCCTACACTAGCTCTTCCAAGCACACACAGGCAGAATGAAAAAACGCTGCAGGGCTTCAGTTTATATATGGAAGGGGAGTGGTCCAGGGGGTGTGGGGGTGGTCCAGGAGGGAGAGCTTCCTGATTGGCTGCCATGTATCTGCTGGTCTGGGGTGAGAGGGCAAAAATAAGCGCCAGCTAAGGCGAACCCAAATTGGCGAACGTCGCACGACGTTCGCGAACATTCGCCGAACGCGAATAGTCGATGTTCGCGCGAATTAGTTCGCGGGCGAACAGTCCGCGACATCCCTAATGAGGAGCGTTGAATTCCAGCGAGTCTGGCTGTCGCAAATCAAACGCCTGACTGGCATGTTGTACCGCTGCTGAATGTCAGCAAGGCGTGCCATGGCTGTGTATGAACGTCTGAAATGGGCCGACACCTTCCTGGACTGCCTGAGAACGTCCTGGAATCCTGGGTACTTCGAGACAAAACGTTGGACTATTAAATTCAGAACATGTGCCATGCAGGGCACATGTGTTAAATTGCCCAGTCTCAGTGCTGCCAACAGATTGCTTCCATTGTCACACACCACTTTTCCGATCTTCAGTTGGTGTGGGGTCAGCCACCGATCGGCCTGTGATTGCAGAGATGACAGGAGTACAGATCCGGTATGGTTTCTGCTTTCCAGGCACGTCATCCCCAAGACAGCATGGCAACGGCGTACCTGGCACGTCGAATAGCCTAGGGGGAGCTGGGGGTGCACAGGTGTGGAGGAGGAGGACCCAGCAGCAGAGGAGGAAGAAGATGAAGAAGACGAGGTAGAGAGCGAAGGAGGAGTAGAGGTGGTGGCAGAACCGCGTGCAATCCGTGGCGGTGACACCAACTCCACTGTCGTTGTTGAGCCACACATTCCCTGCTTCCCAGCCATTACCAAGTTCACCCAGTGGGCAGTGTAGGTGACATACCTGCCCTGACCATGCTTGGAGGACCATGCGTCAGTAGTCATATGGACCTTTGGCCCAACACTAAGTGACAGAGATGCGGTGACTTGGGTCTGCACATGGTGGTACAGGTGTGGTATTCCCTTTTTTGAAAAAAAATTGCGGCTGGGTACCTTCCACTGCGGTGTCCCAATTGCTACAAATTTGCGGAAGGCCTCAGAGTCCACCAGCTGGTATGGTAAAAGCTGGCGGGCTAAGAGTGCAGACAAGCCAGCTGTCAGACGCCGGGCAAGGGGTGACTCGCAGACATTGGCTTCTTACGCTCAAACATGGCCCTCACAGAAACTTGGCTGGGGGCAGATGACTGGGAATGGGAACTGGTGGTCAAGGTGGAAGGCGGAGTGGAGGGTGGTTCAGACGGGTCAAGGACAGCAGAGGTAGAGCAGTAAGATGCTGGACCAGAAGGAGGGTGGCTTTTAGTTTGCCTGTTGCCTTTGAGGTGTTTCTCCCAAAGTGCTTTGTGCTTGCCGTTCATGTGCCTTCGCATAGAAGTTGTACCTATGTGGCTGTTGGGCTTCCCAAGACTCAGTTTCTGACTGCACTCATTGCAAATTACAACACTTTTGACAGAGGCACACACATTAAAAAATCCCACACTGCTGACCTTTTTGAAGCTGGCAATCTGGCGGTAACAGTAGAAGTTGGCGGCGTTGGCGGCAATGGCGGGCGCATTGGCCGGCTGACCACAGGTGCCGATACATGTTGTTGCCCTACTGTTCCCTGCGAGCTGTCCTCCCTGCTTCTTCTAAGTCTTATTCTCCTCCTGCCTCTCTGACTCTCCGTCTCTCCATCTGAACTATCCTCCTCTTGCTCTCTTCTACTGGGCACCCACAAAACATCAATCTCCTCATCATCATTCTCCTCAGATGCATCAATTTCTTCTGACAGCTCACAGAAGGAAGCAGCAGCGGGGACCTCCTCATCACTCATTATGTCCATCTCTGTTGTGTTCTCTGCCAGAATTAAATCTGGTGTAACGTCCTCATCTCCTTCATCTTCTTCTGCCAATAATGGTTGCGCATCACTCAGCTCAAGAAACTCATGTGAAAATAACTCCTCTGACTCCAGTGAAGAAGGGGCGCCGGTGGTGGAGGAAGTGTTACGTGGGGTGGCCATAGCAGTGGAGGATGAGGATGTTGTGGTAAAGTTAGAAACGGTAGAGGATGGGGTGTGCTGTGTAAGCCAGTCAACTACCTCTTCAGCATTTTGGGAGTTCAGGGTCATTGCCTTTTTAAAACTGGGCAATTTCCTAGGGCCACAGGATAGCATAGCAGCACGGCCCCTAGTGCCTCTGCGTGGCGGCCTGCCTTTGCCTGGCATTATTTTTAAAACAACAACAACAACTCAGGTGGTGTTTCTGGAGACGGTATTATTATTGATATTTAGACAGTATGTGAACAAGCTCACACAGCTAGGTGGCAGTTGTTTGAAAATGAAGAACACACTGGGCAAACAATGCCTACAAGGTCAACGTATACACTACTACAGCAGTGGATACGGAATATATTATTGCTGCTTGAAAAACGTCACTCAGGTGGTGGTTCTGGAGACGGTATTATTATTGATATTTAGACAGTATGTGAACAAGCTCACACAGCTAGATGGCAGTTGTTTGAAGAACACACTGGGCAAATAATGCCTGCAAGTGCACTACTATTGGTGCACTACTATGAAGAACAGCAAACAGCACTGTACACGTTAAAGAACAGTAAGATAAGTAAAATAAAAAAAAAATTATATGTATATTAAAAAAAAAAAAATTCTCGGGTTGGTGCTGCTGAACTACTGGGAGCAGCACAGTAGCACACCAGTCCCACTCCCCAACACTGCTAGACTAATAGCACTGGGCTCTTATAGTAGCAACTAGCAAAGTAAAAAAACAAAAAAGAAAATAAAAGCAGTCCTTACAAGGACTATTGGGTTATTACAGCAGTCAGCAGATGAGATCAGAAGAGATCAGTGCCCACAGCAGGCAGCTACATACAGAGCACTGCAGTAGAAGGTAGATTACTAGCCAGCAAAGCTACCTAACCTGAAATGTCCCTCAAATCCCTGCAGACTTCTGTCCCTCCAATACAGAGCAGTATCAAGTAGATTACTAGCCAGCAAACTTACTATCAACTGTCCCTCAAATCACTAACAGCTCTCTCCCTACACTAGCTCTTCCAAGCACACACAGGCAGAATGAAAAAACGCTGCAGGGCTTCAGTTTATATATGGAAGGGGAGTGGTCCAGGGGGTGTGGGGGCGGTCCAGGAGGGACAGCTTCCTGATTGGCTGCCATGTATCTGCTGGTCTGGGGTGAGAGGTCAAAAAAAAGCGCCAGGTAAGGCGAACCCAAAATGGCGAACGTCGCGCGACGTTCGCGAACATTCGGCGAGCGCGAACAAGTTCGCCGGCGAACAGTCCGCGACATCCCTAATCTGTAGTAATATTTTTTGTTGTTGTTGAAATTTGTTACATGTGGTGTTTATTTGCATGCATTCTCCACCTGCCTGGAACTGCACTGCCTGGAACTGCACAAAGATTTTTTTTTTTCCGGTGCAATAGTGCTAAAAATGTGTTGGCCTTTGTAGAAAAGAATTTAGTAATGGGTGGAGGGCACACCAATTCAGCAAATGCTGTAGGTAAACAGTGCAAGAGGTGCAAACATCAAAAGGGTACCCCTACAATGGGTACCCCACAACGTAACAATATATAGATAGGTATGCACACTCAAAAGAAGGCAAGTATGGTATATTTAAAATAAAATTTTACTTGTTTATGCAAATAATACACACAAAGCCACAATAGTAGGCCTGTATAATACAATACATAAGCTTACATGGTATATACCTAACGTTTAAACATAGCCACAATTACATAACAGTAAACAGTAAGTATTACAATTATACAGCAAGGAGCAGATACACCTACCACCAGTATGAGAATGGCCCCAACGTTTCGGCGTAAGCCTTTGTCAAGGGGATTCATGTATCCATGTATCTGCTGGTCTGGGGTGAGAGGTCAAAAAAAAGCGCCAGGTAAGGCGAACCCAAAATGGCGAACGTCGCGCGACGTTCGCGAACATTCGGCGAGCGCGAACAAGTTCGCCGGCGAACAGTCCGCGACATCCCTAATCTGTAGTAATATTTTTTGTTGTTGTTGAAATTTGTTACATGTGGTGTTTATTTGCATGCATTCTCCACCTGCCTGGAACTGCACTGCCTGGAACTGCACAAAGATTTTTTTTTTTCCGGTGCAATAGTGCTAAAAATGTGTTGGCCTTTGTAGAAAAGAACCATATGTAATATTACTTTGTGTATATCATGACGTTTTACTTTGTGTTATATGCTTAATTCTTTTGTAATTATTTATTTGAACCATACTCACTTTAAATCTTACTTCCCTCCTAGGTCTTTATTTTTCCGAAGGAGAATTTTTCAAAATAGCTGGTAAGTAATACTGTTCTATTGATATCAAAGTTCAACCTGATTTCTAAAATCTTTTGTCTTATGGAACAGGCAGTTTTCTTAATGTTTTTTTCACTTTTTTATATAACGTATTTTCTTTCCTACAGTTGTCAGTGATCATTTTTCACGGGTAGTTATCAGGTTGATATTCATGCTCCCTGACTAAGGCTTGGTAAGTCAAACTACAATCGTTATTAAATTTATTTAATGTTTTTTCTTTTTGATTTTTGGTTTGGTATGCTTTGAATTTTTTTTTTATAGTTATCATCATTTTTCAACCACTGATATCAGGTTGAATTCCTTTAGTGCTCCCTGACTGCGGCTCGGTAAGAATATCTCAAACTCCAATTTTTGGATATTTTCCATATTTGTGTATATAGGTTCCTGTTTGACTGGGATATTTTTATCACTCTTTTTATTTTTCAATAACATTGTTTGTTTTTTTTCCCTACAGTTTTCATCATTTTTTTTTTCACCAGTTGATTTGTTGTTCCTTGACAAAAAACTGGTAAGTATGAATACTAAAATTAGTTTGCTAGTTTTCCTGCAATGTGTTTTTTCAGTTTTTATATACCTTTTTTTTCCCTACAGTTTACAGTTAGCATTTTTCACCTGTAGTTATCAGGTTGATATTCGTCAGTGCTCCCTGACTAAATCTTTGTAAGTTGATCAAAGTCCAACTACACTTGTTATTACTGTATTTACTATATTTTCTTTTTATCGTTTGGTATCTTTTGATTTTTATTTATTTTTTTTTTTACAGTGGTTATCGTCGTTTTTCAACCATTGATATCAGGTTGATTTCCTTTTGTGCTCCCCGACTAACTGATACCTCGGTAAGAATATCTCAAACTAACATTTTTGGGATATTTGCCTTATTTGTGTACATAGTTTCCTGTTTGACTGAGATATTTTTGTTACTCTTTATTTTACAATTCTTAATTTTTCCCCCCTACAGTTGTCATTGGTCACTTTTCAACAGTTTAAGTCCTGTTCCTTTCTTGTTCCTTGACTAAAGCTTGGTAAGTATGACTATTAAAAATTTATAGTAAACACTAATTTTATATGAAAATTAATGATAAACCGCAGACACAGAATATAATTGTACATAATTAATTTTTTTGGGCTACTACCAACAAGAAAATAGTTTGTTGGCTGAATTTGTTGACTGACACAACAGCAAAGTAATCCCTATTTAAGCCTCAAAAATGTGAATGTAGTAAACATAATTTTTAATAAAAAGTATTCAATTATATCAATTTATTATCCATATAACTTAAAAATATATTATTTTTTATAGATTCAAAAATGCCATGTTGCATTGTAAAAAATTATCCTCACTGGACTGGAAGAAAAGGATCTGAAGGTGTCATACTACATGGATTTCCCAATGATACACAAAAAATAAAAACCTGGCTCCTTCATATAAAACAGGATTTTGGAAACATCGATGAATTTGCCCAAAAAGTTCTTGAGGGGAAAAAAATGATCTCTACAGGATCTGCTCTTTGCATTTCACATCTGACTGCTACGAGAAAAGAAAAACGAAGACATTTCTTAAGAATGGCGCAGTCCCTACAGTCTTTCAAGACATTGACACTTCAGTGGACCCAGTCATATGTCCACCATCAAAACGACAGAGAACAGAAGACTTTGTAGTTGAGGCATCTGAACCTTCCAGAATTCAGTTACCCATCATGAGAGATTCCCAGACCCAAACTGACACTTGGATTCAAACTTTCACTGGGACTTCGAAAGATGTGGCTTGCATGACCAATCCGAAGTTAATTTCAAAGAGTTCAGGAACACAAATTGAACTGAAATACATTACATCGAATTGCAGCATTCATTGCTTTTACCGATTCCTGAAACGACAATCCAAGAAAAAGCATGTGTAGTACAAATGGATCATTTTTACCCAAAATCTTTTTCAACACCTTTGAAGATTGGCCAAGAATCGGTAAGTGATCAAGAATTTCAAAAAGAATACTCAATAAATACTGACGACCTTAGCCAAAATCGTAGTGAGCCCATGAGCTTCAGCTGTCTAGATTCAACAATAGAGTCTACAGAACAATGCAAAGATGACGATTTTGAACCCCTAACTGAATTTGAAAACACAGAGACAACCTTTGAAGAAGAGGAGGAGAAAAATGAAAAAGATTTGATAAAGGAGCGCAAATTTTTGGTATTCGAATCTTGCTTGGATGATTTGTTATTCAAAGTAAGATGTGGTTTCAGTATTGAATGCACTTCACCTATAGAAAAATTAAACAAGAAAACTATTGGATCTTCCCTCTCCGTTACTGCTACTTGCATTAGTAGCCATGAATTTCAGCTGTGGCAGAGCCTGCTGGAAATCTACTCTTAAGTTGTGCAATACTATGCAGTGGAGCTAGCTTTCAAAAAGTGGATGACATGCTGAATATTTTAGGATTGCTACATATTTCAAAAACAACTTACTACAGGTTTCAACGTGAATATTTGTTTCAAGCTATCAACAGACAATGGCAATTAGAACAGGAGTCTTTGCGCACTCAATTGTCTGAAAAGGCACTATGTGTTGCTGGTGATGGGCAGTATGACAGCCCAGGACACTGTGCAAAATATTGCATTTGTTTGATGATGGACATGGTTTCAGAGAAGATTCTGCACTTTCAAATTTTACAAATTTTACAAAGAGGCCTTTTGCAAGTGTTTGAAAAAAATTCAAGAAGATGGCTTTGATGTACAGATAGTGGCAACAGACAGGCACAGTGGCATCAAGAAAGCAGTTCAAGATGATTTTAAAACTTTAATTCATCAGTATGATACTTGGCACTTCACAAAAAGTCTCAGAAAAAAAACTTGTGACGTTGATGTCCTAAAAGAAAAGTGGAATTCAGCTTTAAACCACATCCAGGGTATTCACGAATGGGAAGATGGACTGGGCGGATGTGCACACGACACTTTGACAGAGGAAGAAGAAAATGAAACCCAGTGGATAAAAAAATCGGATCCAGCTTATGAAAGCCTGCTTACCATATTCAACGATCCTCGATTTGACAAAGATATAGAACATTTGCAGTGCTTCTGTCATACTGGGGCGATAGAGGTGTTCCACAGCAAAACAACATCATTCCGTCCAAAAAGACTACATTTTAAAATGGATGCGATGGAGGCAAGAACAAAACTTGCAGCTTTGTCCCACAATAGAAATGTAAATCGAAAACAGGCAACCATTAAAGATAGAAGAAGGTCAGCTCTTGATTTAGGACAAAAAGGATTTTCCTATGTGTGCCCAAAATGGAAGAAGACTTAGATGGCAAAGCCAATTTATGAACCAACCAAAAATGACTTTATATTTGATATAATTGAAGATGTCATC
Source organism: Xenopus laevis (assembly GCF_017654675.1). NCBI lineage: Eukaryota > Metazoa > Chordata > Amphibia > Anura > Pipidae > Xenopus > Xenopus laevis. The sequence continues at coordinate 76,655,531 of NC_054372.1, read as the reverse complement.
GATATTTGCTTGGGCAATATCAGCAGCAGTTGGGAGTATCAAGCAGCATCGCTTCCAAAAAATATTACACCATTGGAAAGACCAGATAAAGAGGAGATTCTAAAGGAGCACTTGTCTAGATTTAACAAGTAAAAAATGGGAACAATTACCTACACTTATGTTGCATTGAATCCAATTTGTACTATCAAAAAGTAAAATAAAACCCAAACATCTTGCTTTGTCTCATTAATTGTCATATACTTCTGTGAATAGTTACTACAATGTTGTGTTTATGTTCTAAATTTCAGTATTTCATCCATTTCTTATTATCTCTATTTCAGTTTGCTTAATGAGCATAAAATCTTTAAAATTCAAAAAAATCTTTTAAATGTTCTAGGTTAATTTCTTTTAACTAAACCAATTTAAACACGGGCGGTGACGTCAGCAAGATGGCTGCACGCACCTAAGCACGGGGGAGCAAGCCAGGGCCAGAGAATGCTAAAATTAACTTAAAGTAAATACCTTGCGGGAGCCACGGAGGAGGGAGTGCAGGGCGGTAAAGGAGAGAAGCCGCGGGAGATCCTCAAGGCTCGGGATTTGCAGCGTGATCAGACGCGAAGGAGGGGCGCTGCACGCAGCGCAGAGGAAACAGCGATAGCCGCCTAGTGCTGACAGGGAAGGACGGACGGGAGAAAAGTCTGCACCCGGCCGCACGTTGCTGCGGCACTGAGTGACTCGCACCCGCTAGTACAGCAAGAGACGCGGAGGACCTGCAGGGAACTGGTTGGCTGGGGCTGTTTGAAATTACAGCGGGGCCTAGAGGGGCCAACCTGCCACACGGATAATCCAGGCACAGAAGAAAAGCATCTAAGCTCCCAGGAGGAGAAGGGGTGCTGTAAAGAAATACAAGAAAGGGTAAGCAGGGTATGTTGTGAGAAGGCTTACCCCCCCAGGCTCGCCAAAGCTTAAAGAGACTGTAAAAAATTTTCCTTTTTTATTCCTCTACCTGCACCTGTTTGGGAAGCGAGTTAAAAACACGGTCAATAACCTGCCTATACTCTGTTTACAGCCTGAATATAATTATATACCCTTACTTCTTAACATATAAAAGGTTATTGGAAAGTACAGACTGTATCTTTTTTTTTAAAACAAAACTTTTTTATTGAACCCCAGGCGGAACTGTTCCCCCCCCCCATCTTTATTTCTGTGTTGTATTGTTAAAAGAAAAGACTGTATCTTAAAGCCACAACCAGTAGCACTGCCTAATACCAAGCTCTACGGCCACATAACTGTTACAGCTACGCAGTTACTGACCATATTCCATTAAGGCATTACAACGGAATTTGCAATTTAATTTCTTTAGAGTTGAAGGAAGCTCGCTATAAAGGCACATAAGTACAGCAATTTGGTAACTGTTGGGAAGCCAAACGAGGAAAAGAAGATGGGGAAACCACAGAAAACCAAAGGCGAGAAAGAGAAGGTCAAAGAAAAACAACAAACACATGGGCAAATAGAAGTTGCTCCAATGTTTACGAAAGGGAAAGTAGCTGGGACATACAGGAAGAAGACGCTGGCCAAAGACCAATTGGATGAAACAGCTGATACACAACAGGAATCTTCAGAACATGAAAGTGAAAGCGAGGGTATCACTGACATAGCTTCATACCTGACTAAATTGCCTTCCAAAGCAGACATAAGACATATGTTGCAGGAAGTAACGTCCACAATAAAGGAGGAAATAAAGGATCTGAAGAAAGATTTTGAGACTCTGGCGAGTAGAACGGAGGAGGTGGAAAGGCTTTAAAGTAAGATAATAACTAACCAGAAAACTATACATAAGACGGTGTTATCCCATAACTCATGGTTGTCAGATCTGCAAAAACAGATGGAAGATCAAGAGAATAGAGGAAGGAGAAACAACATAAGAGTTAGAGGGATGAAAGAACAAGACAAAGAAGAGAACATTAAAGAAGTCTTATGTAGAATGTTCATAGATATTATGGAAGGAAAACGGGTGCTGGAAACTGACATCGAGAGAGCACACAGAGTCCAAAAATCTAAATCAGGTCCTTTAAATGCAACTAGAGACATTGTTTGCTGTATTAAAAGTTTTACATTAAAGGAGGAAATTGTAAGGATATGTCTGCCCCTTTTCAAGATGGTGCCTCCAGTTTCGTGACCAGCACCACGTCATACGCAGGCGCCCGTTTTCGTCGCGGTTACGTCCGTCGCGGGCGCCTCGCGGGCGCTCAGTTTCGACGCGGTCGCGTGCGTCGCGGTCGCTCTGCGGGCGTCACGCCGGCGTCCTGACGCTGGCGCTTTTTCGCGCCCTTTTCGACGCCGGCGCTATAGGTTAAAAGGTCACCTTGAACTTTGTTGCATTGCGAAGTGATCATCGCTCCTGTGTTGATTCCTAAGCTATTTTCTTCAAACTTGATTCCTGTGATTCGACTCAGCCTGTTTTGACTTCTGCTGTTTGCTGCCTGCATTGACCTTGGACTCGTCTTTACCATTCTTCTGATCATCCCTGCCTGCTTTGACGTTTTGGATTTTCGGCACTCCTGCCCACTCCGCTACTGAGGTACAGTCCTGTTCCCATTTCCAGTGACTGTTACTTTCGGAGGGAGGCGTAGGTGAGGTCAGTTTTCATCAAAAACCTCTTCCATTCGGTGAGTTCTGATAGTATCACTTCGCCAAAAAGATGGAAGAGTCCGAAACTGATTCCGCCATGGATCGCCTTACTCAGCAATTGGCAGCCCTCACCCAGGTGGTTCAAGATCTCCAAGGGGGTTATCAGCAAATCCAAACCCAACTCTAGAATTTGCCTGGTCCCTCTGTTTCACCTGCTGTTGCAGCTGCTCCTCCTGAGTTTTTGGAGCCGCGGCGGCTGTTCCTGTCATAGCTGCACCTCCTCCTGCTTCTTCGCCTGTCAAGATTAAATTGGCTACACCTGAACGATTCTCTGGAAATCGTAAGAAATTTCGGTCCTTTGTAAACAGCTGCAAATTGGAGTTCCTGTTGAACCCACATATCTATTCCGCTGAACAATCCAAGGTGGGATTCCTCATCTCCTTCCTCTCTGATGAACCTCAGACCTGGGCACACCGCCTGCTTGAGCAACATAGTCCGTTGTTGGGGAACTTCAACGACTTCGCATCAGCCATGGCCAGCTCTATGATGATCCTAAGAGAGAGGTAACTGCAGAGGCCGGTTTGAGAGGTCTAACCCAAGGGAAAAGACCAGTGGAAGACTATATTACAGACTTTCGTAATTATGCTGCTGATACCCGTTGGGGTCCCATTGCCCTCAAACACCAGTTCCGCATTGGTCTCTCAGAGGCCATAAAAGATGAACTATCTCGTGTGGAGCCACCTGATGAATTGGAGCCCTTCATTAGACTTGTTATCCAGATTGATCGACGTATCAAGGAGAGACGTCTGGAGAGGGCTGGAGCCTTTTCCCCCAGTTGGCTTGTTCCTAAGGCCTTACCTCCCGTCAAGTCCGTACCCACATCTTTTGCAACTTCCACGGACCCAGAGCCAATGCAGATCAGTCTCATTCGTCCTCCCCTATCCACTGAGGAGAGACTCCGAAGACGGCGCCTAAACCTGTGCATGTATTGTGGAGCTGCGGGTCATCTCCTGCTTACCTGCCCACTCAAGCCTGCCAGTAAGATGGTTAAACCTGTTCTTATAAAGACTGGTGCTAATAATGGTCAATCTCTTATCTCCATTAATGTTGTTTTACAGTGGTCAAAGGGAAGTCTCCAGATTCCAGCTCTAATTGATTCCGGAGCGTGCGGATGTTTCATTGACCAAGACCTGGTTGTTCGGCATCGCATTCCTTTGTTACCTAAGACTAACCCATTGGTGGTGAGATTGGCTGATGGCTCGAACATTTCTTCTGGTCCTGTGTTGCATGAAACTGTTCTCCTGTCAATAAAAATTCAACAGCATACTGAGTCCCTGTCCTTTGATGTTGTTTCTTCCCCATTATATCCTGTGATTCTAGGATACCCGTGGCTTCGAGTTCACAACCCAATTATTGATTGGCACACTAAGCAAGTCAAGTTTTCTTCCAATTTCTGTTCTCAGCATCTTCCGTGTAAAACTTCCTTACATATGGTGTCTCAGGATGCTAGATCGTCACTGGTTCCTGAACCTTATCATGAATTCCTTGACGTGTTTGATGCAAAGGCAGCGGATATTCTTCCGCCCCATCGGATCTACGACTGCCCAATTGACTTATTACCTGGAGCAGCTATTCCTTTCGGTAGAATCTACCCCCTATCTGAGCCTGAGCTCAAAGTTCTTAAAGATTACATTGATGAGAACTTAAAGAAGGGATTCATTCGTTCTTCCACGTCGCCTGCTGGGGCTGGCATATTCTTTGTGGAAAAGAAGGATCGTTCTTTGCGACCTTGTATTGATTACAGGGACTTGAATAAAGTTACAATCAAAAATCGATATCCTCTGCCCCTAATTCCAGAACTCTTTCAAAGGCTTCGTTCAGCATGTATTTTTACCAAATTAGACCTTCGGGGAGCCTACAATTTGGTACGTATTCGACAAGGTGATGAATGGAAGACAGCCTTCCGGACACGCTATGGGCATTTTGAATATCTCGTTATGCCTTTCGGTCTGTGCAACGCCCCTGCAACTTTTCAGCACTTTGTCAATGACATTTTCAGAGACTTTCTTGATTTATTTGTTATTGTTTATCTAGATGACATTCTCATTTTTTCTTCATCTTTGGAAGAACATAGAACTCATGTTAAAAAGGTTTTTTCACGGTTACGAACTCACAGACTTTATGCCAAACTAGAAAAGTGCGAGTTCGAGAAGACCACTATTGAGTTCCTCGGTTTTATAATCTCCGCTAATGGGACAGCAATGGATACCCGTAAGATCTCTGCTGTGTTGAACTGGCCTACTCCTTCCAGCCGAAAAGAGGTGCAAAGATTTGTTGGGTTTGCCAATTTTTATCGCAAATTTATTAAAGATTTTTCTAAAATTATTGCTCCCATCACCTCTCTTACCAGTACCCTTAAGAAATTTCATTGGTCAAAGGAAGCACAGTCATCTTTTGAAGAGTTGAAGAGTCATTTTACTTCTGCACCCATCTTAGTACATCCGGACCCAGCTTTGCCCTTTATTCTCGAGGTTGATGCCTCCGAGTCAGCTATAGGTGCTGTTCTTTCTCAAAGAGCCAACATTCAGGAGCAACTCCACCCCATTGCTTTCTTTTCTAAGAAACTGTCTAGATCTGAACAAAACTATGATGTCGGGGATCGAGAATTACTCGCCATCAAAGCTGCTTTTCAGGAATGGAGACATCTATTAGAGGGAGCTAATCATCCTACGCTGGTTTTTTCTGATCATAAGAATCTGGAGTACCTGCGTTCTGCCAAAAGACTCCGTCCACGACAAGCGAGATGGGCCCTTTTTTTTCTAGGTTCAACTTCCATGTTACTTTCAGACCTGGGTCCAAGAACGGGAAAGCTGATGCCCTATCTCATTTATATTCGATGGATGAACAAGATACTTCAGTCGAAAATATATTGTCTCCAGCTAATTTTTTTCTTCTCCAAGCGGAGTTAATAACCAAGATTCGGGAAACCGCCAACTCGAAAGACTGCTGCCCTAAGGATGCTGTTGTCCAAGATGGTCTTGTCTTAGTCAACAATAAGGTGTTCGTTCCCAAAGATCTCCGTCTGGAGACTCTTCAGTTTGTTCACGATCATCCTTTATCCGGTCATCTTGGTGTTAGGAAGACACAGCAGTTGGCTCAAAGGAGATTTTATTGGCCTGGGATGTCTAAGGACTGTAAACTTTATGTCCTGTCCTGTGAAGTATGTGCTCGATTTAAAGAACCACGTTCCCGACCCATGGGACTACTACATCCACTCCCTGTTCCTAAGAGACCTTGGGATAGTATTTCCATGGACTTCATTGTGGAATTGCCTGTATCTGAAGGGTTCAATACCATCTTTGTTGTAGTAGACAGGTTGACAAAAATGGCACATTTTATACCTTTAAGAGGTCTTCCGTCTGCAGCTACTACAGCTAGCGTCTTTGTGAAGGAAATTTTTCGTCTACATGGGTTACCAAATGAAATAATTTCTGACCGAGGGTCACAATTTACTTCCAAATTCTGGAAATCTCTTTGCCAAGGTCTTCATATCCAGCTTTCTTTATCTTCTGCTTTTCATCCCCAAACCAATGGGCAGACTGAAAGAACCAATCAAACCTTAGAACAGTATATTCGGTATTTTACTTCTTTCTCACAGGATGATTGGGCTTCATTATTACCGTTAGCAGAATTCTCATATAACAATGCAGTTCATGATTCAACTAAACAGTCTCCATACTTTGCAAACTTTGGGTTTCATCCTACGTCCCTTCCAGGTATTACTGAAGTTCCGGTTCCAGCTTCTCAAGAGAGACTTTTGTTTCTGAAACACAATTTTGAAATCCTTCAACAAAATATTCAAGATGCGCAACGGTCTTTTAAAAAATTTTCGGACAGAAGGCGCTTGAAGAATTCTAATTTTCAGGTCGGTGATTTGGTGTGGCTCTCTACACGTAACTTGAAATTATCTTGTCCGTCTAAAAAATTAGGACAGAAGTTCCTGGGTCCTTTTTCTGTTATTAAACAAATTAACCCAGTTGCTTTTAAATTACAATTACCTGCCAAATACAAGATCCATCCTGTATTCCATGTTTCTTTACTGAAGAAATTTATTAAGAATGTGTTTCCTAATCGGGTGAGACAACCACCGAAACCTTCAATTGTCCAAGGGGTTCAAGAATTTGTGGTTCAAAAGATTTTGGACTCTAGGATCTATAGAGGCCAACTTCAGTATCTGATCCAATGGAAAGGATATCCACCTGAAGATAACTCCTGGGAACCAATTAACAATATCCATGCTCCTCGGTTGATCAAGACTTTTCACCTTAGATTTCCAAGTAAACCTAATCTTCAGGTCGTCCAGAGGCCGCCCGTTGAGGGGGGGCAATGTAAGGATATGTCTGCCCCTTTTCAAGATGGTGCCTCCAGTTTCGTGACCAGCACCACGTCATACGCAGGAGCCCGTTTTCGTCGCGGTTACGTCCGTCGCGGGTGCCTCGCGGGCGCTTAGTTTCGACGCGGTCGCGTGCGTCGCGGTCGCTCTGCGGGCGTCACGCCGGCGTCCTGATGCTGGCGCTTTTTCGCGCCCTTTTCGACGCCGGCGCTATAGGTTAAAAGGTCACCTTGAACTTTGTTGCATTGCGAAGTGATCATCGCTCCTGTGTTGATTCCTAAGCTATTTTCTTCAAACTTGATTCCTGTGATTCGACTCGGCCTGTTTTGACTTCTGCTGTTTGCTGCCTGCATTGACCTTGGACTCGTCTTTACCATTCTTCTGATCATCCCTGCCTGCTTTGACGTTTTGGATTTTCGGCACTCCTGCCCACTCCGCTACTGAGGTACAGGCCTGTTCCCATTTCCAGTGACTGTTACTTTCGGAGGGAGGCGTAGGTGAGGTCAGTTTTCATCAAAAACCTCTTCCATTCGGTGAGTTCTGATAGAAATATTAAGGAAGGCAAGGGAGAGAGGCACAATTCTTTTTGAAGAATCTACAGTGAAACTCTTCCAAGATATCTCATGGAGCACTTTAAACAAACGTAGACTACTGAAGCCACTGACAACAGCCCTCAAAGATAAAGATATACAGTATAGATGGGGATTTCCATTCTCTTTAAGTGCCAACAGCGAGGGGCAACAAGCGACAATTCGTTTCCCAAAGGACACGGAAAGATTCCTAAGGAGGATGAAACTGCCTGACGTAGATCTCCCAGGCTGGATATTAGAAGAACCTGGTGAAATAGACTGGGGCCCTTTACAGCAGGGACTGTGGCAACAGAAGGAAACATCTAAAAAGAAAGCAAGTACCCCGACCTCTAGTGACATCAGTGAATGTCCTGTAAGGTCAAGCAGAAGATACTAAAAGGAGAGTCCACCCTTCAGGATGGGTAAATATGTAAGACTTTCAGAGACTGGGTGTTATGAACTGTTACAAACCGAACTGAGTAAAATATGCATAGATAAGCGGGTTATCAGTACACAAGGGCATGGAAGAAGGGGAGGGGAAAAAAAAAAAAAAGGTTTGGGCCAGATGTGAGGAAAAGAAAGTATAGATATGTGCTCGGGAATTTCCATCGGCTGTTGATGCTTATTCAAATGGTTTTGTGGTATGTACGACAAGGGGAGGGGGGGAGGACCATGCATGTGTTTGGGGTAGATAGCATAATTCCTCTAGGGAAAATAAACACTTCACGGATATTTATATATATATCATTGGGGTTAGAGAGTGACCCACACAGAGGTATAGAGAGTGGAGGTGGTAGTAATAACAATTAACAATAGGCACATTAGGTGTTGTAGACAAGTACAGATTAAGTATAACATACTCAGAGTGGGTTTGGATGCATAGCTGCCACATGAAGGGGGTAGGAGTAACAAAATATCACTCTAAATCACATAAAACACAGTATATAATGAGGTGTATAAAGCAACACAAGGGGGGGTAGCAGTAAATTTCACTGGTTGTACATTCAAGATATCACAATAGCGCGACAAGGGCTACACAATTTATACAGTAAATAAAAGGGAGTTAGCACCAATGAGAAGGGGGAAATGGGGCACGAATATAACTAGTTCGCATAAAACCCTGGAGGAATGGGATTTGCCACATTTGCATGCATAGAATGCCCCTTTAAGCCAAGTCGGCTCTGAAGTGGTTAGAGGCAACAACGGTAGAAATGTAAGATTTTTTTCATTCTTTTCCTTTTTTTTTCTCTTCCTATTCGCTGAAGAGAGGTTAAAGGAGGGTAGCAATGTAGCAAGGTTTATAACAAACAACAGAGAAAAAAAATGAATAAATAAATAAAAAAAAGGGTAAAAAAAAAAAAAGAGAGAAAAGCTCTGGCAAGTAACCCAAGTAGGCTTAGGTTTAATTGGATTGAGAACCCGACTGTCTCTGAAAGGAGACAGTAAAGCGGCAGCTTAAACTCCCCACGAAAGTGCGTCTAGGCGCACCCAGCCGCCCCTGGGGAACAGCAAGAGGATTTATTCTCTATAAGTCTGAGGCGGCGTATTAATTTCCCACCATGCAAGTGGGATATCATGTTTTTTTCTACTCTTTAATCTGTTTTTTTTTTATATATATCTTATCTTTTGTATATGTCTTCTGTGGCCACAGGCCATTTTCTCTCTGTGTGGACTTTAACTTTCATAAAGTAGATGATATAGGACGAGAGGTTAAAAATATAATGGTACACGTTACAAGAAGGTATTTTAAAGTAAATGTGTTTAATTTTAAGCTATAATGTAAATGGGCTGAACGAACCTGTTAAGAGAAGCCAAATCCTAAACACATGTAAAAAACTACAGGCACATATAATAATGTTTCAAGAAACCCACTTTAAAGAAGGTCACACCCCAAGGATAATGGATAGACTTTATACACAGATTTATTATAGTAATAACCCAGAGAAGAAAGCAACAGGAGTACTAATAATGATTCACAAAGACTTACCGTTTGTACTACAAGAGAAGAAAATAGATAAGGAAGGTAGATATGTTATAATAAAGGGGAACCACTACCCAATAACTCTCAGGTTGGAATTACCATAAATAAATGAAAAAGAATACACTTGGAGGTTCAACAATTTATTGCTACACAGAAAAGATATAAAAAATAAAATTAGGGATATGCTTCAACAAATACTTAAAGAGAATTTGGGACCAGATGTTAGCTTGGCGACATTGTGGGAAACTAAGAAATGTGTGCTCAGAGGCCAGCTGATAGCTGTAGGTAGTAACCTAAAGAAAAAGAGAAACAAATTAACAGTTTAATTAAAGAGATTTCTAAACTGGAAAAGATTCATAAAACAAAAATGACAGAGGATATATTAGAACAACTTGAAAAGAAAAGACTGCAATTGAAAGCAATACTTGATCAGGGCTCATATAAAGCATATATGTATAGTAAACAGAAGGGATATGAACTGGGGGACAAATGTAATAAATATTTCGCTCAAAGATTGAAAAAAAAAATAGGGCTACCCATATTACATCAATAAAAGGTAGGGATCAAAAGATTCACTACGACACATACTGTATAACATTGTCAAAACATTTCAGCAATACTATCAAACACTATATAGACTACAGGAAGGAGCCGATCAAAAAGATAAATTAGAGGCAATGGAAAAATTCATAGAGGAAGCACAATTACCAGTTTTAAAAGTAAATGAAAGATCTATATTGGACGCACCTTTCACACCTCATAAATAAGCAATACTATAGACTCATTGGCAGCAGAAAAAAGTCCAGGTCCAGATGGCTTTAGCGCTTTATATTACAAAACATATAAAATAGAACTAATCCCCTTGATGTGCTCCTTCTATAATACTATTGATCAAACTCAAGGGTTCCATAAACAGGCAAAAGAAGCTAACATTACTATTATCCCAAAGGAGGGGAAAGATCCCCAGCTCTGTGAAAGCTACAGGCCAATATCCCTTATAAATATAGACTTAAAAATATATGCCAAATTAAAAGCAAACAGACTGAAAAAATACTTACCAGATTTAATTCAAGACGACCAGGCTGGGTTTATACCTAAGAGGGAGGGAAAAGACAACATCTATAAAATCTTATCATTACTGAAAATAGGGCAAATGGATAAACATAAAGTACAACCTACATTAATACTAAGTACAACAGATGCTGAAAAAGCATTCGATAGAGTGGGATGGTCGTTTTTGGAAAAAACACTGAGAGGATTTGGAATAGGGGAGATCACCATAAATCGTATTTTAGCACTATATAAAGACCCTTATGCAAGGGTTAAAGTGAATGGCAAACTATCTGACCCAGTATATATTTGTAATGGAACCAGGCAGGGTTGTCCGCTATCACCACTGTTATTTGTGCTGGTGATTGAGACACTACTATCGCATATCAGACTGGAGGCAAGTATAGGGGGAATAAAGGTTGGAGAGAAAGAGTATAAGACAATAGCTTTTGCTGACGATATGCTAATCTTTGTCTCCGATCCAATGTCCTCCTTACCCTGCCTAGGGATGTCGCGGACTGTTCGCCGGCGAACTTGTTCGCGCGAACATCGGCTGTTCGCGTCCGCCGCAAGTTCGCGAACGTCGCGCGACGTTCGCCATTTTGGGTTCGCCTTACCTGGCGCTTTTTTTTGACCTCTCACCCCAGACCAGCAGATACATGGCAGCCAATCAGGAAGCTCTCCCTCCTGGACCACCCCCACACCCCCTGGACCACTCCCCTTCCATATATAAACTGAAGCCCTGCAGCGTTTTTTCATTCTGCCTGTGTGTGCTTGGAAGAGCTAGTGTAGGGAGAGAGCTGCTAGTGATTTCACTGATTTGAGGGACAAGTTTGCTGGCTAGTAATCTACTTGATACTGCTCTGTATTGGAGGGACAGAAGTCTGCAGGGATTTGAGGGACATTTTAGGGTAGCTTTGCTGGCTAGTAATCTACCTTCTACTGCAGTGCTCTGTATGTAGCTGCCTGCTGTGGGCACTGATCTCTTCTGATCTCATCTGCTGACTGCTGTAATAACCCAATAGTCCTTGTAAGGACTGCTTTTATTTTCTTTTTTGTTGTTTTACTTTGCTACTTTAAGTGCTATTAGTCTAGCAGTGTTGGGGAGTGGGACTGGTGTGCTACTGTGCTGCTCCTAGTAGTTCAGCAGCACCAACCCGAGAATATTTTTTTTTTTTAATATACATATAATTTTTTTTTTTATTTTACTTATCTTACTGTTCTTTAAGGTGTCCAGTGCTGTTTGCTGTTCTTCATAGTAGTGCACCAATAGTAGTGCACTTGCAGGCATTATTTGCCCAGTGGCCATCTAGCTGTGTGAGCTTGTTCACATTCTGTCTAAATATCAATAATAATACCGTCTCCAGAAACACCACCTGAGTGACGTTTTTCAAGCAGCAATAATATATTCCGTATCCACCACTGCTGTAGTGTATACGTTGACCTTGTAGGCATTATTTGTCCAGTGTGTTCTTCATTTTCAAACCACTGCCACTTAGCTGTGTGAGCTTGTTCACATTCTGTCTAAATATCAATAATAATACCGTCTCCAGAAACACCACCTGAGTGACGTTTTTCAAGCAGCAATAATATATTCCGTATCCACCACTGCTGTAGTGTATACGTTGACCTTGTAGGCATTATTTGCCCAGTGTGTTCTTCATTTTCAAACCACTGCCACTTAGCTGTGTGAGCTTGTTCACATTCTGTCTAAATATGAATAATAATACCGTCTCCAGAAACACCACCTGAGTGACGTTTTTCAAGCAGCAATAATATATTCCGTATCCACCACTGCTGTAGTGTATACGTTGACCTTGTAGGCATTATTTGCCCAGTGTGTTCTTCATTTTCAAACCACTGCCACTTAGCTGTGTGAGCTTGTTCACATTCTGTCTAAATATCAATAATAATACCGTCTCCAGAAACACCACCTGAGTGACGTTTTTCAAGCAGCAATAATATATTCCGTATCCACCACTGCTGTAGTGTATACGTTGACCTTGTAGGCATTATTTGCCCAGTGTGTTCTTCATTTTCAAACCACTGCCACTTAGCTGTGTGAGCTTGTTCACATTCTGTCTAAATATCAATAATAATACCGTCTCCAGAAACACCACCTGAGTGACGTTTTTCAAGCAGCAATAATATATTCCGTATCCACCACTGCTGTAGTGTATACGTTGACCTTGTAGGCATTGTTTGCCCAGTGTGTTCTTCTTCTTCTTCATTTTCAAACAACTCCCATCTAGCTCTGTGAGCTTGTTCACATTCTGTCTAAATATCAATAATAATACCGTCTCCAGAAACACCACCTGAGTTGTTGTTGTTTTTGTTTTAAAAATAATGCCAGGCAAAGGCAGGCCGCCACGCAGAGGCACTAGGGGCCGTGCTGCTATGCTATCCTGTGGCCCTAGGAAATTGCCCAGTTTTAAAAAGGCAATGACCCTGAACTCCCAAAATGCTGAAGAAGTAGTTGACTGGCTTACACAGCACACCCCATCCTCTACCGTTTCTAACTTTACCACAACATCCTCATCCTCCACTGCTATGAGCACCCCACGTAACACTTCCTCCACCACCGGCGCCCCTTCTTCACTGGAGTCAGAGGAGTTATTTTCACATGAGTTTCTTGAACTGAGTGATGCGCAACCATTATTGGCAGAAGAAGATGAAGGAGATGAGGACGTTACACCAGATTTAATTCTGGCAGAGAACACAACAGAGATGGACATAATGAGTGATGACGAGGAGGTCCCCGCTGCTGCTTCCTTCTGTGAGCTGTTAGAAGAAATTGATGCATCTGAGGAGAATGATGATGAGGAGATTGATGTTTTGTGGGTGCCCAGTAGAAGAGAGCAAGAGGAGGATAGTTCAGATGGAGAGACGGAGAGTCAGAGAGGCAGGAGGAGAATAAGACTTAGAAGAAGCAGGGAGGACAGCTCGCAGGGAACAGTAGGGCAACAACATGTATCGGCACCTGTGGTCAGCCGGCCAACGCACCCGCCATTGCCGCCAACGCCGCCGACTTCTACTTTTACCACCAGATTGCCAGCCTCAAAAAGGTCAGCAGTGTGGGATTTTTTTAATGTGTGTGCCTCTGACAAAAGCGTTGTAATTTGCAATGAGTGCAGTCAGAAACTGAGTCTTGGGAAGCCCAACAGCCACATAGGTACAACTTCTATGCGAAGGCACATGAACGGCAAGCACAAAGCACTTTGGGAGCAACACCTCAAAGGCAACAGGCAAACTAAAAGCCACCCTCCTTCTGGTCCAGCATCTTACTGCTCTACCTCTGCTGTCCTTGACCCGTCTGAACCACCCTCCACTCCGCCTTCCACCTTGACCACCAGTTCCCATTCCCAGTCATCTGCCCCCAGCCAAGTTTCTGTGAGGGCCATGTTTGAGCGTAAGAAGCCAATGTCTGCGAGTCACCCCCTTGCCCGGCGTCTGACAGCTGGCTTGTCTGCACTCTTAGCCCGCCAGCTTTTACCATACCAGCTGGTGGACTCTGAGGCCTTCCGCAAATTTGTAGCAATTGGGACACCGCAGTGGAAGGTACCCAGCCGCAATTTTTTTTCAAAAAAGGGAATACCACACCTGTACCACCATGTGCAGAGCCAAGTCACCGCATCTCTGTCACTTAGTGTTGGGCCAAAGGTCCATATGACTACTGACGCATGGTCCTCCAAGCATGGTCAGGGCAGGTATGTCACCTACACTGCCCACTGGGTGAACTTGGTCATGGCTGGGAAGCAGGAAATGTGTGGCTCAACAACGACAGTGGAGTTGGTGTCACCGCCACGGATTGCACGCGGTTCTGCCACCACCTCTACTCCTCCTTCGCTCTCTACCTCGTCTTCTGGCCTCTGTGCTTCAGTGGCTGTGACAAAAAAAATTAATATTTTCAGCATTTATATGGCATATTGTTTCGGCCTCTGTGCTTCAGTGGCTGTGACAAAAAAATGAATATTTTCAGCATTTATATGGCATATTTTTTCTGGCCTCTGTGCTTCAGTGGCTGCGACCAAAAAAAACAGAATATTTTCAGCATTTATATGGCATATTTTTCCTGGCCTCTGTGCTTCAGTGGCTGCGACAAAAATAAATGAATATTTTCAGCATTTATATGGCATATTTTTTCTGGCCTCTGTGCTTCAGTGGCTGTGACAAAAAAATGAATATTTTCAGCATTTATATGGCATATTTTTTCTGGCCTCTGTGCTTCAATGGCTGCGACCAAAAAAAACAGAATATTTTCAGCATTTATATGGCATATTTTTCCTGGCCTCTGTGCTTCAGTGGCTGCGACCAAAAAAATTTAATATTTTCAGCATTTATATGGCATATTTTTTCTGGCCTCTGTGCTTCAGTGGCTGCGACAAAAATAAATGAATATTTTCAGCATTTATATGGCATATTTTTTCTGGCCTCTGTGTTTCAGTGGCTGCGACCAAAAAAAACAGAATATTTTCAGCATTTATATGGCATATTTTTTCTGGCCTCTGTGCTTCAGTGGCTGTGACAAAAAAATGAATATTTTCAGCATTTATTTGGCATATTTTTTCTGGCCTCTGTGCTTCAGTGGCTGTGACAAAAAAATGAATATTTTCAGCATTTATATGGCATATTGTTTCGGCCTCTGTGCTTCAGTGGCTGCGACCAAAAAAATTGAATATTTTCAGCATTTATATGGCATATTTTTTCTGGCCTCTGTGCTTCAGTGTCTGCGACAAAAATTTTTTTATATTGTTAGCATTTATATGGCATATTTTTCCTGGCCTCTGTGCTGCAGTGGCTGCGACAAAAAAAAAAATTTATATTGTTTGCATTTATATGGCATATTTTTTCTGGCCTCTGTGCTGCAGTGGCTGCGACAAAAAAAAATTAATATTGTTTGCATTTATATGGCATATTTTTTCTGGCCTCTGTGCTGCAGTGGCTGCCACAAAAAAAAATTAATATTTTCAGCATTTATATGGCATATTGTTTCTGGACTTCTGGTTCAGTGGCTGCGACAAAAAAAACATAATTTTTCAGGAAAGTACACATGCCTAATTTTTCAGGGTTCTGCAACAGTGGCAAAATCGCATCTTTTATGGTCACCGCAGGTGATCAATAAAGTAGACCAAAACTGGACCCACACTGCAGAATCAGTGTTTTTTGGTTCACTTCACTGTACATTGAATTACCTCTGCCTGACCGTGCACGTGCGCACAAGCACGGTGACTGCTAAACACACCACTACAGAAATATTGCCACCAACAGGACGAACATCCTGGAGGTGACAAGCAACTAGTAATTAAAAACTATTATTTGCTCACTTGACGGTATCATTCATTAAAGCTCTTTGCGTCTTTTAGCGTTGCAGTAAGCACCGCGTTTCGTCTTTGCGTGTGAACAGGCTGTAACTTTTACACGACTTGATTGGCATGTAGACGCCGGACGTTTTAAAGCATTTTATTACACAGGTTTAGAAATGTAGTGTGATTTCTGCCCTTTACAGCACAAAACGCAGCGCTGTGTCAACAATGGATTTTTCAGATACATTTTTGCCCTTGATCCCCCTCTGGCATGCCACTGTCCAGGTCGTTGCACCCTTTAAACAACTTTAAAATCATTTTTCTGGCCAGAAATGTCTTTTCTAGCTTTTAAAATTCGCCTTCCCATTGAAGTCTATGGGGTTCGCGACGTTCGCGAACCGTTCGCATTTTTGACGCAAGTTCGCGAATATGTTTGCGAACTTTTTTTCCGACGTTCGCTACATCCCTATGTGTAACCCATACTCTAGTGTTCTAGCTGGTGAATTAACCCCGAGTGGCCCAAATAGGTGTTACACAAGGTAGGCCAAGCAATCATGTAGTGCAGTGAATTGGTCATTTCAGAAGTTTGATATTGTACATGTGTATCATGTTGGGTTAGGTGTAGTCTCATCACTATGTAGCAGACTTGCAGTTATGTTGTCAGTTAATCTTGTACATATCTGCAGTCACTGTTTTAGTTTAGTTAATTTTTTCTTTTTCAAAAAAGGCATAGGATCTGGATACCCGTTATCTTGAAAGCTCTAAAGGCCATCTCCTATAGACTCCATTTTATACAAATTATCCCAATTTTTAAAAACTATTTACTTTTTCTCTGAAATAATACAGTACATTGTACTTGATCCAAAATAAAATTTAATTAATCCTTATTAGAGGCAAAACCAACCTATTGGGTTATTTAATGTTTAAATGATTTTCTAGTAGACTTAAGGTGTGAGGATCTAAATGACAGATCTGGAAAACCCCATTTCCTGATTATTCTGGATAACCGGTCCCATACCTGTATAGAAGGATCATCAACACCTTCGGGACACAGGCACCAAATACAATTTGCTTATTGCATTTGACAAAAAATGTTAAAGCTGGCAGTCAAAAATTTGAATAACTGGTAAACTTTGCTCTAGGCTTTAGGGGATTTAATTTGCAGGATAACAACACAGAAGAAGTTTACAAAGATAAAACTGAATGGTTAAAAACTGAGTATATTTGACTGAATACCTTGCAGTCAGGGTTGGACTGGCCCACAGGGACACTTGGAAAAATCCCAGTGGGCCCCAGTCCTTGTGGGCCCCTGGGTCCACTAGACCATTCGCTACCCTACAATTTTTCCAGTGCTTTGATCATGCGCTTCAGTTTTATGCAAACAAATATTTGTTTCCCACAGCAATATGGCCTCCCCTGGACCTAGTGGGCCCCGCTGCCACTCCACCAAGTACCCATTTGCTGCTCCAGCAGCTCTACTGTCTACTGGCAGCCCAACCTCCCCAGCGGAGCAATCAGCACAGGCCCGGAACCGCACCATTATGATTGATTCGCAGCTACTTCCTCTTAACTTAACATTTTTGGCTGGGCTGGGAGGAAGGAAGATAAAAATGAGACACCCACAACATCAAGGATCTAAGGAAGTCTTAGCCAAAGGACTAAACTTCATTGTGGAACGGTATGTTTCAGTGTTGAATTTCCATAGCCACAGAATCTTTCATCCACAATATTAAAATCTAAAAAATAAAAAATTGGATGAGGCTGAAAACATCTGGTTGAAAGTATCAGTGGCCATAGCCAATGCTAAAGCTTCCCCTTCCACACTAAATATGCTGGAGAGGAGGACTCTTGCTTCTCTTGCTTCGCTTGGACAGAGTAGAGAGAGTGTCACTATTCTGCCAGCAGATAAAAAGAATGTACAGTGGTACTAAACACAACAGTCTTTCACTCAAGAATGATCATATGAGCAGCTGCAAGAAATTATGGACTGCATGCAACAGCTTCATATTGTCAGCTTTACCCATGTGAAGCCACTCTATGCTTATATGATTCTCAAAAATATTGAAGGAAGGAGCCCTTTTGAGACCAATTGTCAGCAGCATCAACTCTGTTACTAATAACACTGCTAATTATGTGGCCAACATGTAAGCTGGTAGCACAGAACAACACATTCAGAACTCCATGTCAACAAAGTACTCAAGGTAAAGCTCAAGACAGGTGAGACAATGCTGTCCTATGATGTGTTTTTCAAACCAAGCAACACCTTGAGATATAAGTTTGTATACTCAAAAGACCCAACACCAAAGCACATAAAAAGTAAAGTTTTTTAGGTTTTCACATGGAGTGAAGAATGCTTAGATCTATACAATGGGGGAGATTAGACAACCATTTAGCAAAATAATGGGCCAACATAGGAGGGCTAAATCCTCAGGACAAGACTGAGCAGTCCTCCTTTGAGAACTGCAATGTGCATATTTTGGACAGAGTAGAGAGATTGTTTGGGTTGGAGTGGCAATTGTTTTCTTTATTTTGTTTGGAATTATTTTTCTAGTTTTTACCACCATCTTATTTTTCATTCTTGATCTCTCCATTTCTACTTTTAATATTTTTCTTGTCTCCTTTTCCATATTTTTCCTTTTTTTCTCTTTGATTCCCCAGTAATACCTGAAGATGTCTAAAGGAAACACTTCAAGAATTTTTAAGCTTTGTGTACTGACATTTATTGCAGAGAGGTACTGTACTTCAGAAAATGTGTGAGGTAAAAAAAAAACTCAAGTTACACTGTGTAACATATTCGTCAATCCAGGCAAAACCAGGCAGCTGGTACACTCAGGTGCACAAGGGAACCTGTCAGGATTTACCAGTATAATCCAGACGTAGAAGAGGCTGGAGCAGAAGTTAATGAACCCACAAGCGCCTCACACAACCGCTACCCACCTGGAGTGGAACAGGGAGCAGGGTTGTGGAGAGTAGCCAGTGAGACGATCAGCGAAGTACAAGGGATTAGGCAAAGTCGTAGTCAGGAGATCCGAGGTCAAAAGGCAGGCAGCAATATTCGTAAACGATAAACAGGCAAGAAGGTCGAGACAGGCGGTAGTAATCAAAGTCCAGGTTCAGGCAAGGGTCAGTAATCGGGAATCCAAAGTTCAGAGTCGCTAGGGTTTCAGTCAAATAACCTAATAACCAGGCAATGCATGTTAATCTGGTTTGGGTTTAAATACAGAGGTTTTGGCGCCAAACTGGCGTCATTGCGCTGACGTCGCGGAACTGACGCCAGCACGTCCGTCACAGGCGTTTCCGCCTACGTCCTTGCGCCCGCGACCATCGCCAGTGTCCCGCGTCAGACGCCGACGCGCATTAGCGCGTCCGCGCCTGTGCCGGACAGGACGCAAGCGTGCGTTCTCACAGGAACCGCTGTGGATTCTGGTGTCCACCAACACCCTTTTTGGGCCCTGGTGCCAAACCAACAAGGAATTTGTACATTTGGGTAGTAAGTCCGTAACGAGGTACCGGCAAAGATTAGGCAAATCGTAGTCAAACAAACAAGCAAGAAGGTCAGGGCAGGTGGCAGGAATCAAGGTCGAATGGCTAGAAGTCAAAAACCAGGAATCAATCAAGTATAATACATTTTCAGAAGCCACCTTGGGCACTGTAACCAGGAAGAGCAGGGCTTTTAAAAGAGATTTGGTGTAAATTTTTGAATCTCACACCACCTGATGACGTCATGAAACTTCGCAACAAAATGCTAGCGCCATGATGTGCACGGACGTTGGACGCTAAACTCGCATGCACCGTGGGACCCGAAGATGGACACGCCGGGATGTAAGGGAAGTTACTGATTTCCCAGCACGTCTTACAGTACCCCCCCTTCAGGAGTACCCTCCGGGGACTACCATAACTTGTCAGGAAATCTTCTGTGAAAAGCTTTGATCAACCGGGTATTGGAAGCTTTTACCAATGACCTCTCCTCAGACCCAAACCCCTTCCATTGAACCAAATGCTGAACATTGCCTCTAAATCTTTGAGAATCCAGAATCTCTTGGACCTCAAACTCTTGATGATCACTGAAAAAAATGGAAGCAGGAGGAGGTTGATCACAGGAAAAAATGTTTCTTACCAGAGGTTTGATCAATGATACATGAAAAGAGTTCCAAATGTTCAAAATTTTGAGAAGGAACGCCAGAATCTGGAGACAAACTGCACTCCTCGGTCCGACACAATAGATTGACACTGTGCAGACAAAAAGACCTCCTTGATAAAAACCTGGGCTAGAACAGCAGCCGAAAGAAGTCTCTTCAGAGGAATAAAATGAGCCATCTTGGAGAATCTATCGACTGCTTCTAGAATAGAAGTCATCCCGGCGATTTAGGCGATTCCATGATGAAATCCATGTCAATGTCTAGCCAACGCTGAGTAGGTATAGGCAAAGGTTGAAGAAGACCACAACATAAGGAACAAGGTATCTTCTGTTGTGCACAGACAGAACAGGCTGAAACAAAAAACTTGACATCTTTGGCAAGTGAAGGCCAACAACAGTATCTTGACACAAACTCGCGCGTCTTCTTAGCCCCAGGATGACCAGAAATCTTAGATGAAAGGGACCACTTGAGAACTTGAGGAACTATTTGTTGAGGAATAAAAATCTGCCAAGATGGACATTCAGGAGTAAAATCCAGGTACATTTGGACCAGCTTCCATTTCCATGAGACATCTATATAGGGCATCTGCCTTCATATTCTTGGAAACCGGTCGATAAGAAATTAGGAAATTAAATCTGGAAAGGAAAAGGCCCACCGAGCTGGACGAGGATTGAGCCTTCTGGCAGAAGAAATATATTCTAGATTTTTGTGATCTGTCAGGATGGTAATAGGTTGATTAGCACCCTCCAACAAGTGACGCCATTCCAGAGTGAGTTTTACTGCCAATAATTTGCTGTTGCCCACATCATAATTTCTTTCTGCTGGAGAAAGCCTGTGAGAAAAATAAGCACGAGGTTGAAGGGTTCCTTGGAATTCCACTCTTTTGGAGAGCATAGCACCTGCGCCCACCTCAGAGGCATCAACCTCTAAAATAAATTGATGAGCAGGATCTGGATGAGTGAGTATAGGAGCCGAACTGGACAATTGTTTGAGTCTACAGAAAGCCTTTTGTGCTTCAGGAGTCCAAGAAGTCTGTATGGTTTCTTTGTGAGGACTGTAATGGGAGCCACTATCTGAGAGAAGTTCTTTATGAACTTACGATAAGAATTGGTGAATCCTGTGTATGGATGCTGAGTTTTCATTTGGAGGGGTTGAACTTGATGGACTTTGTCTTTTTTCAAACCGATGTAACTATGTAACTATGTAACAAAATAAACTAATTCTTCGAACAAAGTAGGAAGATCCAGAGTTATCAGCTCATCCTTTAGATCCTCACTTAATCCCCTCCAGAAGGCTGCCACAAGGGCCTCGTTATTCTTGGAAACCTCTGCAGCCAGGGTCCTGAAGCATATTCGGAGGCTGAAAAGGATCCTTGCTAAATTTTCATGAGCCAATCGGAAGTGTTGAGTTTGAGACCAGGAGCATCGAAGACCTGGTAAAAAGTGGTGAGAAAAGCAGTAGAGTCAGGTACCAAAGGGTCATCTCTGTCCAAGAATAAAAGCAATAATATACGCCACCTTCGTTCTCTTGGACGAAAATTGTTAAGGAGCCACCTCAAACTGAATTTTGCACTGCATCAGAAACCCACGGCAAGCCTCTGGATCACCACCGTAATGAACCGGGGCTGGAATCTTGGGAACCAAAGGACGTGCAGCCTGAGAGGACTATGCAGAAACGGAGTGATGAACAGTGGTCCTGAAAATCTGAAGGGCCTCCAGGTGAGTCGTAATATGCTGCAAGGCCTGTGACAGATGCGCTTGCTGAGCCTCTTGACTATCAAGGGTTTTTCATCATCACATCAAAGTAGCCCTCCAACACAGAGGACGCAGCAGCCTGGGAAGGTTCCATCTTTAAGGGCCCAAGCTAACTATAACATACTCATCATACAGGAACCTTGAAGGCAGCTGTACACTCAGGTGCACAAGGGAACCCCTGTGGATTCCGGTGTTCACTGACGCCCTTTTGTGTGTTTGGGTAGTAAGAAGTCCATAACGAGGTACTGGCAAGGATTAGGCAAATTGTCGGCAAACAAACAAGCAAGAAGTTCTGGGCACGTGGCAGGAATCAAGGTCAAACGGGCAGAAGTAAAAAACCAGGAATCAATCAAGTATAATATGTTTTCGGCAGGATCTGTAAACAGAAGCCAGCTTGGGCACTATTACCAGAAAGAGCAGAGCTTTTAAAAGGGATTTGGCGGCCATTTTTGAGCCTCACGCCGTCTGATGACGTCATGAAGCTCCGCGTCAAAATGCTTGCATCAAAAAGTGTGCGGACATCGGACACCTGCGACAACCGGGACTGTGCACCAAACACGCATGTGCCGTAGGACCCGTTGACGGACGAGCCGGGAGGTAAGGGAAGGCACTGATCTCCCGGCGTGTCTTACACACTGTTTATTCTAACATACGGTAATTCATATTTGAATCCAGGATGCAACAGGACTTTGACAAACTGCCAATCTGGGCAGCTAAGTGGCAAATGAGATTCAATGTTGATATATGTAAAATCATGCACCTGGGATGTAAAAATATCCAAGCCACTTATACCCTTAATGGGACTGCACTAGGACATTATTGAATTAGAGAGAGTCCAGAGAAAGGCAACTAAGCTGGATAAAGGTATGGAAAATCTTAGCTACGAGGAAAGACTGGCCAAATTGGGGTTGTTCACGCTGGAGAAGAAGCCTTAAGGGGTGATATGAGAACTATATATAAATATATATGGGGATCATATAATAATCTCTCTAATGCTTTATTTACCAGTAGGTTTTTCCAGCTGACGCAAGGTCACCCATTCCGACTAGAAGAAAGGAGGTTCCACCTAAATATTCAGAAGGTTTCTTTTTTTTACAGTGAACTGTGAAGATGTGGAATTCTTTCCCCAAATCAGTCGTACATGCTGATTGGGGAAATCAAGAAGGGGTTGAGTGAGGGAATACAGGGTTATGGAAGATAGTACATAGTGCAAGTTGATCCAGGGACTAGTCCAATTGCCATTTTGGAGTCAGAAAGGATTTTCCCCCCTGAGGCAAATTGGATCAACTAGCAGTAAGGCAGGATAAATAGAGTTAATTGGTTGAACTTGATGGACGTGTGTCTTTTTTCATGTAACTTACTATGTTATTATGTTTAAATTGATATATATTACATATATTAACATGTGCTTGGAAAGATCAGCAGTTACAGGTCAAACTGCATAAATTGGTAGTGGGATTTGCTTCTCTGTTATTAGCCATGGGGTGTCATAATGTAGAATTCAAATTAGCATAAGTGCATAACTGCAATGTTATGGTGAAGTACAGTATAAAGTAGGGCTCTTCGAAGGATATGTTTTTACTGTTCTAAAATGTCAGCATTGAGACTCATTTTATATATCCATTCATAATAAATTAAGGAAATTAGTGCATAACCATTTCCAGGCTACTAAATGACAAGTGTGGTTTATACAGATTGATGACCAAGTTCCAATAAAGATAGAATGGATTAGGAATATGGCTAGAGGTATGGAATACATTTCAAACTAGGCATGGGGGTGTAAGGGATTTCTTTAAAGAAGGGATTAAGTCCTTCAGAGCTGCTACTGTGAATATAGACAAGAAGGGGTGATGCAGGAACAGGTTCAACAGATTCTTTGACATGGGCAAAGAATCTAGATTAGGCAGGATGGAGCAAGTGATGAAACAGGACTGGAATAGAGTAAAGAACGCAGGATTAGGGCAAGAGCAGACGAGATAACAAAGGCAGGAATAAAAGACAGAGAAGACAAAGCATGTGAGCTAGAGCAAAGACACGATGCTCAGAACAAGGCCAATGCTCAGGCATTGTGAGGAGGGCTGGGCAGTCAGCCCTGATTATCTGATCCCAACCAATAAGATTGCTGGGGTGATTCAACAGACCCAGGGCAACAGGAATAATGGAGATGAGAACTCTTGGGGGTAGATTCACTAAAGGGCGAATTGTCGCCAGTAACCACTTTGCCATACCTCGCACAATTCGCCAGGCGTTCTTGCGCTAGCATATGTTTTGACGGGAAAATTCTACTACTTATTCTACTACGCTAGTGTCCAATGAAATGTAATTAAAGGGTATATATGAAGCAGCTGGAGCGTTGCCTTTTTGGGATGCTGCTAAATCTGCTGGGAGACATGTGCCTGTTTCCACGGTACTCCAAATGTTCAAAGAAGCAAGAGGACAGTGGGCCCATACGTTAGAAGGTCTTAAGTCAGATACTAAGAAAAGGCACACTGGCACACAAGCTGTGAATGCAGGTGAACACCTTGCAAAGTTTTATTACCGGAAGTGCAACGTTTCGAGGCAAGCCCCTTTGTCTTAAGTCAGACCATGAATGTGACAGATTTCATATTGTAGTGCATTTTTAGACAATAAGCCACCTTTGTGCTCAGGTGAATTATAAGTTTTCTAATGCTTATAATATGGAACTAAATCAGCTGTTTCTCCTCCAGTGGAAAATCACTGGTGAAGAAACTGTTGATGTCACATTAGACTTAGCCTACACAAACAAAAAGATCATCCTCCACCTTTGAAGAGGAGGACACAGATCCTTTATTTTTCAAACTCCTGTTGCTGGTCCTGCTGCACAGTTAACAAGATCTTCTTCTTTAACTAGTAATGTAACTTTAAACAGTTTTTATTCTTCTCTTAGGGGCAGATTTATCAAAGGTCGAGGTGAATTTTTGAATGAAAAAAATTAAAATTTTGAGCTATTTTTTGTGTACTTCAACTAGGGAATAGCCCAAATTTGATTTGAATTTGAAAAAAAACTTTGAAAATTCAAATATCGAAATTTATCATGTACTGTCTCTTTAAAAATTAGATGTCGAACATTCGTGATCTAAAACCTGCCGAATTGCTATTTTACCCTATGGGGGACCTCCTAGAACCTATTCAAAATTTGACTCTTGATAAATATGCCCCCAAATGAGACCCTGGTGAGGGTCCAAGTTCAGCATCATCTCTTCCTCCTCCAGTAAAATGTAGAATTTTGTGAAAAGGGCCATAGGGCTGTAGCCTTCTCTTTTGCAGAAAACACTGCATTAGTACATCATGTAGTTAGACACTGACCCAAATTGTTTGGAAAGGACTGCCAGCACACCTCCATGGCTCACAAAACAGTTTTATGGACAGAAATTCAATCTGTCAATGCTATGGGGTGCCAAAATAGAAGCATCAAGAATTGTCAGAAGCATTTGGCTGATATTAAAAGGTTGGTCTAGGGGCGGGACTTGGTCCTTGATGGAGTAGCAGCGCACTGTAAGAGCTCCTGCATGTGAAGGCGATATTTTTCAGAGATTTGCCCGACTATTGAATTCAAACAGAGTGGAGTGTCTGTATAGCACTCTGGCAACATGGTAAAGAGGGGCAAGAAGCAACCATTGAAACTAACTGAATTCTATGGTAAGAAAACTCCAGACTCGGCCCACCGCATGGAAGACAGCCAAGATGGCGGAGCCGCCAGTCCACAGACCCTGAGAACTGCGTCAGAGCCATTCAATCCAAACCGTGTCTCACATACAGGACTTAGGATTTGCAGAGGTGTCCCCTTACCTGCCATTAAAGACATGCTGGCAGAATTTCGAACGGACCTACGTTCAGACCTGGCGGGGGCAGTGAAAGAGCTGAAGTTGGAACTATGCTCCATAGGGGAACGCACTGACCACTTGGAAGGTAAAATGTCGGAGATGGTCATGGCACACAATAACATTGTATATACAACGCATGCATTGGAGGAAGAAGTGGCCGGGCTTACGGTAAATCTAAATTGGCAGATTTAGAAGACCGTAATAGGCGCAACAACTTACGCTTTCGGGGTTAGAGGACTACTTGCAAGGACTCTTTAAAGTGCTATTACCGCAGATGGAACAGACACTACTACAGATCGATAGAGTGCACAGACTCCCTAAATCCAGGAACGCGCCTAAAGCAGCCCCAAGAGACGCCATTGCCCGTATACATTTCTTTCATGCCAAAGAGCAACTACAACAAGCTCATCGCAATATGAAGCAGTTACCGGATCCCTACAAAGATCTTAAAATTTTCACGGATCTCTCAACGCAGACGATACAACGGAGGAAGGAATTCCAGCAGGCCACCCTAATACTCCGCAATCATGGGATACTATACAGATGGGGGTTTCCCACCAAGCTCATCATAATGAAAGAAAATAAGCCCATCTTCATACAATTGCCAGTGGCAGCGATTAATTGAGGAGTGGGATCTTAGTGTACCAGACACATCGAAGCAAGCATCACCACAGCACTCCCCTAAAGTTGGCCCAAGTTGGCAAACTTCCCCATCGAGAAGTGAGTGAGTATAGCACCACTGCTACATAAGCCCAGACAATGGCGCAAGTCTTTTCTTTCTCTAGATAACTTAGACTGTTTACCTGCCTATACTTGTGGCATGATATGCTGATCGCAGCATTATTCTTACTTCACTTTTACATGTTTATATGGAAGGACACAAGCAAAAGCTTTTATTTTTTGTTTCAATTTATATACCTAAAAAACCAACTATTGTTTATTCTTTTGGTTTTTTTTTTCTTCTAAGAATCACAGCACTGGCTTGTTTTTCTGGACTTATTGTTTTTTGTTAAAATGCCTTTATATTGCAGATGCTACTACCTCCCCCCACATGGGAAAATATTTCTATTGCTGGCTAGCACCGGAAGCTATGTGGATTCCAGAATGCTATGCTACCCAGTTGTTTTTGATTAATATGTTAATCTTTCTCTCTTTACTTTCTACTAATACTTTTACAGGCACTTCCAAACAAATAGAATTTGTATGTACTATCTTTGCTCACAAATTATTTTCGAGCAAATAGCCAGGTGGGTCACCCCATAACAGTTATCAACCGACCAAAATGTCAATGAAATGTATGTCACTTAATGTATGAGGTCTCAATACCCCCTACAAGAGATCGAAACTCTGGAACGAAGCCAGAATTCAGAAACCAGACTTAATCTGGCTACAAGAAACCCATTTTAGGAAATGTGATCCTATGCAATTACATAATGCAAAATATCCAGTTATACGAGTGGCATCTGCTCCAACTAAGGTTGCTGGGGTTGCCATTTTGGTCAAACACGATTTAAGTTTGGAGATAACTGATGAATGATCTGATCCAGCTGGTAGAGCCCTTATTGTAGTGGGTTGCATTAAGAAAGTTAAATATACTTTGGTAAATGTATATGTTCCCAATGAAGGTCAAAATCCCTTTCTACACAAAGTTTTCTCGAAAATGAATCAGATGAAACAAGGTTTTTTGATAATAGGAGGTGTTTTAATCTCCCCCCAGACCCAACAATAGATACCACTAATCAGGCATACTCCACCCACGCCATTAATGGATATTACAAACGGATATTAGCAAAATGCAGCAAAACTTAGGAAATTGTTTCATACTGAAGATTTATATGAAATATGGAGAACCCTATATCCTACGGCAAGGGACTACACATATTATTCCCCCACTTATAAGGAATATTCTAGGATAGATCTGTTCCTTACTGATGTAACATTACTACAACGTGCCATTAGTATCAATATAGGCCCGATAGCATGGTCAGACCATGGTCCTGTAACAATGCAAATTGATAATGGTGCTTCTTTGCCACAAACCCAAGGCTGGAAATTAAAACCACTTCTACTTGCTGATCCAGAGTTTCATAAGGCAATTAAAACAGCAGTCCACAACTTTTTTGTTGATAGCGATACTCCCAATTTATCGCAGGCCACTATATTGTGTGCACATAAAGCCACAATTCGGGGACTACTGATTCAACAAAACAGTTATATCAAAAAGCAAAAGGCTCAAAAGAAAAAAGACTTATGGGGAAAAATTGACCAGTTTAACAGCCCTTAATAAAAAGAACCCAACAGGGCATAGGGCGACCCAAATCCAAGAAATTAGAGATCAGTTGCAAGAACTAGACATGGCTAACTGCGAGATTGCCCTTTGATCACTTAAATTACAGCATTACTATAAGGGTAATAGGGCCTCAAATTATTTAACTAGACAGGTCAAACACCAAAGAGGCAGAAACTCAATAGTCAAACTTAAGCACAAAGATAGTATCCTTTACAACCCAAAAGAAATAGCGGACGCATTTGCTGATTATTATACCAAGTTGTACAATCTTAAAGAAGACAAGCAGTATATCTCAACCTACCACAGAGGCAATTCAAGGTTTCCTTGACAGTTTAGTTCTCCCCAAATTGACATTGGAACAACAAGAACGATGAAATGCCCCTTTTTCCCTAATTGAAATTCAAGAAGCTATTAAGGCTCTGCCTCTCCACAAGGCACCAGGCCCAGATGGATTTTCTAATGTTTATTATAGAGAATTTACAGATGTCCTGGCACCCCGTCTTCTCCTGGTATTTCAGGAAGCACAAAGACAAATGTCATTTCCGGCAGAAATGCTTAGAGCTACCATTATTCCAAAACCAGGTAAAGCTCCTGAACTGGTATCGAATTACCGTCCAATAGCGCTCCTTAATACGGACGTAAAGATTTATGCCAAATTGTTAGCCACTCGGCTCCAACGACTCATGCCATTCCTAGTGAACCCGGATCAAGTTGGCTTTATTAGACAATGTCAAGCGTCGGATGCAACAAGACGAATGATAGACCTTATACAAATAGCTCAACATAAACATACTCCAATGTTATTATTGGCCCTAGATGCAGAGTAGGCCTTTGACCCGGTTCACTGGGGCTTGGTTGAAGAAGCAATGAAACGCTTCGAACTAGGGCCATTATTTATAAGAGCTACATTGGCCCTATATTCCAACCCAAAGGCCCAAGTCAATGCAGCTGGATTTCTATCCCATCAATTTTCCCTTACGAATGGCACAAGGCAGGGCTGCCCCTTATCCCCGATCATATTTGACCTGACAATGGAAATTCTAGCCCAAAAAATAAGGCAAGCCAAACTGATAGATGGAATTAATGTAGCAGGAACGGAACATAACATAGGGCTTTATGCTGATGATGTCATCATCATGACCACTAACCCTCAAAATGCAATCCCACATCTTTTACAAATTATAAAAGACTTTGGTGCCATCTCACAGGATCAATGCAGAAAAAACGCAGGCGATGCCAATAGGCCTCAGTTCACTAGTGGTAACGGAATTACAACAACGATACACTTTTGATTGGAGAACAGATCACTGTAACTATTTAGGTGTTAGGCTCACCAAAACTATACACACTATATATAAACAAAACCATTGTACTCTGACAACAGTCTTAAACAGAGAGATTTTGCAGTATAAAATGACATATGTTTCATGGTTGGGACGAGTTGCTGTGGTTAAAATGTTGATGTAACCCAAAATTTTGTACATGCTCAGAACGATACCCATATTACCTCCAGATATCTTTTTTATGTCAGTTCAGAGACTAATACTGGACTTTATATGGAATGGCAAAAGAAGGCGGGTTGCTAAGGATACTTTATTCCGACCAAGGATCTCAGGAGGTCTAGGTTTGCCAACCTCAGGGAATACCACAAGGCAATAATGTTGGAGGCAATTCTCTACTGGTCAATAACTAAACCCAACAAACACTGGGTTGACATTGAAAAACAAGCTGTATGCCCGCTGAATATTGTAGAACTTCTCTGGTCTCAAAAAGCAATTAATCCACTTAAATGTAATTTTGCTTTACAAACTATCAAAGATCTACTCCTGAATTGGAGACGAGTCAGGAAACATTAGAAGTTTGCTTTTACGTTATCTCAATTGCAACCAATAACCAGCTTGGAAAAAGCTATACCGGATTTGTCACTACGAACCTGGAAACAACAAGGCATTCAAAATATAGCATCGATTACAAGTAAGGGTAATATACAATCATTTCCCAACCTGGTGCCACAATATGGGTAACCTAATGCTGATCACTACAAATACCTGCAAGTACGCCACTATCTCTCCACTCAAGCAACCTTCCCTTTGGACATGAAAACCTGGCTAGAAACTGTTTGCCTCCAAGATAAGCCATTAAAAGGCCTGGTATCCTCTTTATATAAACTGCTGCTATCGACATATTCAGAGACAAAAAGTAACCAAATGAAAGGATGGGAAACTAAGCTTCAATTACAATTGGAGACTGCTGACTGGGAAAGAGTCATTCAACACGTCAAAAGGGCCACCAGATGTGGCAATCATTTGGAACAGTATACCAAGCTCCTACTTAACTGGTACCTGACTCCACACCAGTTAGCACATATTTATCCTACCACCTCTGCTTTTTGTTGGAGACAATGTGGAGTTGTTGGTACGTTACAGCATGTCTTTTGGGACTGCCCCAAAATTCAGCCGCTATGGCAGGATATAGAGAGACTCATTACAACAAAGCTGAATATATCAGTAATACTCACACCAGCTATAACTCTTTTGCATAATTTCCCAACAAATCTTGAACGTGAAGAAGAATTTATACTGCATCACATGTTGTTTGCGGCAAGGGCCTCCATAGCCAGAATGTGGAAGGCAAATACAGCACCAACAATACATCAAGTAATTAAAGATGCTCAATACAGCATGTCAATGGAGGAATTAATTGACTGTGATATCAAACGGGCAACCCAAAACACAGCCATATGGAGAGTGTGGAGACGCACTCAACTGCTCGACTTGTGCAGGCATTATCTACTCAAGGGTCAACGGTCCGATCAACCTGATCGGAATGTACTATGTAATACGCTGTTTGTTTTTTTTGGAGCAATAAGATTATGGTTTAAGTACAGGAAGTGCCTATTTCACCCCTCTTCTTTTGTTCTCTCTTCACCTCTACCCATATACTTATCCTCACTAACGACCCTCCCTCCCTTTCCCTATGGTATACCCAGTAATGTGTAGAGAAATATGTATATTGAATGAAAATATGCTGTATACCCAACTTGCTTTTCTTTTTTGAAAATAATAAAGAATATTTGGAAATTAAAAGGTTGGTCTATTACATACTTTTTTACAAAATATTTCCAATGCTTCTTTTTGTTTTCTTTTAACATTGCTCCTGTTTATGTGTTTTGTCTTGAAATTATTGTAAAGGAGTTAATTATGAACCATCACGTTTCTCTAAACTGTTTGTCCATTATCATATTGTCACAGCTCCTGAAAAGTATTTTGTTGCTATGGTACATGCAGTTTAGCAACTACATGAAAAACCATGCTTTTGCGTGTGTTTATAATGTAATTATATAGAACATGTCCCATAGCAACATAAGTGTCTTTTTGCAAGTGTTTAGAATGTAGTTGTTATAGTTCTTGTCTAATAGCGACATAAGTGTCTTTTTGCAAGTATTTAGAATGTAGTTGCTATAGTACTTGTCCCATAGCAACATAAGTGTCTTTTTGCAAGTGCTTAGAATGTAGTTGCTATAGTACATGTCCGATAGCAAGTCCAGGAAAATATTTTAAGTACCTAACCTTTCACTATGTGCTTACATACATTTTGTATTTAAATGTAAATAATTAAAAAGGGTTACTATGGGATTACAACACTAATGTAATGATGTAATTAGTACATGTAATTACTAATTGTAGAGTAACCACACTAATGTCATTATCTAAGTAGTAATTTTCAGATCACTATACTACTTTTTAGTATAGTCACAAATGTTGGCATGTTAGCTAGAATATATAACACAGATAGAAGCTTACACATCCCAGGCACAGTATGACTTGTAGCCATCAAGGATTCAAGGTCTTGGCTTATATAAGCATATAGCTCAAGAATTGCCTGATGGTTCAAGCGAAACATTAGTACAATTTGTTCATCAGACAAATTCTCAAGTAAGGGGAATCTTTCATGGAACATTTGAGCCCTTCCATCGTACATGCTTGTGGGTCGACTACTTCTAAAAGGGTTGGCCCTGAAGTTAGGGGGAGGCCTTCATCAAGGGGTGTTTGAATTGTGATGTATTGCTGGCATGCATTTCTTGACAAATTAAATTAAATATTTTAATGTTAAAATGTAATGTTTTGATTATTTAAATTGTTTGATTTGTAATTTTTTTTTTGTTAAGGTCAAAACCACCACATGCTACATTATAATAGAAAAACACATTTGATCAGGTATTTAGGGTCATTTAAGTTGAAGTTGACCTCAATAGTATTATATAATCAGCAACTTTCACCACTATCTACATATGTTTGGCAGCAATATCATTTAACTACCCACATGTTTTCCTTACAATCTAATAAAAAAGAAAAAAACAGTTACCTAAATCTAAATAATTGATTTTGTATGGAAGAACTTACAATGTAAGCTTGTTAGAAAAAGTGTGGTTTTGGCATTAATGAAAATCCATTTATACACTGATTGTTTGAAGTGAAGTTTGTGAAATGAAGAAGCTTAGTAGTCAAAAGTGATTAGTTGTGCTGGCATACGTCTTCCAGTCTCAGTAGCATCCCCCTCTGTGGCTATTTGGCCTTGAAATTCTGGCATCAGATTGTCTGCAATGTCCATTGCCATTCGATGTTTCAGTGCAATGTTGTACAAGATGCAACACACTATTATCATGTTGGTTACCTTTTTGGGCTCATAGAGTAAGCAGCCTCCAGACTTGTCCATGCAGCGGAATCTGGACTTCAGGACAACAATCACTCTTCAATCACACACTGTTTTTCTATGGGAAATGGTGTATCACATCTGTGCCTGGTTTTGAATATTGAAAGTAACAGTAACAGCAAAAAAATAAACAGTTTTAAAGCAATGAAAAAATCGAGGACTGGTACCCTGCACTGGTAAAAATGCAGTGTTTGCTTCAGAAACACTACTATAGTTCATCTAAACAAGCTGCTGTGTAGCAATGGTGGACATAGAAAAAGCCTATATGGCACAGGTTAAATAGTGAAGGGCAAATGTGTTGGCTCTAGTCCTGCTACCAATTAAATGGAAAAACTAATCAAGAAACAAAACTACTATGTATATTTGTGAAACCATAGCTCACCCGGGGCCCATCGATACGAAACGCGTTAGGACATTTTGACTTTTAATGAGATAACTTCTTCTTTTACCTCACCGGCTGGCTGCAGGAATGCGTGCGCTTTCTTTTGACAGGTTAAATAGTGCCTAACAAATAACACCATAATGTTGTACACAGCACACACTGAGAAAGGGTAAACATGCCTGGACTTGGGGCCCTGAGTGACCAGGCAGCATTTGAGTTGGTCAGCTTTTTGCTGACCAACTCAGAGGATTCGGTGCCTCTGCGGAACAACATTTGAGCTCCGCATCCTGCAAAGGATGTGGAGTGACATCAAAAGGAGGGAGGCCAAATTTGTGATGCAAGTTCAGCTGCATCTATAAAGTAAATAGTTACATGTTTAGTCCAAAAGGGTTAATGCTTTAAAGCTAAAAATGTACTACAGCAATGCTTTCTTTGACTTAAGGAAGACAAGTTGCCCTTGTGCAGCAGGAGGCAGAAGGGGATGTGGTCGAGGAAGAGCAGCAGCAACAGCCCCAAGATCCTGCTCCAGAAGGAGAGGGACAGCTGGAGGAGAGAGAGGGACAGCTGGAGGAGGGAGAGGGAAAGCTGGAGGAGGGAGAAGCTCCTGCACCAGAGGCAGAACTGGAGGAGGGAGGAGAGCTGGATATAGGGGAAGGTACATTTTTAACCACAAAGACATCTCCATGACTATCCCAGTACGTATATTGTGATGAGAAATGGACTACATTGACAGTTCATTGAAGTTATGTTGGGCAAAAATTAGGACATGTGATGCAGTAGTATGTGTGTATTTATTTAAATATTGTGTTGTTTTCGTTATGCCATTTTTACATCATTTTATCTTAGACATCTGGGTGAATGACTTTAGGCAGTCACCACAAATAAGCCCAACATCGGAAGGTAATTTTTAGTATGAATGTCTTCCTTGAAGCTTGTTTTCCCATCACTCTCTTGAAGTGTTAATGAGCTAAAACCCTGTAAAAAGGGAAAACCATGAAATGAAGGGAACAACAAAAACATAACTAAAACACAATCTTTATAAATTTTACTTAGAAATCCATGCCCACGCCAGGCGGGCCAAACCCAATCCAACCAGGAGCCAGAAAGCCAGGCAAGCCTGGAAGCCAGGCAGGAAGGGAGCCGGGAGGGAGCAAGCCAGGAGCCCACCCTTACTCCAGCTACTAAAAAAAAGGGTGAAGCT
Source organism: Xenopus laevis (assembly GCF_017654675.1). NCBI lineage: Eukaryota > Metazoa > Chordata > Amphibia > Anura > Pipidae > Xenopus > Xenopus laevis. Next base: position 76,621,301 of record NC_054372.1, on the reverse strand, counting down.
CCTGGAACAGGAGAAAAAAAGTTAAAAACATTTTTGGAATTTTTTTTTACAAATCTGATGCTAAATATATGTTAGAAAGAATGTACATGATAGGATATTATTGTAATGTGTAAGGGGTAAAAATTGATAAACATAAACGGCACATAGAACACTCTTCTGTTGTCAGGTACAGGAAAAACAAAAAGGGAGAAGCTGAAAACAAACATGATTGTTATAGTTAAACTACAACACTACAAGACATTGCAACAAAGGGGTTTCCAGTTGTGAGTGCATTCATGCATGGTCAAATCCTAACCTATGTACGTGACTGTTTATGTTTGTAAACAGTCACGTACATAGGTTAGGATTTGACCATGCATGAATGCACATTGTTACAGTTACAAATAATAATGTTTGTGGGAGGAGCACAACCATCAGCAGGTGTTAAATTGGGATTCATTATCAATCTGCAAAGTCGCAGGCATTTTTTCCTCCAGGATGTGACGGAATTTTAATAGAGTAATTATGTAAGTGGTACAACAGTGTGCAAGATGTAGCTTCTCAGTTTGCCTGGTCTAAGCTGTCGAAGGAAACTCTGGCAAAAGAGGTAATGTTGTTGAAAATATTTAGTGAATTTGTGGAGTAGTGCTCATTCGCCAGAGCAAAAATATGCCTGTGCGAAAGCGTGCTAGCGATGGTCTACTTCACAAGCATATAGTCATCTACGCCTTGTTAGTGAATTGACGATGTCCCTGCTGATGACAACTCTGCTGAATTGTGGCTATCGTTAGCCACTTCGTCCTTAAGTGAATTTGCCCCATGGGCTCCTCTCCTGGCCCAGTGGATAGCCAACAACCAGGAGGTCCTGGTTTCAAGCCCCAGCAGAGCCTTGCAGGGGGGTATGGTGCAGTGAGTTAACCTGGGGAAGATAGGTTAGATGATGTAGTGGGTATAGTAAGGGAAAATGGGGATGAAGACTTGGTTGGGGGTGCTAATAAAGCAAAATCCTCACAATGGTGCCAGTTGTAAAGGGGTTGTTCACCTTCCAACACTTTTTTCAGTTCATTTTTTTCCAGATATTCCACCAGAAATAAAGACTTTTTTCAGTTACTTGCTATTTTATATTTGTGACCATTTTTCCAATATTGAAGTTTTTTTAAACTCTGTATTTAGATTTTTTTTTTTTTACAAAACATGCAAAAAAAGGGTAAGTACACAGTTTTGTGTATGAGAGACACATCATAGTTTCCAGGTGGCCAATAATAGGCAAAGCCATTTAAGCTTTAGGCATTTTTAAGCACATTGCATAATAGACATAATGGTAAACTGTATAAACCATGCAAATCAGAAATAATATTAAAGTTTAAAGTTTAATTGCTATACTGTTTATGATGAGGTTAGTAAGACGTTGGACAGTGAGCAGTAGATGTGATCTATTAGGATTTTGCCAAAGTCTTTGATAAAGTACCCCGCAAATGACTACTTTCTAAACTAAGGTATGCTGGTCTCAGTAATCAGTTACATTATTAGATAAGGAGGGTGATTGTACAAGGAAAACTATACCCCCCCCAGTCAATGTAGATCTCTATAAAAATATATTGCATAAAACAGCTCATATGTAAAACACCATTTCATGTAAATAAACCATTTTCATAATAATATACTTTTTAAGTAGTATGTGCCATTGGGTAATCATAAATATAAAATTGCCTTTTAAAAAATAAGGGCCAGCCTCTTTGATCCATACATGTTAGGCCACATGAGCCAATTAACAGACAGAGTTCTGTCTTTTGCTTCTACACTTCTTCCTTCTACAGTTAGAGCTGGAGTATTTCCTTCAGGTGATCTCTGAGGCAGCACAGAGACCATCACAAAATTGTGGTTCAAAGCAAGAGATGTAAAAGAGCAATATTTACTGAAATATATATACCTGTTTGGTAAAATTCTTTTTCATTATTCATTAATTGTTTCCTTGTTCATTGATGACTCAGGGGAGGGTGTTGTAAGTATGCAGCCCATTCAATTCCATCCAGGATCTTGACAAATTGGCAATCTGGGCAGCTAAGTGACAGATGAGATTCAATGTCAATAAATGTAAGTTCATACACCTGGGATGAAAAAGTATGCAGGCCTCTTATACATTTACTTGCAACCTGTCTGTCACGGCCGGCACCCAATACCAGAACAGGTGCCAAGTACCCTGGTCTCGGCTCGGCTTCACCAGTAGTGTGACCACCGTTGGGCTTCGGGAGGAGCCCTCAGCTTACTTGGGTGCCACCTGGACTTAACGAGGGGTACAAGGCAAGATGTTCTGGCTAGCAGAGGGGCACGGCAGGTAGCAGAGTCTTTTGGGCCGAAGGTCACGGTACAAACGGAACAGGCAACAGAATCGTCAGACAGGCTGGGTCGAGGCAGGCAGATAACAAGAATCGTCAAACAGGCAAAAGGGTCAAAACCGGGTGATCAATCGAAGGGTTAAACAGTAGAGTAGTCGTAAGCAGGCAAGGTCAGGATCCAGAATTCAGAATAGTCAAATAGCCAGGCAGGGGTCAAAAACAGGAATCAAACAGGTTCAGAATAAAGCAAAAGCTCAAAAAGCACCAGGAACGAAATCCTATCACGGGCAAAGTCCCACAGCCCTAATGGGCTTTAAATAGTGTTTGAATTGCGCGCCCTTGCGCGCTGATGTCACTACGTCAGCGCGCCTGCGCCTTTAAGAAAATCCAGAGCGCGCCGTGCGCGCCCTAAGACGCCGGCGCCTGCGGCCTACAGAGCCGCTCGTCGAGGCGGGCGTCCCCGCCGAGGGGGCGACAGGCGTCCCTGTCGTCCCCCCCCCTAGACCACCAGGTATGTTCGTTACACTGTAATCATGACTTAAAAAGCTGTATTATAAAAATATTTTTCAAATTAAATATGTAAACCAAATTCTTCTTTTTACTGAAACATCCATGCCTGTTAAACAGCATAGGCAGCTGTGGAGGGGGGGGGGGCAGGAAGAATAGTACAGACAGCACTTTTCAGAATTTTCAGGAAAAGCAAACTATAGCAGTAGGGGCAAAAGTTTGGCACTGCAGGAAGGGGGTATTAACTCCACATGTACAATTTTAACTGAGAGCTGTGAATGCTGCACTACAAGCACATTATGGGAAAAGGGGGAAAAAGATTCTGGCACCTAATGTACATTACATGCAGAGACTGTGAGGTACTCAAAAGACATACAAAGGAGCAGTAGGTACTGATCTCCCAAGAACATAATATAGAGAAGGTACCACAATATCAGTAAGTAGGTATAAATACAAGAATGCATTATATAGTAAGTAGGGATGGGTGAATTTAACCAGTTTCGTTTTGCCAAAAATTCGCCGCCCACAAAATGTCGCCGACGCCCATTAAAGTCTATGGGTGTCAAAAAAATTTTGTCAGGTGGTCGAAATATTTTTGACACGCGTCTTTTTTTTTGACACGTGATGCCATACAAGTCTATGGGCGTCATTTCCGCGGCAAAACAAGGCGAAAAAATTTGCCCATCCCTAATAATAGTAATCAGTTAGCACAGAAACTCCAAGCCTATTATAAGTTCTAGCACCTCCCGATGCTCTGCCAAACTGCAAGGTATGAGGAACTGCAGGCCTGGAGCATTGTGTAACCTGTAGTAGGGAAAGCCATGCAGTGACTGCATTAGTAATGTGAAAAATTCAAATATCTCTCACTACATGGATCCCTTTTCTGCTAGTTAGACAGCAATGTTATATTATAATGAGGCAGTTGTTCAAATTCATCAATCCCACTGCATCAGCATAATAATTATATATAAACATAGTAATTCAGGTTGAAAAAAGACCTGTCTAACTTCTCCTTGATACAAAGCAAGGAGAACAAGCCCTTCTAAAACTTCTCCAATTTGCTTCAGAAAATGTCTTCCTGACTCCAAGATGCAATTGGTCCATTTTCTGGATTAACTTTGTGCTAAGATCTTTAACCCTGTACTTTCTGTATACCCCACACCCAGAAATCAGGATGGCTAGTGAGATCTGATTGCCATCTTTTGTCCCCCTGAGGCAAATTAGAGAGATTTCTGAGGGTATTTTTTGCCTTCCTCTGGAAGGTTATATATAGGCCGGTTATATATAGATATAAAGGTTGAAATTGTTGGACGTGTGTCTTTTTTAAACTAACTTATTATGTTACTATATAATAACAGAAATGAAAAAAAATATCCCACCTTCTTCATGAGCTGCCTGAGATTTCGTTGGTGGGCCCCGGCAGCCAAGTAATTTATTTTATTCTCTAAGACATGCAAACATGCAATAGTCATGGGAGTGGAAAAAACAAAATTTGTAAATAAAAAAACAAACAATAAATACAGACATTAGATGGATGTATTGTAAAGCTCTTCCAGATGAATAAAATAAGGGGACTGCCAGTTATTCCAGCCAAAGCTCTGAATGTGGACCCCCTGTCCTGGTGAGGGGGTGGGTGGCAGGAGCACTAGAGAAAGTGTGGGGGCTCCTGGGGTAGCAGCCCCATTGGACCTTGCATGCCCCAGTCTGACCCTGCCAGGAAGTCTCTACTGAGCATGCATGAAAAGCCCTGTCAACAGAAAAGGTTGCAAATAGCATGTAAAGCATTTCCCCCCCCCCACCTCTGCTGCCGGACTCTTTACCATATAGGCATCTGAGGGCTGCCTCCTTAAAGCTGCCACCCTAGGCACAGACCCTCGAGTGCCTATATGGTAAATACTCCTCTGATGCCAAGTAGAGAGACTTCTCTACTCTGGCTACTCTGTCAGAGAGAGACTTTGGAAAGATATTAAGTAAAATAAATACACCAAACTTTTGGTATGCATCCTTTATATATTGAAATTGTGTTACATTTTATATATTAGGAATTTATATATTAAGGATTTGGGCGAATCCAAGTGCCTGGCCGAACCAAATCCAAATCTTGAAAATCACACAGATAAGGAAGTCCCAAAATTTTTAAATGCGTACTGCAGTTTAATATTTTCTTGCCGTAATTTGTATATGCAGGATAATTCTTTTATCCAGAATTTTAATAAAAAGTTAGAACATCAAAAATACAGTATTTTTGAGAAACTGGATCCATATCACTGTCACCTAAAATCATCAGATTTCCTTTTTTTAATTGCTAGATCAGCGATCAATTTTATGAGGTTAAAAAAGGCAAGAACAATCTCACAGATTTAATGAAAGAGTGGCCCAAATCCTCATCACCCTAGCACAGTAATTGAGCAGATCTATTGACTTTTTACACTAGATTTGTTTAAAGAGACTATTACACAGTCATTTAATCAATTTGTTACACTGGAGGTCCTGACTTGTGAGACACTTGCCTTATGATTCCTTAATGACTGAATTAATTTGTTTTAATAAAACCAACATTGTGTACAAGAAATATAATTTTCAAAGACGGAACAGGCTAGTGCTTTATCTGATTATGCCTTATCCATAGGTTTATCAAGTCTGTGGTTTACATTATAGCTGCATGTATGGGATATTTTTCTTTTTATATTGTCATTATTTTAATATGGATCATTAGTTTTTTATTCACACACACATGTTCTGACAAGTGTACCCAAAGAATAATATACCAAATATGCTTAGGCTCAAATGCAACACATCATAAACAGATATTTCTGTAAAATAATTATAAAAAATTACATTCTGAGCTCCCACACCAAGTGGCCTGCTTAATAGCCATGCTCAGATTAATTTCTCCTCACTTTAGAGCATAAACAGATACAATATAATAAAAACACGTAGATTTATTTTATGGGGAATTAAGGTTATCTTGAGAGCATATGCAGGACAAGAAAATCGGTTTTGCTCTTGATGGAAAGTGATGTGTGTGGAATTGATGTATATAAACACAAGGTCCCAAGGAAAAGGCACTTGATTGTATTGATTATGTAAAATAATCAGTGCCTTGCAAATGTTAATGCACTATGTTAATGTACTACAAATGGCTTTTGCATCATGATCTGACTTTTCAAAGCCCCCAGTGCTCCCCTTCTACAAGATTCTGATGAGATTGCGTGCGATGCTCTGCATAGAATATGTGATTTAACTCCCATTTGAGAACAGATAACTGATACAAACGATAATGGAATGAACTTAATGTTGGCATTTAAACAGTTAGCTAACATAAGCAGACTGCAGAATTGCCTGGGAGAAATGTTTATTTCAGGGAAAATTTCAGGGGAAAAATGTATCTGGTAATGTGAACATTTACACAAAAGCCAGATATTCATTAACTTTGCTTTGTTTTTAACAGAGGCTTTATGACTGTACCTTAATGGAGCTCTACTTAGAAAAGCTATACAGTATTAGTCTAATGTTACAATGTTTATAGATAATATGACAATCATTTATACTTTTGTATAAATTATTGTGGTGCGAGAGACTTTTATGAAATCCTCTGCTAGGACATTAATGTTCACAATTTGTGGCCCTTAGTGCAGCCTTCACACAGTGCTACAGGGTCAATGTGATCTGTCTATAATGGGTCAAATGCTTTAAAATCAATGGGCATTTTTTTTCTTATGGGCGTTTTTTTCTGCAAATTTTTCTGCATCGAATATTTGCCGCAGTTTCACGAAAAAACCCACGCACATGGCGAAATTCGGAATTTCGCTGTGAATCCATGGCTGGTGAATAAATTCACTCATCACTAGGCAGCATCATATCCACAGGTAAAGCACAGGTGTTTGTTCTCATTTTGAATTGCCAAGATCTGTCCCTACTGGCAATAAGCAAAGAACAGGGGGAAAAGTACAAAAAAGATGGTGGTTTGTGCCTGTGTTTTTGCACTTTGCACCCTGCCCTGTGTTAGCTAAATGAGCCTATTTTTTATCTATCCAGCTATTTTTGTGGTGGCAGTAAAATATTTCTTGAAACAAATATTAAATCCATTATTCGTTTCACTCATAAAAAACAATCTGTAGTTTATTCAGAGAAGCAAGATAAGTTTGTAGTATGTGCCTTGTTTCTCCACAAAATATATAGCTATTGGTGTTGTTGAGGCTCTCATATATCACAGAGAGTATGATTTTCTTCTGGGTGAGATAATTTATTAATTGGTTTAAAAGTATTTCTACCCAAGAGATGGATATTTGTGCTCTATATGCCTTATTTTGCATAAGAAAACTGTTCATGGATAGACATCTGCTTATGGGATTTAGAGTGTGGTTGTCAGTTGTACATTCTGTACTAGGAGTTGGGATCTTAGTGGGATTCTGCAGGGTTCTTTATTGGTCCAGTTTTATTCAGTTTGTTTATAAATAACTTGTAGGAGGGCATTCTGTATTTGCTGATGAACCAAAGCTATGCAGGGCAATACAGTCAATGAAGGATATGGCATCTTTGCAGTGGAATTTGGCTAACTGGTAATCTTGCTGGCTAAGTGGTATTCCTATACCATGTATAGATGTATGAACTGCCAAAATATTATAGAAACTGCAACATTTCACTGGAATGCAATGAAGGCCTGGGAAGATGAAATTACTTGAGATTCAATGCTGCAAGCAATTCATAGTCTTAATGGGAACTAAGCTAGACAGATCCTTTATGGAGAAAAACCAGGGTACATATAGCAAGCAATGGCAGTCAGCAGCAGGAAGGGCAAACAAGGTATTGTCCAGTGGTGTTCCTTCTCAGTGCTGGTCCCCCACCAAAGAAAAATCTTTGGTGGGGCTGAGTGCATGCTCACATGCTCTCCTGCTGCCCCCTAGCCACCCACTTGCACATATTGCAGGTGAAACATAATAATACTAATAATAAAAGGGGTTTTGATTTATGGGCGATGGGAAGAGAGGTTTATTCTTACCTCTATACTTGAGGTAATTTCTCATCTAGACTATAGAGGCCATTTTGAGCAAATTCTATTTTTAATGTTTTTCTTTTCCCATTCAAAAAAGATTAAGAAATGTATGGGATTCATTATTCAGAAGCTACACATCACGGAAGGCCATCTCATATATTCCATTTTAAACAATGAATTCACATGTTCAAAAAAAAAAAATTTTCTCTGTAATAATAACACAATACCTTGTATGGTGATCCAAATTACAGAAATATCCGGAAATCTGCAGGTGCCAAGCATTCTAAATAACAGCTACCATACCTGTACTACAGTACAATAAACAGGATCATGTTGATTTTCATGTAGTGTGCTTCATCTGTCAGTAAAGTACTTATTTGGCCCTACATTATCTAAGACTAAAAGAAAACCCTCAAAAACGATTGCATGCTTGATTCAGCAGGCTCAAATATGTAATGTATTTGAAAAAAATTTAAATACTTCAAATGAATTGATCAGTTTTGTAAAGATATCATTAATACACACATTCCCATTTTTTTTTTATAGGAAAACAAGACAGTGGTGGGCCTCATCTAAATTAATGGATTCAACCTTTTGCCCATTTCACCAGATGCTGCTCCTAGTCATCCCAAAAAGCTTGTTAAAAATCAACAACATTAAGCATTTTAGGTCACAATTTGATTCAAGGTCATTTTAATTCTGCAAAAAGGTTAATTAGATCACTGCATAACAAATAACAATAGACTTTACTCAACCTTTCTCTAACAGCAACATTTGCCCACTAAATTATTTACTGGGTGTCATATGAGCTGATGTTCTCAGCTTCCAAAGGGCATATTTTAGTAGTATCCTTCTACTATTGAAAGACAAATATAATATAGATTGATATTTATTTCCCAAGAGAGAATACAAATCAATTAATAGTTATTTTTGCAAGTAAGAAAGTTTTGAATGATAGAGATGAAAATCATGTCCATAGTGTTCTTAGTAGAATCTGTGATGGATAAATCAAGGAAAATGTATGCATAAGAAAATATTATTTTTGTTATGGTTAATGACCTATTCATACAATAATTTATATTTAAATTATTTCTTAGAAATGCACAAACCAGAAAAGACTGCAATTTTGCATTAGTAGGCAATGTTCACTTTTTTTGTGCACACATTTTACAAATTATTAGGCACTAATTACAGTAATAATACAGCCACATATATTTTTTTAAGTGGGTATGCTCTAACAGCAGTATTCAGTTTGATATAGTTGGAAGAAGTAGAACCTGGCCAACTGACATTGTTACATTAGAATGACTGTCAGTGACTGCATGATTGTACATGCTCATGAGAACATTAAAAGCCACTATACCATTTTTTTTTTTTAATTCAAGTTTTATATTGAACAAGTCAGAAAATGTACAATAATCATGTAATAAAAGAATGGAAAAGAAAGAGAGAAGAAAAAGAAAAGAAGAGTAGGGCTGAAAGTCAAGACAATTCTCTATATTGCTGAGTAAAGTAATATGAAAATTACTGTAGAGAATGGAGGTCTAACAGAATCAAGTGCTATGTCCCTGAGTAGAGAGAGAGAGAGAAAAGAAATAGGGGATAGTAAAACCGAAAAGAGGAAGCGTAAAAAGAAAAGAGCAAAGGTCCTTCTAGCCAATAGGAATTTGTAAGTAAAGTAAGATGTATTAATAGTATTTCCGCAAAGGAGGTTATGTCCTGTGCAAGGCATGTCTCAATATGGGGCACCTCCTTTACTCCGTGTTTCAAGAGGGGGAGCGAGCAGGAGGTAGAGCAGCCTCTTATGTCCATTGAGTTAAGTATAGCAATTGAAGCCAGGTAATTGTGAAATCTTCTTTTATGAAGTGACACCTCACCCAGAAAGGTCTCCAACACCCAAATGCCACATCTAGAGTGATATGTAGTATGAATGTGTGAGGGGGGCTCAAATACTGAGACTTAATCGAATTATGTTTGTAGAAGCTCTTTGTATTGATCTGTCTCTTTAAAACTAAGCCAATGAATCCATTTTTGAGAATATCGTTGTGTGTCTTGTGTGGTCGATGTTTTATAACGTTCAAAACGCTCTATTTCAGAAATTTTGTTAAGCCATTCAGTGATTAAGGGAGCTGTAGTTTGTTTCCATTTCTGAGGAATTAACGCTTTTGCCATATCCAACATAATTGGAACTAACGACTTCCGATATACATGTATCGGTTTAGAAGTATGTATATGTAGGGGTGCATTGGGTATCTCCACGTCAGTAACCACTTTAATAATTTCCCTAACTTTAATCCAAAAATCAGAAAGTATCGGGCATCCCCAGAAGATGTGCGATAAGGTACCTTGTGCTGTGTTACATCTCCAGCAAGCGGGTGATAATGTGCTATAAATTTTTAAATTTCACCGGTGTCCTGTGCCATTTACTTCATATTTTGTAATTCAGTTCTTGTATTTTACAACATACCGAAGTTGAATGTATTAACTTAACCATTTTCTGCCATTCTTCTTCCTCTATTGTAAGACCTAATTCCTCTTCCCATTTAAGTTTGAAAATATGAGTCAGTGAAGTTTTAGTATTCAATATGCTTTTATATAAGTAGGAAATCGTTCTGACAGGAAGAAGTGTACCCCCTGGTACAACTTAAGTGGCCAGTGATGAAAAGGTTGTGGATCTAATCCATGTGGGAATAAGGGGTTGCCAAAAATTGGAGTAAATCGTGAAGTTGTACCCACCCACTTTCCAGATTTAATAATTTTATCCCATGTGTGCAAGGTATACATCAACTTTGTATGAGAAGTCTGTCTATAGGTGACAGCCACTGAAGTGCCCATAAAGGTGTCCACGATGATTCCTGTTCGATGCAAACCCATAGTTTATGGTATCCATAAAATGCCCAGTCTATGCAGCAGTTAATCTGTGCTTCTTTAAGATAGGAATCCCAGTCTGGGAGACCAATGCCTGCGTTTGATTTCATTGCTATTATTTTTGAGGTCGCTAGTCTGGGGTTTTTACTAGTGATGGGCGAATTTATTCGCCATGCGCGAATTCGTGGCGAATTTGCGCGTTTCGCCGCCAGCGAATAAATTCGCGAAACGCCTGCGAAAATTCGCGTAAAAAAAACAGGCGCCGGCGTCAAAAACGGGCGCCGGCGTCAAAAACGAGATTTTTTTTTCGCCGTTTCGCGAATTTCGGCGCAAATTCGCCCATCACTAGTTTTTACGAGTCCAGATGTATTGTACTATCAGCCGCCTAAGATTTGGAATAATGTGTTCAGGTGGGGGGTATGGGATGGTTTGGAACAGATATAGAAATCTTGGCAAGATATTCATTTTGGCTATGTTTACCCTACCAAACCATGAAAATGAGGGCTTTTCCCATTGCTTTAAATCATGCCGTACTTCGTAATTTGACTTTACCGATTTTCAGGCCGAGGTATGTGAAGTAGGACTTGGCTCGTTTGAAGGAAAAGTTATTCATTTAATTGTCATATTTCCTATGGTGTAGTGTTAAATTTAGTGCTTCAGATTTGGATAAATTTAACTTAAAATTGCTAAACCGGTTGAATTGAGTGAATTCCGCCAGTAGGTTAGGTAATGAGATCTGTGGCGTATGCCGCTATTTTATGTGTTTTACCTCCCGCTTCTATTCCTGCAATATCCGGATTGTGCCTGATCTGATTAAGGAAACTCTCAACCAAAATTGCAAATAGAAGGGGCGACAGAGGGCACCCCTGGCGCATACAGTTACGGATCTGAAAAGGGTCCGACAGGGTACCATTCACCCTCAACCTAGCTGAGGGTGCCGTGTACAATGTTGTAATCCTGATGAGCATTTTGGGACCTATTCCTATTGCTTTGAGTGACTCTATCAGAAAATTCCAATCTACCCTTTCGAACGCTTTCTCAGAATCCGTTGATGAAAGAATCAGTGGTGTCCTCTGTTTTTGAGAGTGGTGCATAAAAGCAAATAATCTGTCGGTGTTATCCCTTGCTTCACGACCAGGTATAAAACCAGCTTGTTCTTGATTAGTAAGAGTTGGGAGAAGAGTCCGGATCCTCTGCGCTACCAATTTAGAGTATAATTTAAGATCTACATTCAGTAGAGAAATAGGTCTGTAACCCTCCCGGATCTTGTGGGTCCTTACCTTTTTTGTGTATAAGTGAGATATGAGCTTCAAGGGCTTCCTTGGGGATTGGTTTCTCTGAATTTATAGAGTTGGCTGCTGAGGTAAGATAAGGAGTCAAGAGATCTCCAAATTCCTTATAATAGGCAATGGTGAAGCCAACAGGTCCCGGAGCCTTTCCTGTTATGGCCTTTTTAATTGCTAGCAAGAATTCCGCTTTTTATTAAGGGGCATCTAGGTCTTGTGACTGTTCTTGCGTTATTTTGCCCAAGTGAGCCTCTGCTAAATATGAGCGTATTATGTCTTGCAGTTGCGTATTTTGCGAATTAGAATGCTTAGGGGCCGATTCACTAACTTCGAGTGAAGGATTCGAAGTTAAAAAACTTCGAATTTCAAAGTTTTTTTTGGGCTACTTCGACCATCGAATGGGCTACTTCGACCTTCGACTACGACTATCGAAGGATTCGAAGTAAAAATCGTTCGACTATTCGACCATTCGATAGTCGAAGTACTGTCTCTTTAAAATGACTATGAAGATTTTCATTCATCCAGGTCATAGTATATCTAGTATAGGTCAATCTAAAAACAACTGGACTTGCTGAGTAATCAACGAAGACGTTTCACTACTCATCCGAGCAGCTTCTTCAGTTCAACTGACTGGTGTGGGAAATTCTCGGCATATAAACTCTTCCACTAATCCATTTACAATGGCACATTGTAACTCTTCAAAGAGGTGACATTTGAAGAAACTCACAGAGGTGTTGATTCTGTGTAGTTGCGATAGGATTATCCAATGTGTCATGTGACTCCTAGATACAGGTGTTACTTGTGAGAGTTGCATGAATGGATGTGTGAAGTGTTCTGAATCCGTCGGGGTACAGATGTTAGAACAGCATTGTATGTAGCAGACAGGTGGTGTCGAAGGCCCCCACCTCTGTTCAGAGATGGTCTCTCCACCTCTCCACCTTGTGCTCAACACAACTGACTATGACTGCAAGATAACCACTCTGCTCAGTGATAGCAATACATATGAACCCTTAGGGAAAGACCCAACCAGTGGTTACAAGAAAAAGGTGATCGGTTGCCTACAACAACTTGAAAAGGAGAAAGCCATTGATCGAATTTTACACCACCGTCTGTATCCCAGGGAAGTCACACCATGCTTATACGGACTCCCCAAGATACACAAAGAAGGAGCCCCACTAAGACCCATTGTCAGCAGCATAAATTCAATGACATACAGCATTGCAAAATTCTTGGCTAACATCTTAGCCCCGTTGGTAGGCAATACAGTGCATCATATCCAGAATGCCAAAGAGTTTGTAACCAAGATTCACGGTGTTACACTAGAGGCAGAAGAAACAATGGTGTCATATGATGTCACTTCATTGTTCACATGTATACCTACTACAGAGGCAATTGAGACTGTAAGAAATCGACTGCAACATGATAACACCCTCAGCAGCAGAACGAAGCTCAGTCCCAACCAAGTTTGTGTGTTGCTAGATTTGTGCCTTAACACCACATACTTCAAGTACAAGAACCTTTTTTATAGACAGAAACATGGCTGTGCAATGGGTTCTCCAATCTCTCCCATTGTAGCAAACTTGTACATGGAGGAAGTGGAAAGGAGAGCCTTACTTACATTCCAGGGAACTACACCGACTCACTGGTTCAGGTATGTGGATGATACTTGGGTTAAAATCAGATCCAATGAAATGGCGGCCTTTACAGAACACATTAACTCAGTGGACAATAACATCAAGTTCACAAGGGAAGATGTCCACGAGAACAAACTTGCTTTTTTGGACTGTTTGATATGTATCCAAGAGGGGGGTAACTTGAAGACGGAAGTATACAGGAAATCCACTCATACGGATCAATATCTGTTGTTTGATTCCCACCATCCACTGGAACACAAACTGGGTGTCATTCGAACCCTGCACCACCGGGCGGAATGTGTGGTAACGGATACAGAGTCCAAAGACAAAGAGCAAAAACATCTCAGAGGAGCTTTGAAAGCGTGTGGCTACCCAGACTGGGCCTTTGTCAAAACAGCAGCAACCAAGCCCAAGAGGAACACCAATAGAAATAACTGCCCGGAGACACATAGTAGGCGAAACATAGTCATCCCATATGTAGCTGGAGTGTCAGAGAAACTCAGGAGGATTTTCAACAAACACCATGTCCATGTGTTTTTCAAACCTAGCAACACACCGAGACAAAAACTGGTACACCCAAAGGATCCAACACCAAAAGAAAAACAAAGCAATGTGGTATACGGAGTCCAGTGTAGCGAGGTATGCACAGATCTATACATTGGGGAGACAAAACAAATGCTCTCCAAGCGAATGGCTCAGCACAGGAGGGAGAACTCTACAGGGCAAAACTCAGCTGTCTTTCTACACTTAAAAGACAAGGGACACTCCTTTGAAGACAGCAAGGTCCAAATCTTGGATAAAGAAGACCGCTGGTTTGAACGAGGCGTGAAAGAGGCGATTCATGTCAAGGTGGAGAGACCATCTCTGAACAGAGGTGGGGGCCTTCGACACCACCTGTCTGCTACATACAATGCTGTTCTAACATCTGTACCCCGACGGATTCAGAACACTTCACACATCCATTCATGCAAAACTTCGACCCCCTAGTTCGCCATCTAAAAGCTACTGAAGTCAATTTTAGCCTATGGGGAAGGTACCCATAGGCTTGCCTAACTTTTTTTGATCAAAGGATATTCCTTCGATCGTTGGATTTAAATCCTTCGAATTGTTCGATTCGAAGGAATTTATCGTTCGATCGAACTATCTGCGCTAAATCCTTCGACTTCGATATTCGAAGTCGAAGGATTTTAGTTCCTAGTCGAATATAGAGGGTTAATTAACCCTCGATATTCGACCCTTAGGGGCCGATTCACTAACTTCAAGTGAAGGATTCGAAGTAAAAAAACTTCAAATTTCAAAGTGTTTTTTGGGCTACTTCGACCTTCGACTTCGAATCGAAGGATTCGAACTAAAAATCGTTCGACTATTCGACCATTCGATAATCGAAGTACTGTCTCTTTAAAAAAAACTTCGACCCCCTAGTTCGCCATCTAAAACCTACCGAACTCAATGTTAGCCTATGGGGAAGGTCCCCATAGGCTTTCCTAAGTTTTTTTGATCGAAGGATATTCCTTCGATCGTTGGATTAAAATCCTTCGAATCGAACGATTCGAAGGATTTAATCGTTCTATCGAAGGAATAATCCTGCGATCGTTCGATCGTACTATCTGCGCTAAATCCTTCGACTTCGATATTAATTATATATTAATTAACCCTCGATATTTGACCCTTGGTGAATCGGCCCCTTAGTGAATCGGCCCCTTAGTGTTGGGTAATTGATAAAGAGTGGTATAGTAATCTCTGAAAATTTCTGCTATATCTGATGACAAATGTGCTATCGATTGAATTTTATCGATTGAATTTGTTGTCGTGTTTGTCTTTGCTTCAAGGCGGAGGCCGAGAATTTGCCACATCTATTTCCATGCTCAAAAAACATTCTTTAACTCATGTCTATCGCTTTTTCAGTAAACGCTGTGTATGTGTTTCTTAACTGTGTTCTGGCGTTCGTTAATTCAGTAAGTATTATCTGAGTACCAGATTGTTTGTGCTGGGCTTCCAAGTTGTGTATCTTAGTAATTAATTGCTGTAATGCTTGAGTTTTTTCTGGGTTTTTTTAGCACCTAATTTGATGAGTTCACCTCGAATAACGCATTTATGCACTTGCCAAATTATCCATGGGGCCATATCTTCAGTGGCATTGTTTTTGAAATAGTCACGTAATACTGTAACCACTTCTTGCCGGCGCCATCTATGATTACTAGGGCGCGCGCGGCGCGCCTGTTAAAGGCGCAGGCGCGACGCGAAATTGCGCACGTTTTGGCGCCAATTGGTTCCCTATTTAAGGCCCATTCAGACCTGTAGCCAGTGCCCGTTATAGGATCATATCCTGTGGTTTCCTGAGCTTTTGCTACCTGTTTCTGAATTTGCTATCCTGACTGATTATCCGTGTTTGACCCAGCCTGTTCCTGACTACTCTGCATTCTGTATCCTGACCCTTGCCTGCCTACGACAACTCTTCCTGCTTAACCCCTTGCTTGATCACCCGGTTTGACCCCTTGCCTGTTTGACGATTCTGATATCCGCCTGCCTCGACCCAGCCTGTCTGACCATCCTTCTGCCTTATCCAGTCTGTCTGATTATCTGGTTTTGACCCCTTGCCTGCCTGACGATTCTGTTATCTGCCTGTCCTGATCCGGTCTGTTCCGTTTCCACCTGACGCCTTGTCCTTGACCTTCTGCCCCTTTGCCAGCCAGAACTCCTCGCCTTGTACCCCTCGTTAAGTCCAGGTGGCACCCAATTAAGCTGAGGGCTCCTCCCGAAGCCCAAAGGTGGTCACATTACTGGTGAAGCCGAGCCGAGACCAGGGTCCTTGGCATTTGTTCTGGTATTGGGTGCTGGCCGTGACATTATAACGGGCCATGATGGATGAAGAAGGTCAAGTCGCTGCTGCCGAGGCTCCCTCCACCACTGAACTGCTTCTCTCTACTCTGTTGCAGCGTTTGGAGAGTCAGGCGCAAAGACAAGAACACCTGCTGCAAGGCTTCCGTGACCTGTCGAGTAGAGTGGATGCCACTGAACAGTTGCTAGTGGGTCCTTCTGCAGTGTCGGGTAAAATCCATGAGCCTAAAATCTCCTTCCCCGACAAATTCAGTGGGGATAGGACCAAATTTTATGTCTTTCAGGAGGCATGTAAATTGTATTTAAGTTTTTTCCCACACTCCTTTTCTTCTGGAGAGGATAAAGTCAGGTTTATTATGACCTTATTACAGGGCGACCCACAAATATGGGCGCTAAGGTTATCCCCCTCTGACCCTGCCCGCCTTTCCCTTGAAGCTTTCTTTAATTCTATGGCAATCCTTTACGATGACCCGGATCGTGCCTCCTCTGCTGATGCCGCAATTCGTAAACTTCGCATGGGGAAGAGTATTGTACAGAGTTTCGCCGGTGGTCAGTGGAGACCGGTTGGAACGATGCGGCTCTTCGCAGCCAATTCGGTTTAGGGCTTTCTGTGTCTGAAAGAGACAGCTTGGTAAATTACCCCCTATCAGCTAACTTGGATGATCTAATGACTTTAGCCATCCAAGTTGATAGAAGACAAAGGGAGAATAGGGGGGAAAAGGGCACTTATTCTCTTCCCGAGGATATTAGTGTAAAAACTCCTTACCCCTCTGTGTCTCTGCCTCAGGAGGAACCCATGCAATTGGGTACTATTCATTTAACTCCTGAGGAAAAGGCTCGCAGACGGTCTCTGGGTCTGTGTATCTATTGTGGGGAGATGGGTCATTTCCTTAACCTGTGTCCTAAGAGGCCAGGAAGCTTCAAAAACCTAGATGAAGGTAGGGAGCTCCATTTGGGTCAAGAAGTTTCCTCTCCCCAAATTTCCTCCAGGATTGTGGTTCCTGTTAATTTAATTTGGCCTGCTGGTTCTGTAAGGGTTTCCGCTTTGGTAGATTCTGGGGCGGCGGGGAATTTCTTAAATGCTAACTTTGCAAAGAAGTTTAATATTCCCTTAACACCTCTCATTCCTCCTGTAAGGATTCTGGCCATTGATAAAAACCCTTTGAAGTCTGGGCTGGTAACCCGGAAATCTGTGGCTTTGACTATGTGCATTGACAACTTGCACTCAGAGGAGATATCCTTCCATGCTATCGAGGGTTCTCTATCTTCTCCTCTGATTTTAGGATTACCATGGCTGCAGGCACACAACCCCCACATTGATTGGGTAACTGGGGAGGTTATTCAGTGGGGTTCTGGGTGTAAAGATTCCGGTTTAGTTTCCACACTTGGGGTGGCAGCTGCTTCCCTCACAAAACTCCCTTCTGCTGAATTTTGCTCCAAGTCCTGTTCAGGGGTACATAGTTCCCTTTTGACTAACCCTGTAGCTCTGAAAAAGTCAGCTGTTAAGTCCCATGGGGAGGTACCTAAATATCGGGTTGGGGATTTGGTTTGGGTTTCCACGGGGAATATCAAGCTTAAAATACCATCTTTTAAGCAGGGGCCCAGGTTTATTGGTCCATACCCCATAGTGGAGATTGTAGACCCAACCTCTGTCCATCTTGAATTGCCTGATTTATTTCTGTTATCTAATTTATTTCATGTTTCTGTTTTGAAACCAGCCATACAGGTCCCTCAGCAATCCTGCCCTTCCCCAGTATTGGCTAAGACTCTGGCCAAATCAGATGACAAGGGTAACCATCTTAGGAGACAGTCTCATCCCCGGTCTCCTGTTAAGGTTGAGGGTCCAGTGACCCCTCATAGAGGGGGGGTAATGTAAGAAACTTACCCTGGTGGTCTAGTGGGCAGCGGGGTCCACGCCGCGTCCTTGGCGTGGACACCCGCTGCGCCGCTCCTATCCTGCCCTTGCCGACGCCATCTTTGATTACAAGGGCGTGCGCGGCGCGCCTGCGCACCTCTTAAAGACAACGGCGCGAAATTGCGCACGTTTTGGCGCGAATTGGTTCCCTATTTAAGGCCCATTCAGACCTGTAGCAAGTGCCTGTTATATGATCATATCCTGTGGTTTCCTGAGCTTTGGCTACCTGTTTCTGAATTTGCTATCCTGACTGATTATCCGTGTTTGACCCAGCCTGTTCCTGACTACTCTGCATTCTGTATCCTGACCCTTACCTGCCTACGACAACTCTTCCTGCTTAACCCCTTGCTTGATCACCCGGTTTGACCCCTTGCCTGTTTGACGATTCTGATATCCGCCTGCCTTGACCCAGCCTGTCTGACCATCCTTCTGCCTTATCCAGTCTGTCTGATTATCTGGTTTTGACCCCTTGCCTGCCTGACGATTCTGTTATCTGCCTGTCCTGATCCGGTCTGTTCCGTTTCCACCTGACGCCTTGTCCTTGACCTTCTGCCCAAAGACTCTTGCTATCCGGTCGTGCCCCTTTGCCAGCCAGAACTCCTCGCCTTGTACCCCTCGTTAAGTCCAGGTGGCACCCAATTAAGCTGAGGGCTCCTCCCGAAGCCCAAAGGTGGTCACACTACTGGTGAAGCCAAGCCGAGACCAGGGTCCTTGGCATTTGTTCTGGTATTGGGTGCAGGCCGTGACAGTCTTTAAGCAGAGTTTTAGCTGTAGTCAGGGTTTTGCGAGAAAGGCTCGACAGACCCGATGAGGAGTCAAGCTTAGGTTCAAGTGCGATATTAAAGTCACCTCCTATTACCAAGGTGCCTTGGCCGAATTCATTCAGTATTGAAATGAAGTCAGTTAATGCTGATATTTGTTCTGTGGGAGGGAGATATATTGAGCCTATAGTTTGTTAATACTACCTTTTAATAACACATATCTACCAAGGGTATCCAATCGCACATCAAGTGGGGAGAATCCCAGGGTATCTGAAATCAGAATCGCTGTAACTCTTTTTTAGTGGGGTTTACTCGTGTAGACGTGGAGAACCCTTTGAACCGTAATTTTGGTACTTGTCCACTTTTAAAATGTGTTTCCTGAATGAGCATAATGTGTACATGTAAGCGTTTCATATCCTGACTAAGTCTGTGGCGCTTGTAAGGGGTGTTAAGACCTTTCAAATTGAGGGTACAAACGTTTACCTTAGCCATCAGGAGATGAGGGTGGATGAGGTCTGATACCTCCTATTCATGCCCCTTGTGTGCCTGGAGTAATTGGCATGAGTAATTGACTAGAAGGAGAGTAAGTGAAAAGATAGGTCATAACAAATACACTTTTCATATTGTAAAAAAAAATATTACAAAGTGGTATGAAAGAAACACAGCCAATTCCCGTACTATAAGATCGTACAGTCTTAACTTCCCGGCTACCAACTAAAGGGGGTTGTAGGTGGTGGGACCAAAAAGAGGTCTGTCCCGGCTCGTGCTTCATTTTTTATAGTGATACACCAAATAGGAATGGAGTGTATCCATAAAGTAAAAATAACTAGTGACTGTTTAACTATAATAACAAAGTAAGTATGAGTGACAGAAATATAACTCAAGTTATGATTAACCAGTTGCTTTCCAATTAAAGGAAGAGTGAGTGGGGATCTTCCTGAAGATAAAAAATTAAAAAAACTAAACTAGGCATTATGAGGTAGAAGAGATAAATATCACCTTTGATCTACTTATAACCACTTCCCAGGTATCAAACTAAGAAATCTATAAAATACCCCACTAGCTTTCACTCTCCAACCACCAGGTTTCTTTAATAGCGATTGTATTGAATGCTATTGGCCTATGGCGCAGTATTATTTTGCTTAATTTAACACTTATATCCAAAGTAATCGTACCAATGATAAAAAAAAAAAAAAAAATTCCCAGTAGGCGGAGGTGTGGGGCATAGGTTCTTATTAGGTATTATGAGGTAGTTTAGATAGACATCACCCTTTAACTATTTGTAACTACTGTCCAGGTACCAATCTAAGAACGCTATAAAATACCCCGCCAGCTTACTATCTGCAAGTTCTCAGTTTCTTTAATAGCAATGGCAGTGAATGCCATTGGGTCCTTGTGACTGTATTATTCTGCGTTATTGAACACTTATATATAGGACCCTTATGAAAAAAAAACAAAAAAACCCCCACCCTAGCATGAAAGGAAGTAAACAAGAATACAAAAAGTATACTTAGAAATGGGAAAAGGAGAACTGTAGAAATTATATGGAGAAAGTCTACTGAAGAAACAATCATTAAAGCTACATTCATCTCAAAGTCTTCCAAAACCGGTGCTTGTAATGTAGGTATATGTGTTGTTCAAGCTGCAGCGCAGTATGTCTCCCACGTAGGATCAAAGGCCTCTAGTCCCATTTATCCATGATAGTTGTCAGCATTTTGCAGCAGTCCATATGATCTAAGATACGAGTTTCCTTTATTTATATGGTACTGACGGTTCCATATTCCTGTAATGTTCACAGTAAGTGTAGAGAGAGATCCAGAGCCAACAGCTTTGTTAGATGGTCCGTTCATTCCAACATATGAACATAAGTGAATGCTCCAAGGCTCTTGCAACTGTGCCATGGACCCGTCCATATCCACTGTTAAGTCAAATAGGTCTTCGTATGGTGTCGAGTCGGGAAGGAGCAAATCGTACGGATAAAATCCAATAGTCGTTGCTGACGGAACTAGTTACCTGGTAAAAGTACCTTGTCTAGCACACAAAGTGCAGTGTTGAATATCCCAGTCCTTTTGGGTCGATTCTGTGGGGATAATCCATGAACAGTTGTAGATTAGAGCATGTGCATAAAGTGGATAACTCTAAAAACAGTATCCATCCTATAGGCCATTACTGCCAAAATAAAGGTTTTCACCCCTATTCCTTTGCCATTGGGACCTTTGCCATACCCCTCATGCTCCGTTGATGTGCAGATTTCCAGTGATCTGTATTTAGTTGGTCCAAAAAATCTTCATTATAAGCTAAACCAGCCCAATCAGTAAGTGGTATCTTGAGGAGATCTATCGCTTGACAAAAAGAATCAATGTCGTCAGGTTCCTTCAAGGAGTATTGTTTGTTGTCCTTGGAGGAAATGAGGGCAAATGGAAAACTCCACCGGAACGGAATGCCTTTATCTCATAGGGCCATTGTTAGGGGTTTTAACGCTCTGCGTTGTTGCAGTGTGAGCCACGCCAAATCTGGGAAAATGTCGACGTCATAGGTCTGATAGGAGAAGTCTGTTGATCACGCATTTTACGTAGAATATCCTCCTTAATGGAGAAATTATGTACACAACAGATGACGTCCCTAGGTCTCTCTGACCTATATCTCTGGGGTCCTAGAGTTCTATGTACCCTGTCTAGTTCCAGGGGGTCAGTGGATATTTTGCCCAATATAGCATTAAATATGGCACATACCGTGGATCGAAGTTCAATTTGTGGAACCATCTCCAGTATACCCCGAATTCGGAGGTTGTTTCTCCTACCTCTGTTATCAAGGTCTTCCATATGTTTGCGCAGTGAATAGACCAAACGATGATGATTGTTAACCCGATCAATGAGAATACTGCATTTGGAGTCGGCCATTTCCATCCTAGAGTCGAGTCACGATTGTGCATCACCCATAGCCTGCAAGTTAGCTCGGAGTTCCACTAAATCCGCTTTGTGAGCTTCCTGAATTGTTTGTGCCACTGCATTCAGGTCAGCTTTAGTTGGTAAGTTAGCAAGAATAGAGCGTATGTCCAGTGAAAGAGATGCAGAGCTAAACCCTGAGGCTGTAGATCCTGCTTCCGCCATCTTGGATTCCTCCTGCAAGGCCCCGTGCTTGGAGCGTCTATTTAGGTATCTGGTCATGTCGTTTCAACCACTGTGAGTGGATGTCGAGGTGGTCGAAGGTGGTTTCTTGCCACTCTTGCCCATTTCAGGATGTTAGCAGCTGGAAAAGTGGTGTAGTTAAAATGTACGAGCCGGGAGCTGACTCTGCACGGGTCTGCTCAGCACCACATCATGCCACGCCCCTCATACCATTTTTTTTTAAATGTAATTTTGTTTGCCTAATGGAAATTCCACTTTTGTGTTTAATTAATTATCCTTTGCTTTTCTGTTGCTGTACTGGTTCAGTTTCAGTTTTCCTGTTGTTTGCCAGTTTTAGTTGCCACTTTATGTCAGGTAGACTGGCTGATTATATGTTTCCTAATAATAAGTGAGAAATGGGTGTGAGCTTGCAATTCAAGGGATGTGGCCCCATGCTTTTCAAGTTGTGGTATTTAAAGGGTATTATATAAAGAATGAATTGCACTTGGTATACAACAGTAAGTAACTGTTTAATGATGAATTTTACTTTGTTGGTGCCAATTAATGTGTGTCTTGTCTTGTGTATGATTTTCAAAAAGCATTATCAAACTGATCTGATATGGTGAGTACTATCATAATAATACATACTGAGCATGCAGGTATGTTCTGGTCAGTACTCCTGAACGGCTTCCCCAGATAAAGGAGTCCAATGAATCATTTCTAAGTATAGGTTAGTATCCTCTGCACCTGCTATTTCCTTCATTTCCCTTCGTGAGGAATTTCCTTACTTAAAATTAATGTTAGTAGTTCTTGTTGAGTCTAAAACAAAAGGAATCTGTTTAACCAGTGTCTCAAAGTAGTATGGTCTCTATCATCAAGATGATGATACAGTCCATAGGGAAGTTAATTTCCTTTGAGAATATATATATATATATATATATATATATATATATATACGTACAAACTGAGGTGGAGCGGTATCCCAGTCCGTGACTTAGTCCAAAATATGGACAAACATATATCAAAACAAAAAAGTCCAGACTCCAATTGCAAGTAAAAAAAGTCCTTTATGTGCAAAATTGCTGTAACGTTTCGAAGCTCCCGCTTCTTGGTGATGCTTGACAAAGAAGGACGTTTTTTACTTGCAATTGGAGTCTGGACTTTTTTGTTTTGATATTGATATATATATATATATATATATATATATATATATATATATATATATATATATATATATATATATATATATATATATATATATATCTTTATTTTACGTGTCTCATCTGGAGGTATTGTAATAGTAAGACTGCGTAAGTTACGTTCACTTCTCAAATCCTGAAATTGTCCATGCAATTGTCTGCCAATATGAAAAAGATCTCCAGAGGCTGGCAGTGCATTAACCAAGTCTGGTTAAAATCCTGCTTGAAATGTTATAGGATATTTGAGCAATGGTGGTTAGTTATGTAGATGTTCCATAATGGTCCCATAATTCTTAACCAGATATGCATAGTATGGGTTGTGGGGTGTAAAATTACCCTTTTCAGCTGATTAAGGCTTCTCTTTTTGGCCACAGCAGAGGAGCTAAATGTGGGGAATTTATATAATTAACTTCCAATTCAGCTCATTCTGCTTAGGGAGTAAGATTCACTCCATTCCATCCCTAGCCTGTTTGACTTAAGCTGCAAAACATACTGCCCAAATGTTTTGTAGAATACATAATATGTCTGGAATTTGAACTAGAAATTTATAAAAAAAAATACCAATGTTTGGAGGAGGTAAATATCCATTCACTTACAAAATCCTGTTTTAATTTAGATAATAAAGTGATAGATAATCTGAGTTTATACCAAAATATTTATTAATGGTTTCAGTTCAGTTATATGAAAAGTTTAATTGAAGGAGTTTCAGTTAAGGGTGTGGAGGCAAACTGTATCTTTTTTTTTTATAATTCAAAGGTTTTTATTGTTTTAACAGTTTCAAACACAGCCTCACAGTAAACACCAGTCAAGCATTGGTATAGCAGAGGAAACAGTTAGTTAAATTGACTTGCTGAAGGACTAGCGTCCCACTAGAGGCTGTTAGAATAGAAGAGCAAGACGAGGAAAAAAAAAAAAAAAGATGAGAGAAGAAGGAAAAACAAAGAAAAAGAGGGGAGGGGGAGGGAAGGGCAGGGGGGGCTATTGACGTTAGAATAGGGCTAACCTACAGATATGGGGCCTGGTGGCCATCAATTCTTCCATTTGTCTTCGCCGGGTATGGGTCTATGCCAGTCTGCCTATCATCTTGTTGGCGGGGATATTTTCACGTCTGGGCTTGGAAGAAATAGGCTGCTTTCCATCGCTTCCACATTTGCATTGAGGTTGAGCTGAGATGTAATTGTTTGTTGGATCCGAGCACCATCTGTTCATATGTGAGATTCGAGTCAATTAAGGTTATCAGTTCCCGTGTGCTGGGCACTTCGGTCTTTTTCCAATATCTGGGAATCAGGAGCCTGGTCGCTGTCAATATGTGAAAAATCAGGTGTTGTACTAGCTTCGGATACTCGTTAAGGTTGTAATTCAACAGCGCAAGCGTTGGAGTCAATAGTATTTGCAACTGCGTTGCCTGCACCAGGATTTGTTCAGTGGCTAGCCATAGATCTTTAATCTTAGGGCATTGCCACCAGATATGTATTAGGTTGCCTTCCCTCTTGCAGTCTCTCCAGCAAACATTAGGAACATTTGGGTAATATTGGTGGAGGACGGTTGGAGTCTTATACCATCTGTAAAACAGTTTTCTCGAGTTTTCAATATGATTCACACATTTGGAAAGTTTATACGCAGTGTTAAGCATTTTTATCCAGTGTGGCATGGGTATTGAGACTTGGAGATGTTGTTCCCATTTCTCGAAATGCTTCGGTTTAACTTCTATATCGTCTGCTGTGAGCAGTTTGTAGATTTGTGCTATGCCTTTGGGGCTACGTGGATTATGAGCAAGTAATTTTTCAAATGGGGTGTGTTTGGTGCTGCTAGTTGACCTGGTAGTACCTAACAGGTGTTTTATCTGGAGGTATTTGTAGAAATCATGTGGTGGCAGGTTGTATTCCTTGGTTAGCTGTTCATAAGTTTTAATGAGGTTACCATTGTACAATTGGCCCAGCGTAGTCAGGTTTGTTTTTTTCCAGTTCTGTAAGTTTAGGTTTGGGATGTTGGTTTCTAACATCTCTAATCCTGCTTGATGTGCTGGGTAGTTTAAGAGTGGTTCTTTTTTAGTGATCCTAACCCAGATAGTCATAGCAGTTTGAGTGGTATGGCACGCTGTGTGTGGCAATGCTGCGTCTTTCATGTTCTCAGTCCATATGAGTCCTTTAAGCTTGAGGGGAGATAGGAAGTCTTGTGCCAGCTGGAGCCAGTGTAGTTCAGTAAGTGCAAGATTCCAAGCTCTCATTTGGTCCAATATTGTGGCGTGGTAATATTTCTCTAAACAAGGAACTCCGAATCCTCCTTCTCGTGTCCCTCGCCGCATAAATTTTTGTTTAATCCTAGGTTTTCGTTTAGCCCAGATAAAGTCTTGAATGGTTCTGTGTGCTTTGCGGAAATAGGTTAATGGAACGGCTATCGGTAAGGTCCTGTATAGATAAATGAATTTAGGCAATATCATCATCTTAATTGTTGCAATTCTGCCTAGCCAAGACATATATAGAAGAGACCATTTCCGTAGTTGTTCCTGTACATCCGCTAATAGTTTGGGATAGTTCGCCTCATATGTTTCGGCTACGGTCCTGGCCAGCTCAACACCTAGGTAGTTTATGGAGTGAGATTGCCATTGGTAAGTATATCTGGCTTGCAATTTTCGTATGATCTCTCTCGTCATTCCGATCGGTAGAATTTGTGACTTTGACTCATTAAGTTTATAGTAGGATATAGAGCTGAAAGTTCGGAGAATCTGTGTGACGGCTTCCAGCGATGGTTCGGGGTTAGTGATGGGCGAATTTATTCGCCAGGCGCGAATTCGCAGCGAATTTTTTTCGAAAAACGGACGCTGGCATCAAAAACGGGCGCCGGCGCCAAAAACGGGCGCCGGCGCCAAAAACGGGCGCCGGCGCCAAAAACGGGCGCCGGCGCCAAAAACGGGCGCCGGCGTCAAAAACGAGACGCCGGCGTCGTTTCGCGAATTTTTCGCCATTTCGCGAATTTCGCGCGAAATTCGCGAAACGGCGCAAATTCGCACATCACTATTCGGGGTCTGTTAATGTAAAGATAATGTCGTCTGCAAACATTGCGAGTTTGTGCTGTGTATTCGCCACCAGTACTCCCTTGACAGAAGTTGAGTTTCTAATTGTTCTAGCAAGGGGTTCGGCAAACTGTATCTTATACCTGACATTTGTCCATACTCTGTCTGAAAAAGTACCCCCTCTTGTAAAATATAAGGATATTATAAGTTACAGAGGAGTTTCATGACCATATAAAAACACGAGGCCGAAATTACATCAGAACTCACCGTTTATAACTGATGACATCAGGACTCACTGTTTATAAGGATATAATTTACAAGATATTCATAGATTTTGTGTATTATAAATCTTCTGCAGATATCCTCAGTTTATAAACTGACCGTCTAAACTTTAGGTCATTAAAAGTAAATAATTAGGACAGTTCTGCATTGCCATAATCAGTGGTAATATACTGATGGTGAATAATAATGGTGACAGTGGGCACCAATGGCTGATGCTATACCTAGTTTGGAAAGAATAAGACAGAACATCTGGTAATTAGGACTGAGAAAACTCCTGATACAGATTTGGGGTGAATATACCTTCCTGAGTGGTGATAATATTCACAAATCTGCACTAGAATTTTTCCATGTGGTTTGAATAGTAAAAAAAAAAAAAATTTGTTCTAGAAAAAGAAACGTGTAAAAAAAGCCCATTGACTCCAATGCATTTGACATGATAAAAAATGTTGAGCTGAAGAACATAGAGTCTAAAGCATTTGCCATTTCACAATTTTTGTTTTGGTACAGAGAAAGTGAGCACTTTTGCTTATCATTACTGGCAATTTGAATTAGGCTAAATGGTAGAAAGAATGTAGAGCTGTTAGGAAAATACAACTGAAGCCACACTGAAATAAGACATTTTCTAAATAAAATCATTAAAAAATTCTGTGACTCTTAATTTTCTCCTCATGCAGTTGGAGTCAGATTTTAATTGACAGTTAGGTCTAATAAATCCTTTGGTGGTAGGTAATCCCTTAAAAAATATAAATCAGAGCTTCCTCTTTTAAAATAACCAACTCTGACAGAAATTCTCTACATGCATGATTTGTACCAGATGTTTTGTTAAAATTTTGTGTGTTGAAATCAGTTATTTAAGCTCTAATACAGCTGTGTTAGGAGCTGGCTAGGAGTTGTCTGCAAGCCAGGTATGGTTTAAATTACCTTCAGCTCAGACATCCAATCCTCTGTGAGGGGAGGCTTTTTATAGCCCTTGGTCACCTGATTTCCCCGCTTGAGCTACAGATTGTGTTAATTGGGAATATGGTTGGTTTGGTCGGTGGTTAAGAGGTTGGGGAAAAATCTGTTAAATTGGCTAAAACTTATTCGGTGTAATTCCGTGTTGGACTTTGCTTTCAGCAGGTGCTGTTATTTTCAGTTAAACTTTGTTGGCAGTCAGTGACTGATTTGAAACATTGTTGCTACGAAGGGGGAAGCAGACAGAATACTTTGTTTCACGTCCGCAGCTGAAGGACTTACTGCTCTGCCTTCAGCCCCCGCAGCCACGCTGCTGCTGATAATACAAGCAGCAGGAATTCCCCATAAATCTCTATACAGAGTCAGAAGCCGCTCTCTACTTGGCAGTCCTTAACTCCCTTATCAGCTGTTTGTTAATTAGACCCGCTCCCTGCAACCGGATCCAACAGAGTTCAGAGTCGGAGCCTTCCGGTCCTAAAAACCTGCTACGATAGGGAACCCCGTAAAAGATAATTTAGATAGTTATGATGAACTGCCCCAGCACTCCCTTTCCAGCATGTATCAGAAAAGCTGCCATTATCGAGTCTAGTTTCTCCAATACCAAAGTATGCTCGCTTATACAAATAATTTCTCAGATCACATGCATCAAAGAAACCACTGCCTTCCCTAGTTACTTCCCGCTCAGATAATATTGCATGAAAATTTGGCTGTGCCCAAGACTAGATTGTATTGTGAAAAAAAGAGTGTGATGTCAATATTAAAAATAACTTTATTTAACAAGCCAGGAATTCCGGAGCAGAAGTCCCCAATCGTTTTTACCTATGAGCCACATTCTATTGTAGAAAGAGTTGGGGAGCAACACACATGAAAAAAAGTTTCAGGTGCCAAATAAGGGCTGTGATTGGTTATTTGGAATCCGAATTTCACAAATTTTTCTTGAAAACGGCCGAATTTCACGAATTGTTTGTGAACTTTCCGTTTCCACGTTTTTTTTAGAATTTTTTGCCATTTCGCAAATTTTGCAGGAAATTTGCGAATTTTTGGGCGAAGCGATAGAGATTAGACCATCAATACTGCTGACCACATTCAGCATTATGTAGTGTTTGAATACACTGATGCTTTTCTATGTAAAAAGACAATCCATTCTTCCAGTGCCTATTCTCTGTACTGTAATATAGAGAAACACTGAATTGTCAGGTAGCTATATAAAAAAAAAACAATAGATGCCTTGTTTGTTAAATCTGTTGGAACCAAGCCATTTTGTCCTAGATGCGAACATCTACTGCCAAGCAGTTTTTAGACATTTTGTACTCTTTCACTTTAAGGGCCTTTCCTGGGGCGGTCTTTTAGTTTACCCAGTAAAACAATATATTGTTTTTTTCAGGACAACCTGAACTTTAAAAATATGCAAGAATTTTGTTGTAATTATACTTCTGAAAAAAAATATAGGCTTCTAAGTGTCTAATAAAATGAAAAAAATCATGTTTCACAAAGAACAATCACATATATCAGAAACATCATTTATTTTATGTATGAGAACACAGCAGATTTGGAAAGGTTTATGTCTCCTGAACGCGGCAATACCAAATATATATAGTTTTATGGAAATTTCTCACTTGTATAGATCAAAATCTCTAAGCAGTACACTACCAAATTTCCAAAGCACCGCTCCCCAAACGACATACTTCTGATTTCAAGGCCAAACATTCCACTAACAGTAGGTTTACCCAAGAAAACTACCCATTATTAGAAAGAACAGATTCTGGTGAATCAAAAATGGGTAAATATATCTTTGTACTCCAAACTACCAAGTTGCAATTGTTTCCTAAAATTATAATGTTTTATAGAAATTGGTGAATTTTTTGAAAAATTACCTCAAAGCTTCCACTCAGCATCATATCTCCCACACATCATTAGGTATCAATGTAAAACACCCCAAATATGAAAGCCTGGGGTCCACTGAAGAGTTTGATGCCCAATATGTATCAGTTTACCTAAACATGTGGTATATAGGGGCCCTAAAATGTAGACACCTCATTTGAGCTATCAGTTCTGTTATTCCAGATACTGCAAAATCAACACATTTACATAGATTGGGGGGGGGGCAAAGTTAGAATTAAGTACCTTCACCCCAGAAAACCATATATTTTCGGAAAGTACACATTCCCCCGAATCCAATATGGGTATGCATGTCTTTCTACTCTAAAGCACCAAGCTGCAAAACTTTCCCAAGTTTGGCAATTTTCAAAAATCACCTCAAAACTTCCACCATGCAGCATCGTTTGTCCCACATACTATTGAGTATCAAAATAAATCACCCCTAATATGAAAGCCTGGGGTCCTCTGAACAGTTTGATGCCCAATATGTATAGGTGTAACCAAGCACGTGGCATATAGGGGCCCCAAAATGAAGACCCCCCATATGGTCTGTCATTTCAGGTACTGCAAAATCAACACATTTACATCATTTTTGGGGGGCGGCAAAGGTAGAAAAAAGTACGTTCACCCGAGAAAACCATATATTTTCTGAAAGAACACATTCCAAAGAATCCAAATTGGGTATGCATGTCTTTCTACTCCAAAGCACCAAGCTGCAAAACGTTCCTAAATTTGGCAATTCTGGTGACATTTTCAAAAATCACCTCAAATTTTCCACCCTGCAGCATCGTATTTCCCACATACTTTTAGGTATCAAGAGAAATCACCCCAAATATGAAAGCCTAGGGTCCTCTGAACAGTTTGATACACAATATGTATAGGTGTACCCAAGCATGTGGCATATAGGGGCCCCAAAAGGAAGACCCCCATATGGTCTGTCATTTCAGGTACTGCAAAATCAACACATTTACATCGTTTTTGGGGGGGCAAAGGTAGAAAAAAGTACGTTCACCCCAGAAAACCATATATTTTCGGAAAGTCTAAATCTAAATTGGGTATGCATGTCTTTGTACTCCAAAGCACCAAGCTGCAAAACGTTCCTAAATTTGGCAATTTTGGTGACATTTCCAAAAATCACCTCAAAATTTCCACCCTGCAGCATTGTATTTCCCACATACTTTTAGGTATCAAGAGAAATCACCCCAAATATGAAAGCTTAGGGTCCTCTGAACAGTTTGATGCCCAATATGTATAGGTGTACCCAAGTATGTGGCATATAGGGGCCCCAAAACGATTACCCCCATATGGTCTGTCATTTCAGGTACTGCAAAATCAACACATTTACATTGTTTTGGGGGGTGGCAAAGGTAGAAAAAAGTATGTTCACCCCAGAAAACCATATATTTTTGGAAAGTACACATTCTGATGATTCCAACAAAGATAACGACGTCTTTCTACACGAAACTACCAAACTGCAAAGCTTTTCTAAACATATAGGTTTTTACAACATCTCTGAAAATGTTGCAGTTTGCCGCATTTATCACACACAATGTTTTACGTACAAAGAAAAATCTCTCTAAATATGGACATCAGAGGTCTAATGAATAGTTTGATGCCCAATATGCATAGATTTACCAAAGTATGTGTTGTGTATGGACCCCAAATAAAAAACGTGCCTATGAATTTTCACGCTAGCCAACTAAGCTGCAGAAAAGAGAACCCTAACTGTGTGTTATGTGCCGTAAGACCCCCAAACTGTAAAAAGACCCCCAGAAACCCATATATTTTTGGAAAGCACATATTTTGGTGGATCAAACTAAGTAAAATCTATCTTTCTATACCAAAGCACCATACAGCAAAACTATACTAAAGATACATAAGGAACAATAATTCAGGGATAAAATTGCAATAAAACCACGAAAATAGTGTAAATCAATGAAATAACAAAATAATTGTTCTGACAGCGTAATTAGTGGCCAAAATCAATTATCCAATAGTCACGCTGCCAAAATAACACGTTTTTAGGCAAAAAAAAATTGCAGTACAATGAATACGTGAAAAAACAAAAACAAAACACCTGTTTGTGTATACATATTTGTGCACTAATAAAAGTTGTCTGAGTGTGCAAATACATGTAAATAAGTGTAAATAACTGTACAAAAGGGACCAAGTGTGCTAAAATAAAAAATACCAATCTTTACTAAAATGTATGTGTAAGTGTATAAATGTACTGTAAGTATGTGTAGGTGCAGGTGTGTAAAAAAACGTGCACTTACCATTTTTGGAGCAGGAGGATCGCTGTCATCGCTGGAGAAGTCGTGGCAGCGTGTCTGCAGAGTTGTTGCGCAGCAGGAAGTGCGTGGGCGGCTCTGCAGGCAGGAAGAAGGTTAGTTGAGTAGCAGACGCATCACATGAAGCGTCTGCTACTCAACTCACCTTCTCCCGACTTTGAAGTCGGATCCGCGACAATCGAGTCACAGATCCGACTTGACAGCCCCCCAGCCTCGTTGCCTAGGGGGCTGTCTTCTCTCCCCACTCTCTGCGGAGGCGGCAAAAGCCGCCGAAGCAGAGAGAGAGCTCAGCTGCTAAAGAACGTACCATGTACGTTCTTGGAAGCCTGAGCATTTGCCTGCCAGCATGTACGCTGTACGTGCTTGGCAGGCAAAGGGTTAATCCTGTTGTTTAGGCTATACCTTACCCCATAATTACTGCCTTATGGTTCTCCCATAAGATGTTAAGTGAGTCTACTGAGTATTTGTTTAGTTTGCTACGTACATATATACAGTATGCTAGGATTATTTCAATAGGTGTGTGGTCTGTCCATGAGGTATGATGATATGTGATTGTTAGAAAATGGAGCAGTAGGAGAGGGAGATACAAAATAAATATGTGTATGGACCTGGTGTGGGTGAGGCTAGAAGGTGAACTCCATTACTTTAGGATGTTGCATGTGTAGGTAATAGTGTATAACCCTAATTTGGTTACTGTCTCTTTAAATAGCAATTAAACCCTTGCAATTCACGGCCCTTTGCAGTAAAACAAATATAAACTATATGTAAAACTATATGCAATAACCATAAATACAAATCACACAAAATAACTGCTCTGAGGAACCTGGGTACCTTTCCCTTTTGAGTTAGTAGCAGCTTCCACGTGGCAGGTACATGAGCAAGACCTGTCCCCACCCTGGAGAATCACACTGTGGCCAAAGTATCCACAGGCAGGAGATAGAAACTGGCTCTCCCTGAAGCTCAAATGCTTCCTCAAAGCAGAGCAAAACGCAGCTCTTTCTAAGCTCATCCTGGTTAGTCTTTTCAAGCAGCACTGTCACACTCCACAGATCTGGCTCTGGCTCGTTGCTGCCACAGGGGTTCCTTAATCAGATCTGCTTGTAACCCTGTATTTTGCTCCGAAGTCAGGCACTCCCCCGGGTCCTCCTCTTCTCCCAGGGATGCACTGGGGTGCTCAGCCAATCAAATATCTCTCCAGCCTGTAACCGGGCTAGATGATGTCACAGACAGAAAAACAGGGGAAGGACCTGTCTGATCCCCTACAAGTGTTTGACCCAGCATATCCATTATAGTTGAAATTGTTGCCTATTTGGCTTAATCAGTGTTATTTTTTGAAAGAATTTCATTGGGTAGATAAACATTTGTTAAGGTAATTGGAATATTACCAAGGACTCCATGAACAATATTAAAGCAACCTTCCAGGTCTACAACTGTGTGCTGAATAGAAAAGTAAATATTTGTATATTGTATATCAAAACAGCACTTTCTCCATAGGATTTAAAGACCTCACTTTCACTGGAAATTTCTTAATTGGATTCTTCAAGGATGCATTTTATGGTGTGTTGCTTGAATAAATATAATACTACGGCCTAAATATTTAAGTTTCTTAAACAGCAAGGTAAGATTTAATAGTCAATCAAAATATTTACATTTAAAGTATTTTAACTATTTGTATGGAAATAAAAAGCAGCTTAGTAGGGTGCAGACCTTACGGGTTGTTAAAGGGGAAATATAGCATAAATTTTCACAATGCATCAAACCATGTAAAATGATGTAAAAATAGAAGAAATAGTTTTTATTTTAATACCTTTTGGATCAAAAAACGTCTGTATTAGCTTGAAAACTGTTCTTAACCCCTTCCCTTTGCAACTTCCTGTCTCAGACTCTTCAGTATCTGAGCTGCAGCCCACCACTCTTTCTGTATAAGCTACACAGCAGCAGCCAGTGAGGGAGGAGTGGGCGTGTCTGTGATGTCACTCTCAGTCCTTCCCTGCAGACATCTATTAACCCTGAACTGCTCCTTTCTCTCCCTCTCTGTCCTATTTATTTAACCCCCTCTCTGCCCTGTTTGTTTTCCTCCCCCTCCCTTCACTGCTTGTTCCTTTCTCTTGCCCTGCAAAAATTGTGGAAAAGAAAGAAAAGCAAACTTCTGTATAAATAATACATAATCTGCTGCTAAAAGTATTTTATTATTTTCTGGGGGCAATGTGTATCAGCAGTTAGTGTAAGTACCATAGTCATTTTATGCACAGTATTATGTTGTATACAAAAAGCAATCAACGTCTTTTAGGTTTTCCTTTGTAAAGTCCCCACATCGCTTATTATATGTTATACAATTCCAGAACATCAGCTGCATTTCCCCTTGCAACTCCCTGCACCTCCCTATAAATTGTTCCATAACAGCTGCATTTCCCCTTGTAACTCCCTGCACCTGACCATAAACTGTTCCACAACAGCTGCATTTCACCTTACAACTCCCTGCACCTGATCATAAATTATCCCAGAACAATTGCATTTATTCCCTTACAACTTCCTGAACCTGATCATAAATTGTTCCACAACAGCTGCATTTTACCTTGCAACTCCCTGCACCTGATCATACATTGTTCCACAACAGCTGTATTTCCCTTTACAACTCCCTGTACCTGATCATAAATTGTTCCACAACAGCTGCATTTCCCCTTGCAACTCCCTGCACCTCCCTCTAAATTGTTCCATAACAGCTGCATTTGCCCTTGCAACTCCCTGCACCTGATCATAAATTATCCCAGAACAACTGCATTTCCCCTTGCAACTCCCTGCACCTGACCATTAACTGTTCCACAACAGCTGCATTTCCCCTTACAACTCCCTGCACCTGATCATAAATTATCCCAGAACAACTCCATTTCCCCTTGCAACTCCCTGCACCTGACCATTAACTGTTCCACAACAGCTGTATTTCCCCTTTCAACTCCCTGCATCTGATCATAAATTATTCCAGAACAACTGCATTTCCCCTTGCAACTCCCTGCACCTGACCATAAACTGTTTCACAACAGCTGCATTTCCCCTTACAACTCCCTGCACCTGATCATAAATTATCCCAGAACAACTGCATTTATTCCATTACAACTCCCTGCACCCGATCATAAACTGTTCCACAACAGCTACCATCCCCTTGCAACTCCCTGCACCTGATCATAAATTATCCCAGTACAGCTGCATTTTGCCTTGCAACTCCCTGCACCTTGCAAACTTCTATATAAATAATACATAACCTACTGCTAAAAGTATTTTATTATTTTCTGGGGGCAATGTGTATCAGCAGTTAGTGTAAGTATCATAGTCATTTTATACACAGTATTATGTTGTATACAAAAAGCAATCAACGTCTTTTGGGTTTTCCTTTGTAAAGTCCCCACATCTGTTATTATATGTTATACAATTCCAGAACATCAGCTGCATTTCCCCTTGCAACTCCCTGCACCTCCCTATAAATTGTTCCATAACAGCTGCATTTCCCCTTGCAACTCCCTGCACCTGACCATAAACTGTTCCACAACAGCTGCATTTCCCCTTGCAACTCCCAGCACCTGATCATAAATTATCCCAGAACAACTGCATTTATTCCCTTGCAACTCCCTGCAGCTGATCATAAACTGTTCCACAACAGCTGCCGTCCCCTTGCAACTCCCTGCACCTGATCATAAATTATCCCAGAACAGCTGCATTTTACCTTGCAACTCCCTGCACCTGATCATAAATTATCCCAGAACAACTGCATTTATTCCCTTATAACTCCCTGAACCTGATCATAAATTGTTCCATAACTGCTGCATTTCCCCTTGCAACTCCCTGCACCTGACCATTAACTGTTCCACAACAGCTGCATTTCCCCTTACAACTCCCTGCACCTGATCATAAACTGTTCCACAACAGCTGCCATCCCCTTGCAACTGCCTGCACCTGATCATAAATTATCCCAGAACAACTGCATTTATTCCCTTACAACTCCCTGAACCTGATCATACATTGTTCCACAACAGCTGCATTTTACCTTGCAACTCCCTGCACCTCCCTATAAATTGTTCCATAACAGCTGCATTTCCCCTTGCAACTCCCTGCACCTGATCATAAATTATCCCAGAACAACTGCATTTATTCCCTTGCAACTCCTTGCACCTGATCATAAACTGTTCCACAACAGCTGCGTCCCCTTGCAACTCCCTGCACCTGATCATAAATTATTCCAGAACAGCTGCATTTCCCCTTGCAACTCCCTGCACCTGATCATAAATTGTGCCAGAAGTGCTGCATTTATTCCCTTGCAACTCCCTGCAATTAAATATAAATTGTACCAGAAGTGCTGCATTTATTCCCTTGCAACTCCCTACATCTGATCATATATCAATATGAAGGAAAACAAACCTACAGCTGCTGTTCTGGAATATTGATGTGGAAATTTTTCATATTTCGCCACCGATGCGGGATAAGCGGTCTTTACGACCGACCTTTGCACAGTCGCCCGATCATTCCGATTCCCATCCGATTTGTGTTCATCAGGCATGACTGCAGCATGCCGGGTGTGGCACCGGTTGGGATTGAGGAATACGGACCACTGAACAAAGGTGTACTTTTACAAGATCAGTACAAGCCTTGCTAAAATCACTGTGTCTGTGTATATGTATATTACCGGGGGAAGTGCCTTTTGTCCTGGTGTCTTTTGTTTGCCTAGGGAAGTCTACCTCCCCCCCCCTCTTCTATGGACATGTGTCTGTGTGCTGGTTCCACCAATTGATTCATAGCATAACATGCTCATTGATTGGATATATTGTAAGACCACCTTTTTGTCTTGGTGTATAATAAACCACTGGCCATTGTAGAGAGAGGCAGAATACTGGACCCCAGCTGAGAACGACTGCTGTGACGTTATTTCCGGGGGATTGCGCAACATCACCACACGATACATCAAGGTTTCCGGATCGATTGTCCATTAAGACGAAAGATCATTTTTATACGATATCAGATGGCGAGCCTAATGCAGGTGGTTAAATTTTTCCCTTAATTTCAGCAGAATTAAAAGGGGCCATATTTTATTTCGGGCAGCAAAAAGGCCGGCATTGAGGTAAGACATTTTTGTTTTGATACTCTCATATTTGAGAAAGTTTTTGCTGTCTGCAAATTGATTTGTGGTCTCTAGGCTGCTGGAATCAGGTAAAAATCTACCAAAAGAACCTTTTGGGTGTATGTGTGGTGTTTTTCAGTATTAACTGCCCAGGTACTGGTTGGGGCATATCTGCATAACTGCTGTGGGGTTTTATTCATTTATTTATTTTTTTAACCATAAGGGACTGTTATTGCACCCTGCTGGAGGATCTGTGAGTGATTCAGACCAGTGGAGGGAGTTTCTGTGTATGCCGGGTGGTTGTAGGATAATCTTGTAGCAGGCAGATATGGCCAACAGTATCTAGAGGGGATTTAGAATCATTGTTTTTTCATTTCTGTTCGTTTTCTGTCTGTCTACTAAGTGGTGTTTGTTTTAAAATTGCGACTCTATAGGTTTCATCCTTGAGAAAATCTTTAGTTTGGGAGGATTGTATTGCTTTTATTATTACAAGTTTCAATATTGGAGGTTGGGTAACAATCCAACCAATCTGAATTACAAACCAAGTTTCTAGCCCTTGCTGAGCACTGAACAGGGGGATCCTACGCCATTTTGTCTTTAAGCACATGTGCCAGTGGCCATTTTGTCTTTGTCTTTAAGCACATGTGCCAGCGGCCATGTTGTCTTAGTTTTTTGAAAAGGTATATTGGGCTATTGGTGGGAGGCACATCCCCTGCATATAACCCTAACAGTTGTTCTATTGTATATAATAGATTTTCATCTTTACATTTCATAACAGTAAAGTTCTCTTTGAACTTTTTGGAACATTCTTTACATTTTTGTAATACCTCTCTGCTGTTCCCTGCAGTCTATTGACTGCTACGTCCTCCAGGATAGGGGGTTTTCCTAAGGAAGAGACCATCACATGGTGTTGTAATTGTAATTGTCCTTTTGTGAGAGTGAAGGAAGAGTGTTGCATGGTTTACAACATAAGGCTATTTGTTAACTAGCTGTTTCTCTTTTTATACTCCTTGTTTTCCTGCTTTTTCTCTCTTTATTTTCCTCTCTTTATCCTTCCTTCTGTCCTTTATTCTCCCCATCTCTCTCACTTTTCTCCATTTCTCTCTTTTAAAACACTTTTGCTCTCTCTCTCTGTCTATAACTACCACACTAACTCTTTACCTTGTTTTTGGCTAGCCCTCTTTTCTGTTTTAATCTATTCTCAAACCAACACATTCTCTGTAGGTTTGGTTGGAAGACATCTTTTCCGTCATTGGAAGTCTGGTAGTGTAAGATAGCTGCTGTCTGCTTATGAAAGTTGCTGTTAGGAAGGAAATTCCTGTTAATTATGACCATAAGGACTGTGCTGCAAAGTCGGACTGTATACTGTGAAAAAACAGTGAACTGGTTAGCTTTTTGTGAGGAGAAAAAGTGGGCCAAGCCTACTCGGGTTCATCAATTGTCGCGTGAGCTTTGTTCTCTTTTCTCTTCCCCTCGAGGTCCATCTTAAGGGTGGAAGGTGTCCGTGGTTCGTACCAAAGCCCAGGAGTGGAGTTCGTGGGGAAATTATTGAGGACTGTTCCCTTTGTTGTTCGCTTTCTTGACTTTTCGTCACTGAGTGACCAGGTGTCCGCGGTTCGTACCGGAAGCTTGGGGGACGGAACTTGGGGAGGTGAACTGGGGAGGGGTTTCTCTGTTTCTATCTGTTTTTCTAGCCACTTTCTCTCAAAACCTATTGGCCTGACTGGGGTGACCAGGTGTCCGTGGTTCGTACCGGAATCCCTAGGAAGGTTCAACTATATCTCCCTTGTTCTCACTTCCTGTCGCTCCCTCTCACTTGCTGTCAACACTCCAGACATTGGGGACTCTTATCCTGCAGTCAGGGCGCTGTTTTGAGCCAATTTAGCACGAGGGATAAGGAAGATGTCCGTGGTTCGTACCTGTCCGGATACCTCAGCCGCTGATCCTTCTCTCTGAGTGGGCTATGGTGGATAATGTCCGTGGTTCGTATTTGAAGCCCTAGAGCTACTCAGAGGACGAACAGGTAAGGATCGACGGCGGTCTGCGCGGTGGACGTAGACACTGTAGGTGGATGCAACTATTTGGAAAAAGCTCGATACTCGAGTATTGGTGTAGGGACATCTAGGGAACAGAAGGGTACCACTTCTGAGTTCAGGACGGCTCAGCAGCACATGAAATCCACATATGGAGGAGGGACTGTTAAGCCCCTCAAAGATTGGCACAAATGGTCTTCAGGTTTAGAATGGTCCATCCCTAAGGAGGGGACGTTTGAGGTCTGGATCTGGGAAAAGTTCGTCCGTGAGTTCCACTCCAGACTCCAAACACATGGGTCTTTAGAGAAGGCCAATTTGTGGTTACAGGAATCTACCAAGCCTTAGCAGCAGGGCATTCAAAAGTCTCAGACAGTAAGGTCAAACATAATCATGTACTTCCGTCCAGCCAGAACTGCGGAAAGCAATAATGATAAGGACGAGACAGAGCTGCAAACAGGTTTAAATTTGCTAGCAACACAGGTCATCTCAACAGCCTCAGCTCATCTATCTCCATCACCATCCCCACATCCGGAATCCGCAAAAGATGCCTCTGACAAAACGGATTACTGCCGCCTTGGAAAATCCGATTTGGTCACCTTATGTGAAGCCAGAGGTATCTCTATAATAGACAAATCCAAATTAGAATGCATAGAGGCCTTGGAAAGGGATGACTTCTAACAGGGCCCTGAGGGGGATTACAGGCGCTACGGGGGGGGGGGGGGCAAGGAATTCTGTAAGCAACTGACAGACAAAATGCCCACTATGTATAGTGTTGTGTCCCCATTCCAGTTTATGACAGCGATCCAGGGCCCAGATGAGGACGCCTCGGTCTATTGGCAGAGGTTAAAACAAGGGGTAACAGATGCAGGGTTTGAGCCAGGTCCAGATGCCCCAGAGAACACCCAGCCAGTATCGCCCATCCATCTAATGTTAAAGGCTAAATTTCTGGCTGGATTGGTGCCTAAGCTAAGAGATAGGCTAATGGTTGCATGACCAGAGGCCCATTCTATGAGTTTCCACTCCCTTATGGCAACAATCCAGGCCATAGAACTGGACCTGCATGCAAGGAAAGAGGCCAAGTCGGCCAAAATCATGGCAGCTCTTGAGCTAATAGCCCAGGACCACCATCCCTATACTAGGAAAAAGAAACTCACCAAACGTACTAATATAACTTGTTTTAATTGCGATCAAAAAGGACATTTAGCGCGCCACTGTACAGAAAATGAGGACAAGAAAGAACAAAATTCTCCTAGTCCTTATAAAGTTGTTCCTGACCGGCCTCATGCACATACAGTAACCCAAACCCGGGGAAATCTTTTTGTAGTACGGAGGGCCCCCCGGGAACCTACCATTTCATACCAGACCCTGAAACAGTTAAAACCATCGGAGCTGCTACACAGTCCCATAGCTTCGCCCAGATTGATAGATATCTCCAAATCGGGGTCTTAACCCCAACACAATCACCCTGTAATACACCTTTATTTCCAGTGGCAAAAAAATCAGCCAAGGGTCAGGAAGTCACTTGCCGACTGGTCCATGATCTCAGAGCCATTAACAAAATCATAGTCAGTGATGCCCCGTTAGTGCCTAATCCTCACACATTACTTGCGTCCATTCCTCCTACTACTGTACTTTAGTGTAATCGACTTGTCTAATGCCTTCTTTTCTGTTCCACTAGATCCACAGTGTCAATACATCTTTGCTTTTTCGTTCCAGGGTAGACAGCTGACATGGATCCGGTTACCACAGGGGTCCATGACTAGCCCATCGGAATATAGTTGCAAGCTAAAGGTGGTATTAGACCAGTGGGTGCCAGAGGATCCGGAGGTCGCACTGTTATAATATGTGGACAATCTATTAGTTTGTTGCCCGGACAAGGATTCATGCTATAGACACACTATCTCGCTAATGAACCATCTGGCATCCACTGGGAATAGGGCTAGCAAGGAAAAATTGCAGTTTTGTAAGGAGAAGGTTGTTTTTCTAGGCCACTGTATCTCAAAAGGGAACCAACACCTGACAACACAACGGATACAGACTCTCAAAGACTTCACCCGACCTCGTAATGCCCGACAGTTGAGAGCCCTTCTAGGTCTGATCAATTACAGCAGAGATTGGATCCCTAATATTTCATTCAGAATGGGTCCTCTCTATACTTTCTGTGTTATTACAGAAAGTTGGTGACATAGTTTTAGATTCCCCCTCTAACCTTTCTCATCCCACACTCTGTCCAAGAGATTCTCAACCAGGTCCAGACCAAACATCTTTCAGCAGCACCTCTGACCAAATCTGAAGTGACTCTCCTTACCCCTACTAACCTCACACTGAGACGATGCACAATCCTCAATCCCGCATCTTTTCTCCCAACCCATTCTGACTCGGAAGAAGAGGGGGGGGGGACGAAGGGATTGTGACTGACTCTAACCCAACCATGACAGAACCAACAGACAATCACAACTGTCTTGAACTCATGGAACCCGAGACAGAAGCAGTACAACATCCACCTCCCTTAAGGTCAAGGAACGTGACGGGTGGATCTACGCCAGCCACTGCAAGAAGCTGCTGGACTATCAAGTGCAATGATCAGGTGCATTGTTTCTATATACACTTGTTGTTTAATGTATTTTGGATACTGTTATGAGGAGTCACATCCGAATTTACTGTTCAAGATGCATTTACAATTAGCAAAGACAGCAAATAGGTCCAACTGCTGGATGTGCTCCAAACCCGCTCCGAGCCAGAGCATCCCGGCAATGGCGGCAGTACATGCCCTTTATGACATCAGGGTGGGCATGAGAAAATTTAGTCCTTCAGGTAGATCAGCGGAACGTCATCTGTCCATAGAATTTAATCAGACATTCTTAGATGGTAATGACACCTATGGTCTTGATGTCAGCCCCGAGGCTTTTACTAGATTTAGCAGACCCGTGTGGGTATCCGGTCAATTAGGCCAGTCCGGGATTTGTTTTAATATCAGCTCTGGTTTTGGAGCCAAGTCCCTGGGGAGGACCGAATGCCCATCTGGGATAACCATCCAGATCGACCATAGAATCCCTGACAGTAACAACCTAACCACCAGACATGATTATGTCTGCTGGGGGGGAGGGTGTGACATTCAGGAGGGTGCAGCAATCCCATTATCCATCCAGTTGTTGCGCAATGCCCGTAACCCCAATGACCTTTGTGTCTCATTAACTGGGCCCTATTACTTTTTGTGCGCCCAGGCTGCCTATAGAGTCGTTCCCCTGAATACTAGAGGGTCATGCTCCTTAGTCAGGTTAGTCCCTGCCTCCTACATTGCCGACGGTCACAAGGACCTGATGGTGCAGAGGAGGGTAAGTGTGGGAAGAAGGACCAGGAGAGAGTTATTCTCCGCAGGGGACCGTGCATGGGCATGGTTTCCGGCATGGACCAGATGGGGTATAGAACTTATGAAGCGGCTAAATAATTTCTCCATCATAATGGACGAGATGTTTAATGAGACAGTCGAAGCCATGAGAGAAATTTCTTCTGAACAACGACAGCTGAAGATCCTTATGCTTCAGGAGAAAATGGCTCTCGACTAACTTTTAGCATCAAAGGGGGGTTTCTGTGAGTTAATTGCTGAGGATTGCTGTACCTGGGTGGAAGATACTGGGGACAAGGTTCAAGCCCATCTTGACAAGGTGAAAGCGTTACAGGGACAAGCACGCACTATTGCAGATGAGGGTTGGAACCCCTTTAAAGGTTTAGGGGGCTTTGGTGATATGTTGTTTTCTATTGGATCATGGCTTAAAGAAGTTGGAGTGTATGTCCTGATGCTGCTCTGCTTTCTTTTCCTCCTCTATGTGTCGGCGAGAATGACCTGTTGTTTGGTGAACCAAGTTGCAAAGAGCCATGCAGAGGACCATGTGATGATTCCATAAAGAGCCATCGCCTGAAGCATCCGGAACCCTTTACCTCAGGAAGATCAGCACAGGAAGAACCACCACCTTTTTTTTAACACAAACTATGGACTGTCCCTAAAAAAACCGACTTCTTCCCTTCTTGGAGACTTTTTTTGGGCTGTTCTTCTCAAAGAAGATATAACCAGAAACCTTGTATGATGACATCACCTCCCTGAAGGCCAGTCTGGACCTCATGATCAAGATATAAAGAAGATCAAGAATATAAGGCCGGTTCTTCTTGTTATTGCATTTGTAGTGTAGCATGTTCCCTTTTCTTTCTGTACCCTTTAGAAGCTTTTCAATATCTAATTAATGTACACTGTTTGTATAACTTTTATAATGCAATAAAGGCAGGGAGATGGATAGTGTATAACAATATATTATGGACTATAGATTATGTCCAGGTACATGTGTGACTGGCTATTTGCTGTGGAACACAGAACAATACTGTTGTACTGTAAATAAAAGAAAATACTACTATTACATTACTATTACAGTTTGTATTAACCTTCACATCTATTGATTTATGTTGAGCATTTAAGCTATATAGTTATAAGTAAATGATCAGGCAGCAGCATTAGACAGTTATGTGCAGGCTGGGACACACAGGACAGAGGGTGGGAGGGGAGGAGTTTGGCTGCTACAGCTCCAGAGTTCAGCCTATCAGTCAGTGATGTCACTACTTCCTGTGAGAGAATGAACATGCACTCCCACTCTTCATTTCAGCCTAGACACCGAGCAGAGAGGTTCTCTCTGCAGCTCTGATATAATGACAGTTCTAGGAGGTAAAATGCTTTCAAAAGTTTTTCTTTCTGCATCATTACATGTTTTGAGGAAGGATGAGTAATATATCTGAATATGAAGGTTATATGAAGTGTCCCCTTTAAGACCTTTCGTAGGA
Source organism: Xenopus laevis (assembly GCF_017654675.1). Lineage (NCBI taxonomy): Eukaryota > Metazoa > Chordata > Amphibia > Anura > Pipidae > Xenopus > Xenopus laevis. The sequence continues at coordinate 76,577,490 of NC_054372.1, read as the reverse complement.
TGGGAAAAAATGAATAGGGATGTAGCGAACTGTTCGCCGGCGAACTTCGACCGTTCGCGTCCGCCGAATGTTCGCGAACGTCGCGCGACGTTCGCATTTTGAGTTCGCGTTCGATTCGAATACAAATCGTTTGACCATTCGACCATTCGAATTCCTTCGACCGCTAAAAATCGAACGATTTCCATTCGTTCGAACCATTGTAAGCATTCGATCGAATGCTTCGATCGTTCGTTTCGAATGAAAATCGTTCGATCGAACGATTAAAATCCTTCGATCGTTCGAATCGAACGATTTTAGCGGGTGTTCGAAGTTCGCAAACTGTTCGCGAACGTTCGCATTTTTTGCCGGTGTTCACGAACGGCGTTCGCGAACACCAAATCGGCAGTTCGCTACATCCCTAAAAATGAAGCAGTAAACTAATGATCTCAGTCTTATCATTTAGGAAGGATATTTGATCATCTTTTGTTGTGTTAGAGTGTGTTGTGCTAAAAGTGTTTCACCTAAATCTTGTAAAAGGATCATTTATGGAGTACTGTGGGAATGTAATGTTTTAAATGATTTTTGTATATAATTATATACAAAATATATCTAAAATTATATAATATTATATAGCTATAATATAAATAATTCAAACAATTGTTATGTTTCTTAAAAAGATAAACATTCTTATTTTTCATTTTAAGCAATAGAAATAAGTCTGTGACCGGGAGGGGGTTTTTTTTGTTTTTCTTTGGGGAATGTATTTCTTGTATTTACTCTCTGCTTTCTTTCTTTCCTTCTTCTTTGTCTCAAGGGTCGTAGTGAATCAATGTGATACTGTGGTGGGGTTGGGCGGCGGGGGCACCCCCGGGCTCGACGCCTATGACACTTCACCTACCTTTGGTGTTCATCCGCCATGCTGTGGGCTGGAGCCGTGGGGTTGCTCGGTTGGCCTACCTCAATCGAATTGTGTTGTTTTCTACATGGCTACTGATAACTTTAGAGTTCTTACATGGAATGTCAGAGGGCTCAATAACAAGGTTAAGAGATCAGTTATCCTAGATACGTTGAAAAAGTCTGGCGCAGACCTCATGCTCCTCCAGGAAACGCACTTGGTTGGGCAACGCACACGTGCCCTTAAACGCCACTGGGTGTCAGCTGCTTATACTTCAGAGTACTCTTCCCACTCTAGGGGGGTGGCGATCCTTGTCAGGAAATCCCTCAACTTCCAGTTGGAAGGCCTAACTTCTGACAGGTTTGGACGATACCTAATACTACATGCTCAGATTTTAGGTGCCTCCTATCTTATAATTAATGTGTACCTTCCCCCCCCAGCGGATGCACAACTGTTAAACGAAATAGCAATAAAGGTAGCTATGTATGGCCACTTCCCCACGATTTGGGCGGGGGACTTTAATATGGTCCTGGACCCTGCCGCAGATAGGCTTAAGCCCAATCCCCATGACTCCCTCTCTTTTGCCCAGTGGGCTGCGACTTTGGGATTAACCGATGCTTGGCGATGGAAGAATCCACAGTCCACTCAATTTACATGCTATTCGTCAGCTACGGCTGCTCTTTCCCGTATAGATTTATATCTAGTCACTAGTGAGATATTGCAAGTAACAGAGGAGGTGCTGATATTACCCAGAATATGCTCTGACCATGCTCCCATGAGATTACGGATCAGAACCAAACCCGTTCGCGGCGACATGCAGTGGCGACTATCTCCTAAATGGGTGCAGCACCCTAAATTGGTTGAGGACATCTCTCAGGCATTGACTTTCTACTGGGAGGCTAATGAGGGCACGGCGTCAGACTTGGTAGTCTGGGATGCGGCTAAGGCCTTTGTTAGGGGTACTTATGTGTCGCTTATCAAAGCTGTAAGGAAACAGGTAGATGAGGAGCTGGCACAATCCCGTTCTAGGCTATTGGAGGCGGAGAGGGAGCTAGCTGAGACTCCTTCTGCTGAAACGGCAACCCAGATGGCCGCAGCCCAAAGGCAAATTGACTTACTATATGTAGATAAATTTTCCCAGAAGGAGCTCTATCGAAATGCTGTTTGGTTCGATAAAGGTGACAAAAATGGGAAGCTGTTAGCAATGTTGGCGAGGGGGGCTCTCTCCCGCACTGTCATAAGAGGAGTGTATAATAGTACTGGTGACCTGGTTACTGAACGGCAGGAACTTGCTGACACGTTTGGCCGATACTACCAATCCACATATGCCGCCCCTCCCTCTGCACCCCCCTCTGACCTTGCTGAGTATCTTGGCTCCATTGGATTCCCCCGATTATCTGATGAACAGGGAGCTCAGCTTGATATAGACATTTCCCTAGAGGAGATTGAACAGGCCATTAAGGACCTGCCACCAAATAAAACGCCTGGCCCTGATGGCATCCCAGGTGAATGGTATAAGCAGCACAGTAACCTGCTTGCCCCCAAACTAAATGCCTGGTTTAATGATATTACTCCAACCACAGCACTGCCCGACTCCTGCTACCAGGCCTATATAACGTTAATCCCTAAACCTGGTAAAGCACCTGATCAATGTGACTCGTACTGCCCCATTTCCTTGCTTAATTGCGATCTTAAAATATTTGCCAAGATTTTGGCTAACCGGCTCAAGGGTGTGATTGAAGATCTTGTCCACCCTGATCAAACTGGCTTCATGCCCAATAAGTCCACCAATATTAACTTGAGACGTCTCTATACTAATCTGACGCTCCGGCATGACAATGGGGGGCAGAGGGTGGTGGTGTCGCTTGATACGGCTAAAGCCTTCGACACTGTGGATTGGTCGTACCTATGGGAAGTATTGGCGTGCTATAACTTAGGTCCGAGGTTCAGGACCTGGATTCGTGCCTTGTATGCACGTCCTCAGGCGAGAGTTTTGGTGAATGGGGTACTGTCCAACGTGGTGAACTTGGAAAGGGGTACGCGGCAGGGATGCCCCTTGTCGCCATTATTGTTCGCTCTCGCCATAGAGCCCTTAGCAATACAAATCAGAGCTAACCGGCAGGTTGAGGGGCTTAGGTTGGGACCGGTGACAGAGAAATTGTCTCTCTATGCGGATGACATGTTAATTTACCTGGCGAACCCTAATCAAGCTCTTACAGCCCTCCTGCAAACAGTAGCCTCTTTTGGCGACTTTTCCGGTCTTAGGGTTAACGAATGTAAATCGGTGATTTTCCCTATTGATCCGCTTCCAGGGAATTGCCCCCGAGAATTGGGAACTTGCTAGTAGTTGATACTTTCAAGTATCTGGGAATAAAGATCCACCGGGACCTGCAGCAATATACTGCTCTCAACTTAGACCCTATAGTGAAGACACTTTCTGCCAAACTAGATACGTGGCAAGAGCTCCCACTCTCACTGCCTGGTAGGGTGAATATTTTCAAGATGGTTAGCTTACCGAAATTTCTTTATGCCTTTCAGAACTCGCCTATAACTCCACGAGTAGGATGGTTCAAACGGGTAGAGGGTCTGCTCAGAAATTTCCTATGGGCGGGGGGACATCCACGTATAGCATTCAAGACACTTTGTGCCCCCATAACAGGGGGTGGTTTAGCCCTACCGGACCTCAAATTGTACTTTCTGGCTAGTCAACTGGTCTTTGCACATTGGTGGCTGAATCCAAAACTGGATAACCAAGCAGTGGTTTTAGAGGCAGCGGCAGTAGGCTCCTTTGAAGGTCTGGCTCGGTCACTATATAGGGGACCGTCCCTGTACTATACTGCTACTTTGCCTATGCTAACTGTGGCTCGGGTGTACCAAAAAGCACTGCAGTTGGTAAAGACAGACCCTTTATCCTGGTCCATTTGGACCCCCTTATGGGGCAATAGTAATCTACCCCATTTTCAACTTGTCCCCGATGTTAGTTGTTGGGCCAATTCTGGTATCAGGGTTTTGGGGAATATCGTGTCAGGGGGAGACCTTAAACCGTTCCCGGATCTCAAGCAAGAGTACAATCTCCCTTCCAACATGTTATTCCGCTACCTACAACTTAAGCATGCGTTCTTAACACAGTTCCCTACTAGGCCACTACTGACTGTGGAAACAACGCTAGAAAAGTACCTACTTAAGGCAGGGCTGCGGAAACCATTCTCTATGTGTTACACTCTACTATTGAATGCGGGCACTAACCCCTTAGATAAAATTAGACACAAGTGGGAAAGGGACATTCCTGAATTGGATGAGGAAATGTGGAGGGATGCACTGAAACAAGTGCCTGACATAGCAATTTCAATGAGGGATAGATTTATCCAAATAAAGTTTCTAAATAGAGTGTACTACACCCCTTATAGATTGGCTAAGATGTTCCCCAATGCCTTGGATGTTTGCCCCAAATGCGGTAACGCAACAGGGACGTATCTTCATGTCTTCTGGGAATGCCCAGAGATCCAGCAGTTCTGGGGTGCTGTAACGCTATACCTGGCGACAGCTCTGGATCTCCCGGACATTTGTTCTCCTCTTACGTGTCTACTGGGTATTGTAACAGACGGTACTATGAGTAAATACCAAAGACTGTGCTATTTACAATCACTATATTATGCCAAGAAGGCGATCTTGCTGCAGTGGAAGTCGGTGTCTGCTCCCACCCTCACCTTCTGGAAACAGTTAATCAATGACTCTCTCTCAAAGCTAAAGTTGATTTACATTACGAGGGGATGCCCTAAGAAGTTTGATGAGATTTGGGGAACTTGGGTTTCGGCCCAACCTTAACAATGTGACGTATATGTATCTGTAATGTATTACAAGTGTAACTGTTTTGGCTTGAATGCTGTACTTTATGACATTGTCCGCTCTCACCGACCCTTGAGACTCTGCTTCTTCTCTTTCTTTTCTTCTCTCTCCCTTTCTCTCTCCTCTCTTTCTCTTTTTTCTTGTTAAAACTTCAAATAAAGAAAATCTTTCAAAAAAAAAAGAAATAAGTCTGTGGACTAATGGCAAATAGTTCTAGTTCTCCTTTGCATTTTATTGCTTAGTACAGATCTTTAAGTCTAAATTTACTAGAGGTGTTTGTTGGAAGAATAAACTACACTTGTTTTGTCAACAGAACTTGCTGAAGGTGATTCCTTGTCCAGCAGCAGTAAATTATTGTACAATATATGATATCTGTAACTGGTATAACTATATTGTTCGTTGCTCATATTGATTTACCACAGAGACTGTTAGAAACATACAATTAATAGTTGGCTTCATTTGCAGCCAGCTGTTATCATCATAATTTAAAATTCTATTTTTAAAAAGGGAAAAATAATTATATTGGTTACTGTAGTTTTCTGCAATTTGAATGATGACATAGTAACATAGTAACATAGTAACATAGTAAGTAAGGTTGAAAAAAGACACATGTCCATCGAGTTCAACCTTTTTTTTTTTTTTGTACCTGCCATTAATTTAAACTAATATTGCCAGTCTTAAAGTGATATTCTATCTCAATCAGAACATTGAGGGGATACATAGAATTCTGTGCACGTCATATTCAAGTCGGCTAATGTATGTTTAGGTTTCTATTTCTCAGGTAGGTGTGAGCGCTGCGCTTGGTCCAAATTGCAAAAAGTCTTTTAGCTGCACCAAGGGTTTATGCGAGTCCACAAACGGTCCGCAAGAAGGGTTCAGGGTTTCGTGCGCTAAGTTGATAATACGTCCCCAATATCTAAGCAGAGAATGAAAATATATAGTGTATTACAGTTTGTTAATTAGTGTGGATTGCTGATCGGAGCTACTCACAAATGACAGTTTGAGGATCGAGCGTTTTTAGGCCCAGCGGCTTGGATTGAAAGGCCGAAATATCTCTCAGCGTGTTGCCACTTGCAATGCCCAGTAGGGTCTCCGACTCAGTGATTCGGTATTTTAGTTTTAGGGGTATAAAATCAACTTTACTAGCCAGTAAATTATAGTTATAGTATTATAATTATTATTATAGTATTTATTTAATTTTGAAAATACCTGACACTCGATAAGTGCAATTGCCCATTGAGTACGTCTGAAGGATTCCGGCAATATTACACTATTGTAGCTATTTGTTACAGGTGCGCTCTGGAGACCGACTCTAACCCTGACTTGATGCGGATACTGCCTCTGCGACGAACACACTCATTAAGAAGTTTAAATTTGGTGAGTAGCTTCGATCAGCAATCCACACTAATTAACAAACTGTAATACACTATATATTTTCATTCTCTGCTTAGATATTGGGGACAGGGCCGGGCCAGCCTGGGCAGGTGCCCCAGGCAACCCGATCTGCCGCGTCGGCCCCTACACTGAGCGTGCGCAGGCACGCTGACAAAATCGTCACAGCGCACGCCACTCTCAATCACTTAGGCGCGCGCATGTGCACGCTCGCACACATTGCATGCCACGCTCCGGTCACATAGGAGCATGCGCATGCGCACACAGAGCAGTAATGAAGACCAGACGGGGGTAGGCAGCAGTTAAAGGTACGTGCTGGGCGCCCCCAAAGCTTTGCGCCCTAGGCACGTGCCTACTCTGCCTACCCCTAGTTCCGGCCCTGATTGGGGACATGTTTTGTTTTCTATTCCTTTATGCTCCAGTGTAGCACTATCTAGAGGATTTATGAGTTTAGTTCTTTTGTAAAGTATTTACATTCTTGTACTTTTTCTGGCTGGGAGATAAGTTGAATATACACTTGGGGAAATTTCAGAATTTTTAATGTTTTATTGATCCTGATAAGATTGGCATAAACTACATAAACTGCTTTACCCTGTAATAAGGTGACATAGATTCTTATTTATCAACAGTATATTAGTGGTTTTAGAGGTTTTTGAAACTAAATTCACTTTCTCTAAAATCTCGAATGTCATGAAATATATTATAAAAGATCCAAACTGAAAAAGCATGGACGATAAGAGCTGCACAAAAGTCACAAAAGCCACAACCTTTACAACTCGTCACACAATATACATAGTAACATAGTAACATAGTAACATAGTAAGTAAGTTTTTTTTTTTTTAATCTACCTAACTGCTAGTTGATCCAGAGGAAGGCCAAAAAAATCCCATCTGAAGCCTCTCCAATTTACCTCAGAGGGGGAAAAAATTCCTTCCTGACTCCAAAATGGCAATCGGACTAGTCCCTGGATCAACTTGTACTATGAGCTGTGAAGTTTGGGGGATCACAGCGGGGTTTTTTCACCAGACATGCAGGCCACTCCAGATTGAAGGTAAAACAGTCTGTTTATTTTTTTTCTCTGTTCAGGTTTAGGCTTTCAGCAGCAAACAGTTGCACAGAAAACAAAACAGCATCACTTCAGCAGTATATAAGTCCAAAGATAAGAATAGCTTACTTGCCAAACATATAACCACCAGTCTTTAGAGAATGAAGTCTCCAGTCTTTTAGAGAGACAGCATTTTCAGTTTAACTCAGCAGTGAGATACCACTTGTGAAAAACTTCCACACCTTTCACCTGCCGCTCACCTCCATTAAACACCCCTTGGATGTCCAGCCCACCTCTGGCTGGTCAACCCCATGGTGTCTCTTAAAGAGGTAGTTTTAAAACCTAAAGAATGGGGATATATACCGGTCATCTACAATATATCGCCCCCAGCTTCTACATATCCCCCCCCCCTCTGCCTCAACCCAGGGGAGGTGGAGGCACCAGAAGAGCCCAAACAATGGACTCGGGAAAGAGCATCAGCATTCAGGTGCTGTTTTCCGGGTCTGTGCTCTACCCTAAACTTAAACTCCTGGAATGCCAGGAACCACCGTGTCACTCTGGCATTTGCCCCTTTTTTCTGCTTCATCCATGTGAGTGGGGCATTATCAGAAACCAGCCTGAACCTTCTACCTAAAAGGTAATAACGGAGCGAGTCCAATGCCCACTTGATGGCCAGGCATTCTCGCTCAACTATTGCATAGTTTTTCTATGGTGTAGTCAGCTTTCTACTGAGGAACAGCACAGGATGCTCTTCCCCATTAATGACCTGTGATAATACAGCTCCCAGACCTACATCTGAAGCATCGGTCTGGACAATAAACTCCTTGGAGAAATCTGGAGCCACCAAGATGGGGTGATTATAAAGTGCTGACTTGAGCTCCATAAAGGCCTTTTCAGCATCAGTGTTCCACTCAATCATAATTGACTTACGACCTTTGGTAAGGTCTGTTAATGGAGCAGCTATAGTGGCAAAATCGGGGACAAACCTACGGTAGTACCCAACTATTCCCAGGAAGGCTCGTACCTGTTCATTTGTTTTAGGGTGGGGCCAGTTCTGGACTGCATCTATCTTATTAAACTGGGGTTTTACTAGCCCTCTTCCAACGATGTACCCAAGGTACCTTGCCTCTTCCATACCTAGGGCACACTTTTCTGGGTTCACTGTGAATCCTCCCTCTCTCAAGGAGTCAAGAACTGCCTGGACTCCCAGTCCCTACTAAAGATGACAATGTCATCCAGGTAAACTGAGGTGTACCTGTGATGGGACCTCAAAAGCTTGTCCATTGCCCTTTGGAACATAGCTGGTGCTGTTTGTAAACCAAAGGGCATTCTCCTATATTGAAAATGGCCATCTGGAGTGGAAAATGCAGTTTTCTCCCTTGCTGCCTGAGTTATGGGTATTTGCCAATACCCTTTTGTGAGGTCCAAAGTGGTGATATACCGGGCAGGACCCAACCTCTCTATAAGTTTGTCTACCCGGGGCATGGGATAGGCATTAAATTTGGAAATTTCGTTGCGGTTTCGGAAATCATTGCAGAATCGCAGAGTACCATTGGGCTTGGGTACCAACACAATGGGACTCGACCATTCACTCTGTGACTCTTCAATAACTCCTAATTCCAACATTTTTTTAAACTCCTCTGAGACAACCTTCCGGCTAGCCTCTGGAATGCGGTAAGGCTTGAGGCACACCTTTACTCCCGGCTCTGTAATTACGTCATGCTCTATGACATTAGTGATCCCAGGCAAATCAGAAAAAATATCTTTGTTTCTCTGCAGAAACTCCCTGACTTGCTGGGTCTGAGCTTTTTACAATGCTGTTGCCACACAGACACTGTCAGCACCAACCTAAGACTCAAGTTTCCCACTAGCCAGTGCCGAAACTGGTTCTCTATCCCTCCAAGGCTTTAACAAATTTATGTGATAGATTTGGTAGGGCTTTCTCTTACCAGGTTGGTGAACCTTATAGTTCACCTCACCCACTTTTTCTACAATTTCAAAGAGAGAGTTTTCAGAGAGAGAGAAAAAAAAACTTGTCTTTACCCTTCGGTAGTGCCTGCTGGCATCCAAGCACCAGTTATGAAGTTTCACCCAGTTTCAATTGCCCACCGGCGGAATTCAGTGCAATACACATCCGCATCCCGTCTCCCCTGGCGTAATTTATGAATCGTGGAGTTGGCAGAAGACACACAATCCAGGTCATCATAGAGTATCGCCATGGTGTTAAAGAAAGTATCAAGGGAAAAGCGGGCAGGATCGGTGGGATTTGAGGGTCACCCTGAAGCAGGGTCATTAAAAACCTTACTTTCTCCTCACCAGATGAGAAGGAATGAGGAAAGAAACTAAGGTATAATTTGCAGGCCTCTTTAAACACAAAAAATTTAGTTCTGTCCCCACTAAATTTTTCGGGGAACACAATTTTGGGTTCATGGGTTTTAGAGGTGTTAGAGACGAAAAATTCACCAGACACTCAACAGCAAGTGAAGCGGGGTGGACCCCTGCGTGTTTATTCAAGTCTTGTGATGTAATGTTTCGGGGGCGGGCCCCTTCGTCAGACATGCAAAGTAGCGTGCACTCACACCATAAATACCCTCATGATTACATATACTTAACACCTGATGGTAAATTCAATTCCCCATACAAAACCTAACAAATTTAAAACTCGTTCATACAAACATTGTGAATAAAAACATTTATAAAAACATGTTTTTGAAAAAATTGTGAATAAAAGTTCTGTGATCCGCACAAATGTGAAAAATGTCCAGTGTTATTCTTCTTGTCTTTTAATGCTTAGATAAACCTGTTAATGCAAGATGCATATTTCATTTGCACATATCAAAACGAGTACAAAATTTACCAGCAGCAAGAACTACTGAAGAAAAAAAGACTACTTTACCCTAGGTGAAAGCTTTCCCTGGTCTTAATCACATTCACTGAAACAATCTAGAGGAGATAAAAGAGACATAGCAACTACAAAGAATTAAGCATAGCAACAAAAATTGGTACAAACTGACATTACAGGTAACAGTTCAAATTGAACTCCTCATTTAACCCTCGTGGCTGTTTTGTCTGTAGCAGCCATATCCAGAAGCACTCCCTCTGTAATAACCTCTTTTTTACTTCCTTCTTGTTGCTGCCACGGACCTTTTCTAAGATTTGCCATCTCAATTGGCAAACCCTATGCCCCTGTTCATGAAAATGTCATGCCAGCGTAGTTTCCTTTCTTTTTTTGTCTGACCCCCCTCTTTCTTCCTCTTTGGGTGGTACATAGTTACGGATAACTGATTTGTGCTCATTTAGACGTATTTTTATACTTCTGCCTGTCTGACCTATGTACGCCAACCCACAAGGGCATTTAATACAGTACACCACGTTAGTACTGTCACAAGTAAAGAAACCTGTAACCATATGTTTTGTTCCTTTAAGGGGATGTTGGACACTGTCACCCTGTATAATCCCATTACAGTATCCACAGTTTCTGCAAGGAAACGTGCCACTGGTTTTTGGGGGTTCCAAATTACTTTCTTTTTGTGTTAATTTTTTCTTGTTAAGATGGTCCCCTATGCTTCTCCCTCTTTTATACGAAAATAATGGTAACTGTGTAAACAATTTCCCATATTTAGGGTCAGATTTTAAAACCTCCCAGTATTTAATTACTGTTTTGCGTATAGCATTAGCATGGGTGTCATACGTCGTAATGAACGGGATCCTACCTTGATCTTTAACTCCCTTTGTACTCCTTTCTAGAGTTTTCTGTCTCAGGACTTTTTTTACCTCCTCTTTCATTTGCAGCATACTTTCCTCCTTGTACCCTATATCAATAAATTTTCTAACCATCTGTGTGGACTCTGCTTCATATAACTCATCATTAGACGTTATTCTGCGAACCATAGTCAGTTGGCTGTGTGGAAACCCTTTAAACAATGCTGGAGGATGAAAACTGGTGGCTTTTAGCAGATTATTTCTATCCGTACTTTTTTTGTACAGGGTAGTTTCAAACTTTCCCTTCGTATACGTGATGTTCACGTCCAAAAGGTGCAGTGTGCTCTCATGATATTCCAACGTGAATTTTAGAGATGTGTGGATGCCGTTTAGTTGTGTGAGAAATTTCAGTAGGTCCACTTCAGTGCCCACCCAAAGAAAAAACGTGTCATCCACATATCTCATATAATTCAAAATATACTCCCCAAACTTATTGTTATGTAAGAGATGAGTATTTTCAAACGAATCCATAAATGCATTGGCATATGCCGGTGCCATGTTGGCACCCATTGCACAGCCTTGCTCCTGTAGAAAAAAATCTTCCTTGTACTTAAAATAATTTTTCCAACAGGGTGCAGGTAAAATTGATTTTATAATTGGGCAATTTTGTACATGCTAACAAAGCTCTAATACACTCCAACCCCTCGATATGTGGGATAGACGTGTAAAGATCTTTGACATCCAGTGAGCAAAGAAAAAAAGTGCCATCTGGTGGAAAAATTGTATCCAGTTTATTCAAAAAATCTGTTGTATCTACCAAACTTTGTTTTATCAAAGAGACTGCCTCTTGTAGCTGTCCATCCACATATATAGCCAAAGGTTGCAAAATTGATCCTATGTTGGACACAATGGGTCTGCCAGGTGGACTCCTAGAATCCTTGTGGATTTTCGGCAGAAAATAAATGTAGGGAATTTTAGGATTTTCTGAGAGTAACAGCTTACATAACTCCTCCGTAATGACCCCTTCCATAACAGCTGCATGTAAATATATTTGAATCTCCTTGGAGAAATTATTAGTGGGATCATGTGTGAGTTTCCTATAATGTGTTACATTACTCAATTGCCTCAATGCCTCCTGGTTATAATCACATGCATTTAAAACCACCGTGGCTCCCCCTTTATCCGCCTTGGTAATGACAATGGAACCATTATGTTCTAAATTAGTGAAAGCCAAGCTCTCCTCTTTCGTTAAATTTTTCACGAATCTACTTTTGTTATTATTTTTCTTAATATTATCATAATGTCGTTCCATTTCCATCAGTACCAATGCTTCAAAGGTCTCTATGTTGGGAAAAATCCCAGGTGGAGAAAAATAGCTTTTTACGCCCAATTTGTTCTTAAGCCCCACACACAGATCATCTTTTTTAGACAGAAACATTCTGTCCGAAAAAAATGCTTTCAATTTTAATGAACGAGTAAACTTGTACATATCCTTTGTGAATCAAACAAGGAGATGGAGCACACCGGTACAAAATTGAGCCCATTATTCAGTACCGAAAGTTCAGTGTTAGTCAATGCATGAGAGGATAAATTAAAAACGTTATTTACCTCCTTCTCCTTTGGCCCCTGTAACTCCCCGTGTGTCCCATTCGCTCTGGCTTCTCTTGCCCTTTTCTTTTTACTCTTGCGGGATCCTGGCCCACCCCTAAAAAAGAAGAAGAAGCTGATTCTTGTGAGCACGTGGATGATGCGTTCCCTGATGCTTCCGTAAAAGATGCCGGGGTGCTTTGTGAGTGGCTTGTCCCTCCACGTTGTCTGCAATAATTTTTCCTCGCCGTTTGCCAGCTGTATACTTCCCCTTTCTCGTAGTCGCTTGTGTCCCTTTTGAACTTGCGCAATTTGGTTTGCAAAATCTCTTGTTGCAATTTCTGAATGCGTTGTTCCAATTCCCGCAAAGGAGTATCGTCCTCCTTCGTAGTCTTTTTCCTGTAGTTTTCCTCCGTTATATGTATTTGTTGCTTTAAATCCTTCAGCCCCAATTGAAGTTGCTGGATTGTTAAGGTAATCAGATCCAGGCTGCATTTGTTCAGAATGCCTTGCCACTTCTGCATGAAAACTCGCGATCGTCCTGGAATAGAACCGGATTCAAACAAACCCGTAGCCCGCGTGGTATCCGCTGTACCTTGGCGTATTCCGTCAGGGACGAAGAATGCAGCGCCCAGGATGTTTTGTGCCGCTTCAGCTGCTCTAATATGCGAATGATGTCGGTCGCCATCGGGGCCGTCTGTATTGGTAAACTTTGTGCCGAGTTCAGGATGCGTCTTCTTTCTGCTTCCGTGAACCCAAAGGTCTCGGCCTTCTGTTCGGTAAGTGCAGCGATATCTGCAAAAGACATTGTGGGAGGTAAAGGGTACTAGCAGGAGTGCCGAAAACACTTGTAACTCACAAAAAGGATTCCTGATTCCCCAGCCTTTCCAGTCAAATAGCGTGGTGTCCGGAAAAGAGGTCTTTTATCTCCTCTAGATTGTTTCAGTGAACGTGATTAAGACCAGGGAAAGCTTTCACCTAGGGTAAAGTAGTCTTTTTTTCTTCAGTAGTTCTTGCTGCTGGTAAATTTTGTACTCGTTTTGATATGTGCAAATGTTTTTAACTTTAGTATCACTGGTTTTTAGGAAATATGCATCTTGCATTAACAGGTTTATCTAAGCATTAAAAGACAAGAAGAATAACACTGACATTTTTCACATTTGCGCGGATCACAGAACTTTTATTCACAATTTTTTCAAAAAAATGTTTTTATAAATGTTTTTATTCACAATGTTTGTATGAACGAGTTTTAGGTATTATGTGGGTTTATATGGCATAATTTATAAAGGGGTATTAGTAAAGCAATGTTTTTGACAAATTTGTTAGGTTTTGTATGGGGAATTGAATTTACCATCAGGTGTTAAGTATATGTAATCATGAGGGTATTTATGATGTGAGTGCACGCTACTTTGCATGTCTGACGAAGGGGCCCGTCCCCGAAACGTTACATCACAAGACTTGAATAAACACGCAGGGGTCCGCCCCGCTTCACTTGCTGTTGAGTGTCTGGTGAATTTTTCGTCTCTATGTATATTGGAGAGGTGCCGACCTCTTTTCCGGACACCACGCTATTTGACTGGAGAGGCTGGGGAATCAGGAATCCTTTTTGTGAGTTTTAGAGGTGTTACCCATAACAGCAGAAGAACCCACAGGAGGAATGGCAACTGGACTAGGCAACTGCTGCGGAGACTCCAGTCGGCGAGTCAGATTGTGGAAGCCTTGCATGAGATAGTCTTGATTCCACTCATGGTCCTCCAAGCACTGTAGTAAGGTGGTAAGGAGCGCTTCTGTAGTGGAGGGTGCAGCAGCGGCGTGACCTTCGTCATCCATGGCTCGTGATAATATAACGGTCGGCATCCAATACCAGAACAAATGCCAAGCACCCTGGTCTCGGCTCGTGCTTCACCAGTAGTGTGACCGCCTTTGGCTTCGGGAGGAGCCCTCAGCTTACTCAGATGCCACCTGGACTTAAACGAGAGGTACAGGGCAGGAGTTCTGGCCAGCAATGGGGCACGACTGTATAAGTCTTTAAGGCCAAAGGTCACGGTACAGACAGGAGTAGGCAAAATCGTGGTCAGACCAGCCAGGTCGAGGCAAGCAGAAAGCAAGAGTCGTCAGACAGTCAAGGGTCAAACCGGATGATCAATCAGGAGGGTTAAGCAGAATCATGGATGGTTTCAGGCAAGGGTCAGGTTTCAGAGATCAGAGTAGTCAAAATAGCCAGGCAGGGTCAAACACAGGAATCAAGACAGACTAGAAGCACCGGGAACAAACCTATCATGGGCAACCACAGAGTAACCAATGTCCCTTTAAATACATTTGAATTTGGCGCCATTGTGCGCTGATGTCATACGTCAGCGCGCCTGTGCCTTTATATAGCGAGAATGGCGTGTCGCGCACACTAAGGAGGAAGTCGGCAGGAGGAGCGGTGCGGCGGGCACCACTAGACCACCAGGGTAAGAGTTCCTGACATGAACTCTCCAGTATTTTAGAGAGACAGTATTTTCTGTTTAACTTACAGTGAGATACCACTTGTGAAAAACTTCCACACCTTTCACCTGCTGCTCACCTCCATTAAACACCCCTTGGATGTCCTGCCCACCTCTGGCTGGTTAACCCCATGGTGTCTCTTAAAGACGTAGTTTTAAAACCTAAAGAATGGGGATATATACCGGTTATCTACAATATATCCCCCCCAGCTTCTACAGAGCTATCTCCCATAACCCTGTATTCCCTTTCTTGCTAAAAAGCCATCCAACCCCTTCTTAAAGCTATCTAATGTATCAGCCTGTACAACTGATTCAGGGAGAGAATTCCACATCTTCACAGCTCTCACTGTAAAAAACCCCTTCCGAATATTTAGGCGGAACCTCTTTTCTTCTAATCGGAATCGATAACCTTGTGTCAGCTGGAAAGACCTACTGGTAAATAAAGCATTAGAGAGATTATTATATGATCCCCTTATATATTTATACATAGTTATCATATCTCTCCTTAAGCGCCTCTTCTCCAGCGTGAACATCCCCAATTTGGCCAGTCTTTCCTCATAGCTAAGATTTTCCATACCTTTTACCAGCTTAGTTGCCCTTCTCTGTACCCTCTCTAATACAATAATGTCCTGTTTGAGTGATGGAGACCAAAACTGTACTGAATATTCTAAATGGGGCCTTACAAGTGCTCTATACAGTGGAAGAATGACCCCCTCCTCCCGTGATTCTATGCCCCTTTTAATACAGCTCAAGACCTTATTTGCCCTTGATGCTGCTGACTGGCATTGCTTGCTACAGCCAAATTTATCATCTACAAGGACTCCATGGTCCTTTTCCATAATGGATTTGCCTAGAGCAGTCCCATTAAGGGTATAAGTGGCTTGGATATTTTTACATCCCAGGTGCATGATTTTACATTTATCAACATTGAATCTCATTTGCCTAGATTGCCAGTTTGTCAAGATCGTGTTGCAAGGATGCCACATCTTGGATGGAATTAATTGGGCTGGATAGTTTTGTGTCATCTGCAAACACTGATACATTACTTAAAACACCCTCCCCTAAGTCATTGATGATCAAGTTAAATAAAAGTGGACCAAATACCAAGCCCTGAGGGACCCCATTAAGAAACTTACTCCAAGTAGAGAATGTACCATTAACAACCACCCTCTGTACTCGATCCTGTAGCCAGTTTCCTATCCATGTGCAAACTACTTAATTAAGCCTTAGTTTAGAAAGCAGTCGTTTGTGGGGCACAGTATCCAACGCTTTGGTAAAATTCAAATAGATCACATCTACTACCCCCACCCCCACTGTCCAGCATCTTACTTACCTCATCATAAAAAGCAATCAAATTTGTCTGACATGACCTATCCTTCATAAAGCCATGCTGATTGCTGCTCATAATTTGCCCACCACAAATTTACTGGCCTGTAATTGCCAGGCTGAGATCGTAATCCCTATTTAAATATTGGAATAACATCAGCTTTTCTCCAATCCATAGGCACCATACCAGATGAAAGTGAATCTAAGAAAATCAGAAATAGGGACTGGTCTAAAACTGAACTAAGCTCTCTTAGAACCCGGGGGTGTATGCCGTCAGGCCTATGACTCTTCCACTCAAAAACCTCTAAAACCATGAATCAACGAAAGATCTTCCAGTTGTTAAAGCGATATCTGCCATTGACTTCTACATGATTTCAACAGATTTTATGTAGAGTGTGTAATATTTTTATGTAAAGAGAGCTAACCCAGTTTTGTTTGGTTCAATATATGAGTAGTACATACTGAGGGTGCTTGGGGAAAAGCAGCTATATGTGTAAGGCACCGCAGCTCTGTCATGGAGCTTGCGGCCGCCTCCCCCTCAGCCTATTTAAGTTTGCACAGGTGCAGTAACGATGCGCAGTTATACTTACTCTATCTGGAAGTAAGGCTGGTGTCTCTCATGCTCCAAGATCTTCATGTCAAGAATCATCTTGCCTGCAGTCTCCTGTTCCCAGTCCTTCTACCTTTTCTCAGCCTTGCCTCATCAGTTCCTGGCCTGCTCCAGCACCTCACTTGAACCGGCATCTGCAAACTTTTGCTTGATCCGTTGCTAGACAGATCTACCCTAGCAACCACAGCTTCCTTTTCCTCATTTCAATAATCAATGTCCAGCTTCAGTCTCCAGGCCATTGCTAACAGTTTCCTCTTCACCAACAATTCTTCCCCGGCAACATCCATAGCAACGGTCCGCATGGCAATCCCTCTTTACCTGCGTGAGTTATAATAAGCTTATATTTACGACTGCATTGTTGTTGCTGCAAAGACTGTTATTTCACCCCTGCTTGATATCCATATCAAAGACTGTGTATTGAATCTTTACTTGCACCCTGCCTGTGTCTACATCAAGTCTGTGCTCATTTCTTCATGCTTGCATCCAGCCAAGACTGTGCTCATTAACCCCTTGTCTGCAGCCTGCCTGTGTCTACACCAAGACTGTGCTCATTAACCTTTGATCTATTGCTTATTTCTGTTAACGGGGGTACAGATGGTTACTCCCCAATCCAAGACTTTCATGCTTGTTCCAGTTACCGTGTGTATTGATACTTACCTTGAGTATTAATTTGCTCTCACTCTATGTACAGTCAAGTTTCCTTTCCTAAAAGAGGACTTATTCAAGGTCATATCTGCTCCTCTGATTTCCTGTGGGAAGAAAACTACTTTTTCAAAGACTGTTACTTTCGAAGGACTTTCCTAACACAGTACACTCTCCTAGAAGCTCCTGCTTATTTCCAGAACTACTGTGGATTTTCTTTCTTGGGATGTGCAGGGATTGTCCTTCTGTGAGACCTGAAAATAAAGAGTTTAATTGAATTCATCACGGTGTTCTTATTGCTGCACAATACAGGGTTCAACTAACATATTAAATTCCTAACAATATGAGAATAATACTAATAATTCAAGTAGTCCAAATTTAGTTTGTTGTATCTACTTTGATTTTGCCAAAGCTTAAAGAAACAGTTCAGTGTAAAAATAAAAACTTGGTAAATAGGCTGTGCAAAATAAAAAATGTTTCTGATATAGTAAGTTAGCCAAAAATTTCATCTATAAATGCTGGAGTGACTGGATGTCTAATATACTGTAATAGCCAGAATACAACTTCCTGCTTTTTATCTCTCTAACTCTGAGTTAGTCAGCAACTTGGAAGGACATTACTGTTCAGTGAGTTTGCAATTGATCCTTAGCATGCAGCTCAGATTCAAAAGCAACAGTTATGGCCCATGTGCCCCCCCCCCCCCGCAAGTTACTAATTGGTTACTGCTTGGCAGGCCTGGACTGGTAGTCAAAATAGGCCCTGCCATTCCAAGTACGCAGAGGCCCAAACAGCCCCCAACCAGCCCACTCTATGGTAACTTTCTATGAAACCATACAGCAGCCCTTCTGGCATTTTCCAGTCCGGGCCTGCTGTTTGGTCACCAGGGTACCCAGTCAGTGGAAACCAAGATAGCTGAAAAGCAGGAATTAGTGTTCTGGCTATTATGTTAGACATCCAGTCACTCTAGCCTTTATACATTACATTTTTGCCTAACTAACATTTTTTATTTTACACAACTATCCATTTACCCAGTTTTTATTTATACTGAACAATTCCTTTATAATGTTGCATAAAAATAGATTTTTTTTAAACTAAGGACTGTTGGCCCTGGTAATTTTATTTCTAATGCTAATATGCCTCATTTTAAAATATAGAAAAACAAATTTACCGGCAAACAGGCATTTGTTTGCAGGCAGAACCTTGCTTTATTGCAGTGCGGAAGTACTTCCGCACTTCCAGTAGCAGATACACACTTAAATTAAGATATATAAATAAGGAAAGCAAGTAGAGCAATAAAACTAGGCATATGTGTGCAGTTGCAGGCTATGTCATGAGGGTGGCAGGCTTGGGGTGGGCAATTGGAAAAGCCTCTTGAGGTGGCAGCTTATTGCGAAGAGGCAAGTCCCTCAGTTCCCACATCGACCAAACCTTGAGGTAGTGGTCCATCCTGTTTTGCATGAAGGCAATGCCTGACTCAAATGTTCTATTGCTATTTACTCCCCTGATTATCTCGGCTTTCATGGGTGATGTAGGGTCTTTCCCATTTGGAGGCGATTGCTAGGCGCGTAGACGTTAAAACTTGATTCACCAGGGCTTGACCACATCTGCGTAGTTTGGGTATAGGCATACCAAGTAAGAGTGTGATAGGGTCCAAGGATACTGGGCGAATTATTAATTGACTTATGAGAGCCGCCACCTCCTTCCAAAGTGGTTGTATTTGCGGGCAGTCCCAAAAAATTTGCGGAAGAGTGCCTCGAGCACCACAGTTTCTCCAGCAAGTGAGGCAACGGTTTTGAAATAATTTGTGTAGCCTGTCTGGGGTGTAGTACCAAAAGGTTAAAATCTTGTAGATGCTCTCCTTTTGCCATACACATGAGACCATTCATTTGGCATTATCCAAAATTAGGGGCCAGTTTGCAGCAGCTATTGGCTGTAGGAAAGTTTGATCCCATTTGTCCATATAGTTCTGTCTCTGTTGTGTAGGTTCCGAAGGGAGGGAGAGCAGCAGGTAAATTTTCCCTAGTCACCCATGGCCAGCATTCACCAATGGGTTAATCGCCTTCCAGGCCAATGGACAGGACCTCCCCCAAAGTTTAAATGGTCAGCCCCTTCCTTCCCACACTTGTCTTTTTGTCCTGTCCAGTGGCCGATGGATTTACATGGAACATCAAGCAGGGGCTTTTTTGCCTCTTATCTATCCCAGCGTGGGGGGTGGTTCTGGCTCTCTCTTTCCCCCCCCGGGCGCTGGAAGTCCTAAGCTCCCCTGTGTAGGGGTTAGTTATGGAAGCCATAAGCATTGGCACAGGATTGCCAAAGGCCGCCTATTGCCGCCCTGGGATGGGCTAGGTAGAAGGCACACTAACCGTGGGGCCCTGCAGAGGCGCAGTAGGCCAAGGATCCATTTGGCTCCAGCAGTTCCGCTTACCAGGAGGGTAGAAGGCGTCCTAATCACCGCCGTGGAGAATGCGGCTATGGAACCGCTCAGCTTGGGGCCGCGTCCCTGCAGCAGCAAACAGGAAGCGGAAGTGCGGGCGCCGCCATCTTGGTTGAAGGCATTTCGACGCGGAGCGTCAAAGGAGGCGCTGGCGCCAAATAAGCTAAGTATTCATGGCGTTCGCCATGTATTAAGCATGGGGCATATGGGATAAGGCAGCAGAGAGGTCCCTATATGATTTATGCTGAGTATCAGCAGGGCGTAAATAGCTGCCAGCAATTACCTGCGGGGTCCATTTTGACTACATGCAGAGAGCACAGAAGTCGGTCAGCAGTATACACATGGATCCGGTGATGCCTGCCAAAACACCCCAGCCTAAGGGAAAAGGTGAGGTAAGGTACTGAGGAAAGAAAAAAGAGAGAGAAGCAGTAGCGGTACTAATGGTTTTTATTTGTTTTACCAGTCTTCCTGCCTCAGAAAAAAAGGATAAAGCTCCGGAAAAGCCTACGCCTGCAACGAAAGTTCAGGAAGAACCAGTAGCACCAGTCATGCAGACTCAAGCATTTGCAGATTCTCTGGCAGCAGTGATCAAACAAGCTGTGGTGCAAGGCTTCCAGGAGGCAGCAGGTGCCCGAAAGAGACCCAGGCAGTCTCATGCGAGACAAACTGAATCATTGTCAGAGGTGTCTGAAGGCGAGTTAACGGATATGACTGAGATCATGTCTCCATTGCTTTCGGAGGAAGGGGAATTTGACTCAGAGGATGAGTCAGGCTTTGACCTGGCTGTAATTGAGCCGCTAATAAAAGCAGTCCGACAGACCTTAACTTTTCCAACAGGAGCCACAAAGCTGTCTTCAGCAGATAAATTGTTTCCTTTAGTAAAGAAAAGATCTGTGGGGTTTCCAGTCCATGCCTCAATAAAGGAGATAATGACTTCGGAATGGAAGAAAATAGATAAAAAACCTCAAACAACCGGGAGATTCTTAAGAAAATATCCCTTTGAGGAAGACGAAACAAAATTTTGGGATTCCACACCCAAGGTGGACGCAGCCGTTGTGAGACTAGCTAAAAGAACCACTTTACCGGTAGATGATGCAGCGGTGTTCAAGGAACCCATGGAAAAGAGAATTGAATTCAATCTCAAAAAAGCGTATGGAGCAGCAGGCTCCGCATGCAGACCGGCAGTAGCATTGACTTCAGTCTCACGGGCGTTGAAGGTTTGGCTGACTGATATAGAAGAGGCAGTATCTTCTAATGTGAAAAGACCTAAACTGGTCGAGATGTTGGTGGATTGCAAGATGGCTATCGATTTCATCTCAGAGGCCTCAATTGATTTAGTACATCTTATGGCTAGGTCCATGGCACTCTCAGTGGCAGCCAGGAGGGCCTTATGGTTGAAGCCTTGGGCGGCGGATGCTGCTTCCAAGTCCAATCTGTGCCAACTTCCCTTCGAAGGGGATATGCTGTTTGGAGACAAGCTAGATGTCATCATCAAGAAAGTTTCTGGAGGGAAAAGCGTGTTTCTTCCTCAAGAAAGAAAGAACAAAAGGGGAAGATATGAACACCCGTCCTCCAGAGATAGAGAGAGACCTTTTGGAGCCTCAAGGCAGTACAGGCCCGGTAGAGAGTATTCGAGGCAGCCTTCCTGGAGGGCTGGGCGACAGGGAACAAGAGGAAATAGTAAAAGGACCGGTGTTTTTTCCTCTTCAGCCTCCACCTCACATCAGCAATGAGGGTGTCCCGACTCAAGCGGGGGTGGGGGGACGGTTATCCCTCTTCGCCCACGTTTGGGTCGAAAATATCCAGGATCGTTGGGTGTGCAAGACGGTCCAGGACGGTTTCCAGTTGGAGTTTACAACGGTGCCGAAAAGAAATTATTTCCTAAACTCTTCTTTCCGAAAATCGGGAGAAAATTTGGTACTCATCCAGGAATATATGAGTCAGCTGTTTGCCTCAAAGGCGATAGAAGAGGTGCCAACTCAGGAAAGGGCGAAAGGGTTTTACTCAAGGCTCTTCCTAGTGAAAAAAGCCTCAGGTTCGTTAAGACCAGTCCTGGATATGAGAAAGTTAAACAAGTTTCTGAAGAAAAGAAGCTTCAAAATGGAATCTTTGGGATCAATAATTCGTGCCATCGCAGTAGACGATTGGCTCACAAACATAGACCTGAAGGACGCTTATTTTCATGTGCCCATCTGCAAAGAACACAGGAAGTTCCTAAGGTTTGCAGTAGACGACACATGTTCAGTTTACGTGTCTTCCCTTCGGCCTTTCTCAATCACCAAGAGTGTTCACAAAGATTCTGGTGTCACTCATAGCCGAGTTAAGAAAACAGGGAGTACCTGTATATCACTACCTGGACGACATCCTAGTGGCCGCAACGTCGAAGGAAGAGTCCGAGGAACATACGGGGAAAGTAGTAAGGTTCCTTCAAATGCATGGTTGGGTGGTCAATACACAGAAGAGCAACCTATCCCCAACAAAATCACTGACGTTTTTAGGGGCGCAGTTTCGGACAGAAGAAAATACAGTAAGTCTGCCAGAGGAAAAGCAGCGGAAACTGATTCAAGCAGTAAAGGATATCAGGTCCCGGTCGACCGTGTCAGTACATCACTGCCTAAAAGTCTTAGGTTTAATGTCTTCCACTATCCAGGTGGTGAAGTGGGCAAGGTGGCATTCGAGGGGCCTGCAGAACTTTCTGCTAAGAAAGGTGAGGATTCCACACAAAAAACTGTACAGGAAGTTGAGACTACCTCAAGCGCTGAAGGTCAAGCTGGACTGGTGGTGCAGTCAAGAAAACCTGGCAAGAGGAATGTATCTGGAAGAGCCAGACTGGATTATTCTGACAACCGATGCGTCGGAGGTAGGTTGGGGCGCACACTTGAAAGAAGATTACGCCCAAGGCGCTTGGGATTTGAAGCAGGTCTCCTCAAACATTCTGGAGATAAAAGCAATAAGAGAAGCACTGCTTTCGTTCAAAGGAACGATAAAGGGGAAAGACATAAAAGTTATGTCAGACAACACTTCGGCGGTGGCCTATGTTCAAAAACAGGGAGGCACCAGAAGCCTAGCTCTATTAGAGGAAGCAAGTCACATCTTCCACTGGGCGGAAAGATGGCTAAGAAACTTGACAGCAGTACACCTACCAGGGGAAAAAAATACAAAAGCAGATTTTTTGAGCCGAACCCTCCTAGATCCCGGGGAGTGGAGCCTGCACAGCGAGATCTTTCAGGAATTGGTAAATATCTGGGGAATGCCAGAAGTGGATGCCATGGCGTCAGTGGAAAACAGAAAATGCGACACGTTTTATTCCAGATTCCCATGCAGAGAGGCGGCTGCAGTGGACGGCTTATCCCAAGATTGGTCAAAGGGGTTGATCTATGTGTTCCCCCCAATCCCTCTCATCTGGAAGGTCTTGAAGAAGATAGACCTAGAGTCAGCAGAAGCGATAGTGGTGGCCCCCTTCTGGCCAAGGAGACCATGGTTTCCGTTGCTTCTCAGATTGACTTTGGGGAAACCCAAGAAAATTCCGGAATTCCCTGGGTGGCTATCCCAAAGGATGTGCCAATATCAGGAAAGAAATCGCCTGGCTTTGATGGCATGGCGGTTGAAAGGAGGAAACTGCTAAGTCTGAATTTGAACGAAGAAGTAGTGGATTTCCTTCTAAAATCTAGGAAGAGTTCAACTTCAGTACAGTATTACAAAATTTTGGACAAATTCGTTATGTTCTCCTTGGCTGCAGGGAAAGATCCGATAGAGGCAACAGATTCACTTATAGTAGATTTTCTGTTTGCGGGATACAAAAGAGGTTTACATTGTAACACACTCAAAGTACAAGTGTCAGCCATCTCAGCCTTGACAGAGAAAAGTTGGGCCCTAGAGCCTCTGGTGAAAAGGTTCTTTAATGCTCTGATGAGAGTAAAGCCGAATGTGCGGGGGATGGCACCACCATGGGATCTTCCGTTTGTGTTAGATACATTAACACGCCCACCTTTTGAGCCGCTGAAAAACACTTCACTATGGAACCTTACGCTAAAGGTTATCCTGCTAGTAGCAGTCACCTCAGCATGTCGTGTGGCAGAATTGTCCGCTTTGTGTGCTACGGAACCATTTACTACCATCTTTAAGGATAAAGTAGTGCTCAGACCTGCTTTCAAGTTCCTGCCAAAAGTGATTTCCAGGTTCCACATGGATTTAGAGGTAATACTTCCCTCATTTTGCCCAGATCCAAAGACCGAGAAAGAGGCTCGGTGGCACACCTTAGATCTGGTGAGAGCGATAAAAATCTACCTAAAAAGAACAAGCTCTTGGAGGAGGTCAGAACATTTGTTTGTTATCCCCTGTGGTTTCAGGAAAGGCAAAGCTCCTTCTAAGAAGACAATAAGTTCTTGGATTACTACGGCTATTGCAAAGGCTCACAGCGTAGCAGGCAGGAAGATTCCCCAGGGCCTTAAGGCTCACTCAACTAGAGCTCTGGCGAGTTCCTGGGCTTTTGAGGCAAAAGCATCACCTGAAGTCATCTGTAGATCCGCAAGATGGTCTTCGGTCAACACGTTTATAAGGCATTATAAGTTGGATGTCCTTTCCTCTCAGGAAGCAAGATTTGGGAGGAAGGTGTTACAGTCTGTTGTGCAATTTGCTGAATAAAGCAATTATTTCTTCACTAAGTTATTGTCCCTCCCTAATTTCAGCTTTGGTAGCTCCCATTGGTGAATGCTGGCCATGGGTGACTAGGGAAAACAGGAAATTGTTTCTTACTTACCGTAATTTCTGTTTCCTGGTCACCTTCCATGGCAGCATTCACCAGGGAATTTCCCACCCAATAACAATTTGGAGGAGGTAAGCTTTACAACTAAGACAAGTGTGGGAAGGAAGGGGCTGACCATTTAAACTTTGGGGGAGGTCCTGTCCATTGGCCTGGAAGGCGATTAACCCATTGGTGAATGCTGCCATGGAAGGTGACCAGGAAACAGAAATTACGGTAAGTAAGAAACAATTTCCTGTTTTGGTGATTAGACCTTTCTGCGGTAGGCCAGTCGCCACCAGTAGTTCAAAAGCCGTGGGATGGTTTAGTTTAGCATGAGTGATGTAGGGTTCCAAAAAATGTAGAATTTGGAAATACTCGAAGAGCTTGATTTTTGTTTGTGGAAGTTTTCCTGGATCATCTGGAGTGACAAGATCTCATGAGTAAGTGGATTTAGCAAGTCCTGTACTGTGAAAAGATGGGATTTGGTCCACTTTGTATAAAATGAGAGTTCCATTCCCGGTAGAAATGTAGTCTTATGTAGGAATGTTGTCAGAGTTGACTTGGGTAAGCTTAATTTGTGTCTGTGCCTGGTTTTGCGCCATATTGAACAGGTGAGTCTGGTTGCAGATAAGGCAGAGGTGGGGATCCGGATAGAGTCTGAATGGTCCCAAATATAAGCATTACAGTGAAAGTCCTTTAGCAGAGCATTTTTAATTTGCCCCCAGCTAGTGTGGGAAGACCAGGAAGACCAAGCCAATAGCTGCCTTAAATGAGTGGCCTCATAGTATTTTTGCCCCCAGTTTAATTGGTGTCAACAACACTGATTTAGCTACTGTGGCTTTGTTGAGACCAAACAAAATTGTGAAATTGACAGTGAATGTCCTTAAACGTAGCTGGTGAAATTGCGACTAGGACAGTTTCGAATAAGTATAGGTATTTAGGTAAATGGTCATCTTTAAGGCTGCCACCCTACCTAACCATGAAATAGTTAATTTTGACCACTTCCCCAGGAAGGCCTTTGTTTGCTGTAAAAGAGGCTTCAATTAAAACTTTATATTTGGCCCATATCGGCTGGGATTTGGGTGCCCAGGTAGGTGATAGAGCAATCTTTCCATTTATAATTACTAATCTTTTGTTTTAATCAGATCAGTATGCATTTTAAATCATAGCTGATTTGCTCCTGTTTGTAATGCTTCTGTGAATTGAACACACAGTTTCA
This sequence comes from Xenopus laevis, assembly GCF_017654675.1. Classification (NCBI taxonomy): domain Eukaryota; kingdom Metazoa; phylum Chordata; class Amphibia; order Anura; family Pipidae; genus Xenopus; species Xenopus laevis. The sequence goes on along the minus strand of NC_054372.1, from coordinate 76,551,580 downwards.
CAAAGGCGTAGTTCTCCTTTGAATTAAATTTTAGTATGCTGTCAGTGATATTCTGAGACAATTTGCAATTGGTCTAAATTTTTTATGTTTTCCAGTTATATAGTTTTTTGTTCAGCAGTTTTCCAGTTTGGTATTTCAGGGGCTGACTGCTAATGTCTGAGTGGTTTGAGTGAGAGACTGGAATAAGTATAGGAGAGGGACAGAATAGGAAGATAAGTAATAAATAAGAAAAATAGATGAGTAACAATATGTCAGGACTTACCCTGGTGGTCTAGTGGGCAGCAGGGTCCACCGCCGCTCCTTCGGCGTGGACGCCCGCTGCGCAGCTCCCTCTTCCTCCTATGCCGGTTCCTCTAGGGCGCACGCCGCGCGCGTGCATTATTTAAAGGCGCAGTCGCGCTGGCGTCATCACGCAATTGGCGCGAAATTCAAATGTATTTAAGGGGAATTTAGGTTTCAGCAAGTTGCCCATTGTTAGGTTCAATTAGTTTGTTCCTGGGTGTTTGGTTTGTGTAATTCCTGTTTGATCTACTGTGTTTGACCCTTGCTTGCCTGCTGACTACTCTCACCTCTCCAATCCTGACCTTGCCTGCCTGAAACTACGTTGTTCTCTCCAATCCTGACCTTGCCTGCTTTCCGACTATTCTACGATCTCTAATCCTGATTCTGGGCTGTCTGACTATTCTAACTGCTTGTGCTGGCCCGGCCTGCCCAGGGTCGGACTGGGGGGCCCGGGGCCCACCGGGACTGCTGTCCAGGGGCCCCCCGCCCCCCTACTAAAACCCGTCGGCCCAGCCATTCGGCACTCATGCGCAACAACTCAGTTCGGCACGCATGCGCAACAACTCAGTTCGGCGCGCATGCGCAACAACGCCACTCGGCGCTGCGCATCGCCGAAAATAAAAAAAAAAAATTTCCAAAAAAAGGTTCTGGCCCGGCGGGGGCCCACGAGGGTCGGGGCCCACCGGGTTTTTTCCCGGTATCCCGCCGGGCCAGTCTGACACTGGGCCTGCCTGTTCCTGGTGGCTTCCTATCTTCCAGTATCCTTGTAAACAGTCGTGCCCCATTGCCTGCCAGAACTTATGCCTTGCACCTCTCGCTAAGTCCAGGTGGCATCTGAGTATGCCGAGGGCTCCTCCCGAGGCCAAAGGCGAGCCGAGACCAGGGTGCTTGGCATCTGTTCTGGTGTAGGGTGCCGACCGTGACACAATAGTTATGGTAGCCTCACAGAGTTATAGTTTCTTGTCTGCTTGGGTTGGTGATACCCATTTAAAACACGGCCATGTAATTATCCAACATTGAATATGACTATGAAAGATTTTTTTTTTATTTTTTTTTGATTTTTTAGATTGACCTATACTAGATATCCAACATTGAAGTATGTCCTCTAGCTAGATCCATAATATCCAGTGCTGTCTGTAGATCATTTTATTCCTTGCATCTTTCTATTGATTGCAGCCACAGTAAAACACTAAAAGGAACTTCTAGACACTTTCATGCAACACTTAAGCATTGTGTGAATGTGTCTAGCCCTAGCTTTAGGCTAAAAGTGAAGACTAATAATAAATGAATCAACAGTTACTATTATGTAAATATTTTCTTTTAAATATTTTCCTCTTTCATTTATTGCTTGTGTAGCGCTATAGTAAACTGACTTGTGCCAGGGCAGTTTTAGCTACTTTCCTTTGTGGGCTGAGACCACAGATGAGCTCTCTTTCTTAGGGGTAAGCCCTCGCAACGCGGTGGAGGCAAGGGTATAGTGTAACTGTAACTGGGTGCGATAGCACAATGATGGGCGCCAGTAGTTCTTTAATGGTTGAACAAATAACTGTATTTATTGAACAATAGCACATAGATCATTCAGCACATTGATCAACAATGGAGTATAGAACATACACAGCAGCATAAAGGAAGCATATACTCACAGCACGTATAGGCTGAATCCCCACAGGCAAGGGAATATACAGCAGAGAGTAAGTTGACAGCATGTGATGGGTATTGCCCAGTTTTCAGGATATCTTCCAGTGGCAGACTAGGGGAACGCCTGACATCCCTATCTCAACACTTGGTTCCTTACTCTGGGTCAGTAATACCCTGGGATCTTAATCCCTCTGATCTCCTCGGCGGAGCCTTGAGCTGCTCAACTAAATGACCTCTCTATCACTCCTAGAGTGATCTATAAATGAGTATAGCTGTCTAATTACTAGGGCCAAGGCGCCTAGGGTCGACACTACCCATTCCCTTCCAGACTGTTTGGTTGGGCTAAAGCAATGGACCCAGAACACATGGTTCCTAAACCTTTTATACTCTGGCACAGTGCCATCTGGTGTACACTATGCGAACTACAGGGGTTACATAAGCACAAGGTCCCCATAAGGACCCACTGAGGTGTCCATATTACTAGGGATGTGCCTGTCTGTAAAGTGTAAAGGTGTCTAAGATTTTCACATCCCTACACTTGAAATGTAACTACACTTTGTTTAACAATAAATTATTCTTAAGTATTTTGGTGTACATACTAAATTAAACCATTTCTTAGTTATCGGTTTAAAAATAAGAGGGTTAACCATAAAAAGTCTTAATATTTTATAGCAGCTGTGCGCTTTTTAATACAGACGAGAAAGAAAGGGAAGGTAAAAGAGAATGGGAGGGGGAAGTCGCTGTGCATTGGTAATTACAAAAGGTACAGAGAATGAGGGGCAGATTGAGATACTGAAAGACGCGTTGAGGTCTGATGCTTATCTGCAAGGCAATACTTGTCATGTCTTTTCTCTATCTGCTGTGATTCATTTTTCCCTGATCTTCCAATTGTTGTTCATATTAGTGCATAATGCTTCAAAGTGCTTAGCCTTTAACAAATCAGGAATCACTGGATCTCTTTATCTTAACCACACAAGAAGTCTGCCTTGGTCTAATGCATTGTATAAAAGCCTTTCTGGTTACATAGTTAGTTAGTTACATAGTTAAATTGGGTTGAAAAAAGACAAAGTCCATCAAGTTCAACCCCTCCAAATGAAAACCCAGTATCCATACACATACCCCTCCCTACTTTTAATTAAAATTCTATATACCCATACCTATACTAACTATAGAGTTTAGTATCACAATAGCCTTTGATATTATGTCTGTCCAAAAAATCATCCAAGCCATTCTTAAAGGCATTAACTGAAGCAGCCATCACAACATCACCCGGCAGTGCATTCCACAACCTCACTGTCCTGACTGTGAAGAACCCTCTACGTTGCTTCAAATGAAAGTTCTTTTCTTCTAGTCTAAAGGGGTGGCCTCTGGTACGGTGATCCTCTTTATGGGTAAAAAGGTCCCCTGCCATTTGTCTATAATGTCCTCTAATGTACTTGTAAAGTGTAATCATGTCCCCTCGCAAGCGCCTTTTTTCCAGAGAAAACAACCCCAAACTTGACAGTCTACCCTCATAATTTAAGTCTTCCGTCCCTCTAACTAATTTAGTTGCACGTCTCTGCACTCTCTCCAGCTCATTTATATCCCTCTTAAGGACTGGAGTCCAAAACTGCACTGCATACTCCAGATGAGGCCTTACCAGGGACCTATAAAGAGGCATAATTATGTTTTCATCCCTTGAGTTAATGACCTTTTTTATGCAAGACAGAACTTTATTTGCTTTAGTAGCCACAGAATGACAGTGCCCAGAATTAGACAACGTGTTATCTACAAAGACCCCTAGATCCTTTTCATTTAAGGAAACTCCCAACACATTGCCATTTAGTGTATAACTTGCATTTATATTATTTTTGCCAAAGTAAATAACCTTGCATTTATCAACATTGAACCTCATTTTCCAGTTTGCTGCCCAGTTTTCCAGTTTAGACAAATCACTTTGCAAAGTGGCAGCATCCTGCATGGAACCTATAGTTCTGCACAATTTAGTATCATCTGCAAAAACAGAAACAGTACTTTCAATGCCCACCTCCAGGTCATTAATAAACAAGTTGAAAAGCAAGGGACCTAGTACAGAGCCCTGCGGTACTCCACTAACAACACTGGTCCAATTAGAAAATGCTCCATTTACCACCACTCTTTGTAGTCTATCTTTTAGCCAGTTCTCTATCCAGGTACAAATACTATGTTCCAGGCCAACATTCCTTAATTTAACCAGTAACCTTTTGTGTGGCACTGTATCAAATGCTTTAGCAAAGTCTACGTAAATCACATCCACTGCCATCCCAGAATCGAGGCCCTACTTACATTCTTGTAAAAAGAAATTAAGTTAGTCTGGCAAGATCTATTACGCATAAAACCATGCTGGCACAAACTCATAGTATTATGATTTGCTATGAAGTCCAGTATCTTATCCTTTATTAACCCTTCGAAAAGCTTTCCTACCACTGACGTCAGACTAACTGGCCTATAGTTTTGAGGCTGAGAACGGGATCCTTTTTTGAATAGAGGCACATTAGCAATTCGCCAGTCTCTCGGCACTATGACAGACCTCAATGAACCCTGAAAAATTAAGTAAAGAGGTTTGTCAATCACAGAGCTCAGCTCGCTAATTACCCTGGGATGAATACCATCTGGCACTGGACCTTTGTTAATCTTAACATGTTCAAGTCTCTTTTGAATTTCTTCATGTGTGAACCATGCATCATTAGTTGTATTACTAGAATTGGGACTGTTAAGAAGGAAACCTTCACTTACTGGTTCCTCATTTGTGTAGACAGATGAAAAATATGAGTTCAGAATCTGCGCTTTTATTTTGTTTTCATCAACCAGCTGACCCCCCTCTGAAAGTAAGGGTCCCACCCCTTCCTGCTTCATTTTTTTACTATTAACATATTTAAAAAATAATTTTGGATTTTCTTTACTGCTTGCTGCAATATCCTTTTCTATAGCAATTTTAGCTTGCCTTATAGCTTCTTTGCATGATTTATTGGCCTCCTTGTACCTTATAAATGTTTCGGCTGTACCAGCTAACTTGAAAGCCTTAAAAGCACGTCTTTTCTTACCCACCTCAACACCAACGCTTCTATTGAACCAAAAAGGTTTTGCTTTGCAACGACGTTCCTTGCTTACAAGTGGAATATACTGACAAGTATATTTATTAAGCAGCATTTTAAAGACTTCCCATTTTTGTTCTGTGTTTAACCCTGTGAAAAGCATTTCCCACTTAATATGTTGCAGAGATGCCCTTATACTGTCAAAGTTTGCACGTCTGAAATTTAGTGTTTTAGTTACTCCCTTATAGAATTGCTTCTGCAACAGAATCTCAAAGGAGACCATGTTATGATCACTATTCCCTAAATGCTTACCCACACAAATGTTAGAGATGAGTTCAGTATTGTTAGTTATTACAAGGTCCAAAAGAGAGTTATTCCTAGTAGGTTCTTGAACGAGCTGGAATAAAAAGTTGTCATTCAGCATATTTACAAACCTACTAGCTTTTTCTGTCTTAGCAACCCCATTACCCCAGTCAATGTCTGGATAATTGAAGTCACTCATAGCAACAACTTGACCCAGGTGTGAAGCCGCTTGTATCTGCAAGAGTAGCTGGGCTTCATACTCGACACTTATACGAGGTGGTTGATAGCATACACCAATGATAATTCTTTTTGTCACCTTTTGCCCAGTCAAAATCTCTACCCAGAGTGATTCTACACCCTCACCAGTGCCAGATATTTTTATTTCCTTAGCGCATGGCTTTAATTCAGGCTTTACATACAAACACACTCCTTCACCCTTTTTAATCCCTCTGTCCCTCCTAAAAAGGGTGTAACCATTTAAATTCACAATCCAGTCACATGTTTCCATCCCACCAGGTCTCAGTGATACCAATTATATCATAATTTTTAGAGCATGCAATTAATTCTAGGTCTCCCATTTTACCTGACAAACTCCGTGCATTTGCCAGCATACAGCGGAGGTTACTACTTTTACTTTTGAAATGTGCATTACTTAGTGAAGAATTATACGTTAAGTTAGTATTATTCTGTTTTCCTTGTAACAGAGGGACCTCCTTAGCTGGTAAACTGTATGCCCCCCTCACTCCTCCCCCATGACCCCTTACTAACCCCACTGCCCCGTCTACACTAGCTTCCCCATAATCCTTTATCTCACCCACCCCCCCCTTGCCTAGTTTAACAATAGTCAATAGTCAAGTTTTTAATTGAACTGCCATTTAGAAATTTCCATTGGCACAACAAATAAGTAGTCAACTGTACTATTTATAATTAATTAAGAGATGATTTGCCTATTAAAATTAATCATTCTGCTATGGCTGGACCCCATGTTGTGCTCTTCTGCTAGAACAGTGATTCTGATCTCAATTAGATTGTCTCTCTCCTTTACCTCCCCATAAATCATTCCAGCAAAACTGAAATTAACAGCTACAGAAGCACATTTATATTCTGCCACATACATTGGAAAATGCATTAGCCGGAACCCTCCCATTGCTCTGACTGTTAAGTACATCATATTGTTTATAAAATATAAACATTTCATGAAAGATCTCACACGCATATCTCTGCACTCTGTGACAGCTAAAATGATTACACACAATTGCCAGTCCGCCAAGCGCCCAAATAAAGTTTGTTTAAATCGATGGTTCTGTGCTTGCTCCATTTTGTTGAGCATAAAAATCATACAGTGATAAAAATAAAAATGTTTATGACTTTAAAAATAAATGTACTTATTTATCTTACTTTCCTTGATCAATTCATCATCCCTGTTACTTTTTACAATAATTAAAAAAAAAAAAAAACTTGAAAAAATATATTACATATAGCTACATATAGCTACTGTATTTTGGGCATAACCAGATTCTTTCAGATCTTGAGGGGTGACTTGGGAAAATCATGCTCCTTAAATCTAAACAAGAATAATAATATGACAATTCATTTATAATGTCTATAAATACTTTGCTGCCCTTTTACAGTCCTAACGGAAGTATATGATCTCTAAAGAGTCCTTAAGCTACTGCTTAGAGAGAGTGCTCTCTAACAGTGCAATAATGCCCAAAACTGCCACTACTACTTGAGAATATAGTTTTTAAAAGCACCAGTACTTTTTTCAGCTAGAAATGTACTGGTATGCCACTCCTCTGTCACCAATTATCCTTTTTGAGCCCCTGACCTCTGCCACCACCTTTTCTATATATTTCATTTATTGAATTTTTCAATTTATTGCAATTCTCTGTCTCTTTGCAAACTGTTTGGCTCAGATACATTAAAAAAATGCCTAAAATGTATATTCCAGCTTACATTTTTTGATATATGGTGACTTTCTAAATGAACAGCTAATAAAGTTATTACACTTCTAGTTAGGAGATATTAATTTTGTCATTTTATTGGTTAGGCTATATTAAAACATTCTTTAGCTTGCTACAGTTACACAGCTATTTTGGCTTTTAGAAGTCCATCAAGTTCAACTCCATACAAACTCCATTGTTATATTATATTTAGTTACATTTAGTTCAGAAAAAAAGACAAGCATACATCAAATTCAAAGTTTTAATCTGAATGAAAGCTGCATAACAAACTGCATGAAAACTGCATAACAAAGAACAAATGATCTGATTGTCTGGCTGTGACAGCAATCATACAATAATTATGTCTGAAAATAGTAGTGGCAGTTACCCATTGACATCGTCAGATAGACAACACCTGCAGAAAAATTATCATTTGCCAACAGAAATCTTTTAACCTGTCCGGTTGACTAAACAACCGATCACCATGGTATGAAAAGTGTAGGAACAATTAACACACTGTCTGAAAATAAAACAAACCTTTGTGTCTATGGTCATCTTTAGTCTTTGCTCTGCCTACATAACTGATGGTGCCCAGGAAAGGCTTAACATAATGATCATATGGATATAAGTGTTAAATTAGCCTAAAACTTATTTTTAAAATGATTATGTGCTTACACTGGTCTACATAATGTATTCACCTGAAAGGCCATCATTAATTCATAAAAAACATTTTGATTTGTGCTGAAAGACCAGTCAATGAGAAATGAGATGAGATACGTGCATGTACATGACAGATAAGTAGACAGGTAGAATATTTTTTCCCCACAAATATTTCAGTGGCTGTGAATATCCCAGAATTGTCAATTGCTAAAATGAATTACACTACAAAAAGTTCAACAATTAACTTTTTGTCTAAATTAATATAGTTCCTTTTAAATAGAGACAAGAAATATAGCCAAATTTACAGGGATACTGTCATGGAAAAACATTTTTTTTTCCAAACGCATCAGTTAATAGTGCTGCTCCAGCAGAATTCTGCACTGAAATCCATATCTCAAAAGAGCAAACAGATTTTTTTATATTCAATTTTGAAATCTGACATGGGGCTAAAAATATTGTGAGTTTCCCAGTTGCCCCAGTCATGTGACTTGTGCGTGCACTTTAGGATGAAACTACTTTCCGGCAGGCTGTTATTTCTCCTACTTAATGTAACTGAATCAGTCTCAGTGGGACTTGGCTTTTTACTATTAAGTGCTGTTCTTAGATCTACCAGGTAGCTGTTATCTTGTGTTAGGGAGCTGCTATCTGGTTACCTTCCCATTGCTCTGTTTTAGGCTGCTGGGGGGGGAGGAAGGGGGTGATATCACTCCAACATCAACATCAGAGCACATGTCACATGACTGGGGGCAGCTGGGAAATTGACAATATGTCTAGTCCCATGTCAGATATCAAAATTGAATATAAAAAAATGGATTTCAGTGCAGAATTCTGCTGGAGCAGCACTATTAACTGATGCGTTTTGAAAGAAAACATGTTTTTCCATGACAATATCCCTTTAAACATATTTAAGCTTCATATCAAAATTATTTGTATATTGGAACATGAACTATAAATCAACTTTAATAATACTACTACTACTACTACTACTACAACTACCATTAATGGCAATTTTTAGAAGACCTAAATCTTATTTATATTGCAAAGTGAAAAAAAATATTGAATGTTACAGTTGCCACTAAAGAAGTGGAGACATCAATGCTGGTTTTATGGCCGGGCATAATCTTAGGCAAATGCCTTAGGCCTCAGGACTAGAGAACCCTTGGGAGGGTGTGCAATACATAAAAGTACATGAAAAAGCAATATTATATTGGGGGGCGTGGCTAGCGCGTGCATGTGACCACACGCGTTCCTTAACAGCTCCTGATCCGGTGCCGCTCTAAGCTGGAAAACAAGCAATCCCAGGGCGCTCAAAAGCGCAAAAAGCAGTCAGGGAATTCAGCAGGCATGTCTCGGCGCAGAACCAAACAGGCTCCGCTGCAACTCACCGCTTTCTATGGGACTCAGCCGAAGGCTTCACTACGTGAAGACAGCCAAGATGCATCCGCTCCTCGTCTGGCGCATCTTCGCCAGCGCACGCTGATGCTGGTTCAGCGCAACATACAGCTAAGTATGTGGAGGGAGTGCAATGCATTACGGAGGCCAACCTTAAAGCAATGCTGTCACAACTGAGGGGAGATATTTGTACTGACACTACACGGGCTGTACAGGATTTAAAGGTAGAGCTGCAGGCCATAGCTGAGCGCACAGACCACCTGGAATCCAAAATGGCTGACCTGGTGGAAGTACATAATAACATGGCAGACATGGTGAATAACCATGACCTGGAAATTGAGCGCCTGCAGAATAAAATAGCTGACATGGAAGATCGTTCCAGGAGGAACAATGTCAGGCTAAGGGGTGTACCTGAAGAGATATTACAGCCCCAGCTCTGTCAATATGCGCAGGACCTTATCCTACACGCTCTTCCTGAGACCCCTGCTGATCAGCTTATTATTGATCGCATACACAGAATTCCGAAGCCTAAAAGTGCGCCAGCCACAGCACCTAGGGATGTAATTCTTCGGATTCACTTTTATCACGTTAAAGATGACCTGATGCGCTTCACCAGGCAACGCAATTTTATCCCACAGCCGTATGATAAGATACAGGTTTTCGCAGATCTGTCGGCAGCGACTATGGCGAAAAGACGTGAGCTTGCACCCATCACGCAAGTGCTTCGCCAAAAGGAAATACCCTACAAATGGGGGTACCCTACCAAGCTGATTGTACAGTGGCAGAATACTACTAAAATCATCATGTCAGCAGCTGAAGGGAAGGCAGCATTGACTCAGTGGAACATTCCGGTGGCAATACAACAAGACTCCCACCAACCCCAAGGTAACTTACACGTGGAAGGCGAATGGAACAAAGTCAAGACCTGATTTGTAAGTTCCACATTGTTACTATAACCCTTAACCCTGGGTCCTGTTCATTCGATGTCCTCTTAGGCACTGGAGCAGGACTGTGATCTTACCATCAGATCCGGCTCACCCCCCCGAGTTCTTATTCTCGTATTGCTGGACTGTTGGCCGGAAGGCATGATTGCAAACCGAGATTGGTCCACTATTGTGGCTGAATTGTATATATGTTATAATTTTGACCCCCCTTTCTCTTTCATTCTAACCTTCCCTCCCCCCTCTTCCCCTCAGGAGACTGGCTCATTATATGCACTACTGTGGGCACTGATTGCTAGAGGTTCAGCCAATTGTCCGCACTATTGCAGACCACGATGTGTAAAATGGGGCTAAAATGTATTAGTATTAATGCGAAGGGTCTCAATACCCCCAGGAAGCGCTTACTAGCCTTAGCAGAGTGTAAAAAACAGAATGCGGACCTTGTTTGGATCCAAGAGACTGCATTTTCGGGCAAAAGACCAATGCTCCCTAGGAAATAAACAATACAAAATGGTTGCAGCGGCAACCTCCTCTACGAAAAAAAGAGGTGTTGCAATTTTGGCCAGACGTGCTCTATCTGTTTCTAGTGTACAACATTTGGCTGATCCTCATGGAAGGTGTTTGATTGTGATTTGCTGTATTCATCAACAACAGTACACATTGGTGAATGTATACTCCCCCAATACGGACCAAAATGTCTTTTTGAAACAAGTTCTAACCCAAGTCAGCAACTTAGAACGAGGCACGGTCATTATAGGTGGTGATTTTAATAATGTACTTGACCCAGACATGGACAGAACCCCACGGGCAGCTTTATTACCCTCGCACTACCGTAATATTGTTCACAAAAAATCTATGAGCTTTACCAAATTACTTGCGCAACACAACCTTTATGATATTTGGAGAGTCCACAACCCCACGTTGAAGGACTTTACCTACTACTCATCCCACCATAACTCTTCTACCAGAATAGATTTGTTTTTGACACACCCGACTACGCTACAACACACTTCCCACAGTTCCATCCATACCACGACATGGACAGATCATTCGGTTCTTACTTTCACATTGCAAGAAAAATTCCAGTTTGAGACGAGACCGCCATGGCGATTGAAGGACACACTCCTTTCTGACAAGACGATAGCTGACCAAATCGGTACGACTATTGCGGACTTTTTCACTCTGAATGACAATTCCGAGACTACGGACATCAATCTCTGGTGTACTCACAAAGCGGTATTGAGGGGACGCTTGATTAGCATTGCTGCTCACAAAATCAAGCAAGCTAGATTGAAACAAAATCAGCTCTTACAGCAAATACATGACTTAGAACAACAGCAACGCATTATGCCCACTTCCGAGATTAAAGCCCAACTAAACAAACTCAAAGAAGAGGTCAATCTATATATTTTGAGTAAGTGCCAGAATCAGCTAATTAGACTAAAGAGCATGCATTACATAATCGGTAATAGAGCTACTTCCATTCTTAAGAATCGCTTAGTACAGCAAACGTTATACCATAGAATAGAGAAAATTCAGACAGACTCTGGTGCAGTTCGAATTAACCCCAAAGACATAGCGGATACATTTGCTAAATTCTACACTGACCTATATAACCTGAGAGACGATCCAGCTGTGCATATTCCCACAGAAGCGGGCATCCGCGCATTCCTTGAGCGTATACACTTGCCGGTTGTCTCGAGCTCGGCATTATCCGCGTTAGACAGGCGTATAGACTCCGAAGAGGTTAGGAAGGTGATTGTCAGTATGCCCCAATCTAAGGCGCCCGGCCCAGACGGATTCACCAACAGATATTATAAATCCTACTCTGAACTCTTGACTCCTTATCTCACTAGAGCCTTTAATGATGCCGTCATCACCGGGAAATTTCCGCAAGTCATACATTTCCACAATCCCTAAACCAGGGAAGGATGATACAAAATGCCCTAACTATCGGCCAATCTCACTATTGAACGGTGACTTAAAAATATATGCCTCGGTCCTGGCAAACAGAATTCAAGCAGTACTGCCCCAGTTGATTAGCACCGACCAGACTGGGTTTGTTAAAGGGCGTCAGCTACATGACAATACCAGACGACTTATTACTATAATTCATCAATTGCGTAGGCACAACAAGCCATCTCTTATATTAGCTTTGGACGCCGAAAAGGCATTTGACAGAGTGAATTGGTTATATCTCAAATTAGTTCTCGTAAAGTTCAATTTTCCTCCACTTCTGATATCTGCCATTATGGCCCTCTATTCCAATCCGACAGCTCAGGTAAATATTCACGGCTTTCTGTCAAATCCCTTCTCCTTATCCAATGGGACCAGGCAGGGGTGCCCCCTTTCACCATTGATATACATCTTGAGCATTGAACCCTTGGCCCAAATTATAAAGAGCTCACAGAAGATCAGAGGGTTGCCCCTGGGGCCCCAGGAACACAAAATTTTACTGTTTGCAGATGATATAGCCTTAACGATCACTAACCCCGTCATTGCTTTACAGGAACTGTTTGACCTGATAGGAAATTTTGGGGATTTATCCCACTACAAATTGAACATTGCTAAGACTCAAGCATTGCCGATATGTATGCCTATTACAGACATTGCCATGTTGAGACGCAACTATAACCTTGATTGGCAAGACATGGCTATTACTTATCTGGGAACTAAAATTACAGCGGATCCCAATCAGCTTTACCAGCAGAATTTTGCCCCACTGCTCACAGATACTCAAACCACCCTCCAATCCTGGAAGACCACTTATGTGTCGTGGCTCGGCAGAATTAATGCAGTGAAGATGCTTATTTTACCGCAGATTCTGTATAAGTTTAGGGCATTGCCAATCCCTCTTTACAATCCCTTTTTCCAGCAACTCCAACGGCTATTAAACTCGTTCATTTGGAATCACAAAAGGCCGAGAATTTCACAAAAAGTAATGCAAGCACCTAAACGAAAAGCCGGCCTGTCCTAATGTCCTCACGTATTACAGAGCTATTATTCTGGATCAATTAACTGATTGGCACCTACCATCAGGAACGAAACAATGGGTTGATATGGAGACTTGGATATACAAACGAGATTTTGGACATACTGGGCTGTCACACATTTGGACTATGGGAAGGCATCATCGCTTAGCACTGGAGCATCTGCCGCTGTCGATCAAAGCAACTCTTCTCACCTGGTATGTCGCTAGATCTAATCGGAACTTAACTATCCCACTGAGCTGTCTTGTGCCGATAAATATTTTGGCAGAGTTGATCCAAGACTTAAATCTCGGAAATTGGCAAGAAATGGGCATCACGAAAATGGGTGACCTATATGATCGTGATGGTTTCCTAACCTTCTCTAAGTTACAGAAAGCTTATGGTCTCTTAGATGTACAAATGTACACATACCTACGAGTACGACACTATTTACAGGCGAACCAATGGTTGGGGAAACACCGGCCCACCCAGTTTGAGTCCAAATGTTGGACGCCTATATATAAAAACAAAGGCACCTCTATAATTTACAACTTATTGATGCAGCAACATGTGGATGAGGCCACTGCCGCCCTCGAAACATGGCGAACGGATTTACAAATACCTATATCGGTGGGCACTTGGAATCGGCTTTTCCAGCAAATCTCTAAGTTTTCGAAAGCACTTAACCACCATGAACTAACTTTTAAGATTATGTATAGATGGTATATGACCCCGGATAAGATACAGCAAGCTTTTCCTCATTCATCTAACCTATGCTGGAGATGCCACCGTGCTGTGGGGACGATGTTACATGTTTGGTGGGACTGCCCGTTAGCGCAAACCTACTGGTACAAAATCCGGGACTGTATCCACCAGTATGCGGGCATACTCATCCTGTTTCAACCTGCAGTGTTTTTATTGGGCCTGGGAATTCCCATGGTAGACTGAACCACTAAAAAATGGATTATCCAAACTCTCCTAGCAAGCAGGAGCCTTTTAGCACACTATTGGAAGCAATCTGCTCTGCCCTCCACCCTCGAAATCTCCAAGGAGGTTGAGCGCATCCAATTATATGAACGAGTATTTTGTTTTTGCCAACAAAAGTCATTCTAATGTGGAACCAAAGAGAACTGCAACTACCCCCTATGAGTCTAGCTATATGCTAAGTTATTATTGTGGTTATGAAGCTCTGTTGCATCACCTGTATGATATTTATTGTGTCTTCAACTGCATTTATCTATACTGTACTTTGTGTGGCAGCCAGATCTCCTCCCTCACCCCCTCCCTCTCCTTCTCTCCTATATTCCCCCTATTGCTCTTTGAAAATTGGTTGTATGACTGATCAAAAAATGTTAATAAAAAAAAAAAAAAAGCAATATTATATTATGTAGTAAATACAGTATATGTTTAGTATATGCCTAAAAAATGTCCAGCATCTGTCAAGCTCCAGCCAAGGTATGGTGACTCAAATTAAGGAATATTCCCTTATGCATTCTGGATAATACCTTCCCATTCCTTCAATGATATTTTCAAGATTACATAATGGACAATTTGTTCATTTATAAATGGGTTTCTAGGTTTATAATAAAGATGTTCCTTTTTTTGTGCTTTCAAATGGTAAGTCTGATGATAAGTTTTTCCCTACATAAGAACAGAAGAGGACAGCAAGTACAACAGGGCAGAAAGTGCTTTTTTGCTGGGTTGTGGAGCTCAGCAGTTTCAACATATGAGGTTAAACAATGACTACCAATGTCTTCTACATTCTGTATTAAAGTGTGTTCACAATGCATGCAGGTCTATCCTGGTTTAATTTATTTGAGCCTTATAGGTCAGTAAAATTATTTACTATATTATACAGTATTTAATGGATGCTACATGAAGGCTAAGCCCTAAATGCTTAAGTTTATGATATTTAATATCTTCGCTGGCATGGTCCCAATCTGGACAAACCTGTCTTTAACACCAGAATGGCAGTTATTTTACTGGAGGTGACAGACTGTGAGGTAAAGAGAGTAATTTAGACTATTACCCAGGTGAAGGCATGAAAGCTCAGTGATATATGAAGACTGCTTAAATTCATTGTATCTTGTACATCACATCTTTGATAGATTATAGCTGCAACATTAAAATGGAAATGGTTTCTCTGAGCCCTGGCAGGGGCTGCTTTGACCTCCGACATCCGTCAAAGGATTGTGGCTGACCGAATTATCAGTTAGAAGAAAAATCTACAGGGAATAGACTTGCATTGGTGGAAAAGACCCAATGAATAAATAAATGTATTTTCTATTTTCCATTTATCTATCTATCTATCTATCTATCTATCTATCTATCTATCTATCTATATTATATGACTATTGACATTTGCCTATCCTATTTATTCTCTGTCTTCCTTGGCTGTGATACAATTAATCCCAAATATTTATTGAGAAATTGTTGTAAGAGAGAGTGGGCCTTCTGCATGCTGCCAACTGATTTAATTTAGAAAACATTCAAATTTTATGGAGCTGTAAATGATAGCGGCACGCTCCCTTGTGTTAGGTAGCAGCTGGCTCTTTAGGCTCTCTCAGTCACACGTCCCAGGCGTCCCTTTTGCAGTCATGTGCTCAGCTCCCTTTTGCTTGACAAGTGATTTCAATTTCTAAGTGCTGAACAAGAGAAAGACAACATGCAAATTGAGATCCTGGCCAGTATTTGTACATAGTATAAAAAATCCCCTGTAATTCCCTTAACTCTTCGCAGCCCTCTCATTAAACTGCGTCTGTCATTAAAAAACGAGTCCTTGTTCTCTTCAGATTGTTTTTACCAATGACCTAACAACCATCATCTATAATTAATTACATTGTTTACATTAGACTATTGACTAAACAAATACATAAATCATAGACAGAGTCAATAGATGTAGACATATTTAATCATGTTCTAAATAACAATCACTTCTCCCATTATACAATAATTATTTTCAGCAGGTGATCTTCTGTTAAAGTGCCATTAAAAAAAGAGGAATACTATTTGACAGCAACTCTTTTTCATCCATGATTTTTATTTTACCTCTTTAGTGTTTACATAATGTTGATTTTAGTCCACGAAAAAGTCTTGGTTGTGTGAAAAAACAATTGATATGCAATTCTCAATGCTCTTTACACCATCAGCTCTAAAAAAAAAACAACAGTTTGATCACTAAACAGTTTCAAATTTCCTATCAATGATTAATGATGTAATAACAAATATTTTTAATCAGGGTAAAAACTTGATATTTACATTCATTTTCAGTATTATATCATTTATTTTACATTACATTATTTATTATTATTATTATTATTATTATTATTATTACTAATTTTTTATTGTTATTAAACTGAATATATCCATATATATATTAAATGTTGGAGCAACAAAATATGGAAAACACTTTTTATATTTCTTTTTATTTTCTATTTCTACTTTTTTATTCTAAATTGTTCTAAAAAAATGTAATTACACAGATGTCAGTTAATGGTTTCTAATGTGCAATAAGAAGTTTATGTTTGTAAAACGAATTGGTAGATATAATTAAAGAAAAATGTAGATTTTATTTACTTGCATTTAATTAAGTAATTGTTATTAGTCTTATGGTGTGTGTTCCTAAGAAATAATTACTCTTCTATGTGCTGATTAAACAGAAGACTGTTTAAGGGAATTGTGACATGACATTTTAAATGGAGACATGACAGCTTATGGCCTCCAGCGATATATATAACAGCAGTATAATGATGATTCTGAGTGTTACTGCTAGTTAATAATTTCAATATGGATAAATTAGATATCTACCTATTGAAGTTTATTCACACAGGTGCAGAAAATTATCTCTGGTCAGTGATTAGAAGACATTTACTTTGTATGTTAAATATAGTCTGCACATTTTTAAAGTAGAAGGAAAGTCTAAAATAGAATAAGGCTAGAAATGCTTTATTTTGTATACTAAACATAAAATAGAATAAGGCTAAAAATGCTTTATTTTGTATACTAAACATAAGCATGAACTTACTGCACCACAAAGCCTAATCAAACAAATAATTTATGCTTTCAAAGTTGGCCACAGGGGGCTGTCATCTTGTAACTTTGTTAAACATCTTTGCCTGACCCTGACCCTGCATATGCTCAATGTGGTCTGGGCTGCTTAGGGATCGTTATAAACAAAGCTGCTTGAATTCTGCATGGCTGGTAAGTAAGGCGGGGGCTCTCCCTGCTGTTCATAAGTATGATTGTTTCCCTGCTCAGCAGTTAGGGACCATCTGACAATTCCTATCCACAGCAGTCAGTGAGTAGTACTTATTTAATTTGTAATAAAGTTCTTGTGTTTTCTATCTTATTTTGTAGATTTATTAATGCAGGGACCTCTTTATCAGTCATCGAACGTATTTTCAATATGTATTAAGCTTGTTTTATGTATACACCCATTATTGTGCAGTGCTGAAAATATGTTGGAAATGTCTAATTGTTAGTAATAATAATAATAACAACAACAACAATAATTATAAGCAAACAGGTTAAACACAACAAGTTTATTAAAATCAATTTATAATATATTAATAGAATATTATTGACCATTTAATTCTGGAACTAAGGGGACTATTCTTATGTAATAGTGCCAGATATGTTACACAAACAAGGTGATCCCTTAGAACTTAACTCTTTAAGTGCCACAGAACGTAGAATCTACGTTCTGTGGAAAAGTATCTTGAAATGCCACAGAACGTAGATTCTACTTCTGCAGCATATGCATGCGGGGGAGCTCAGGAGCGGCTTTAAATGCTGCACGCTCCTTCCCCGCTCGCTCAGAACTCCCTAGGCAACGAGCGGAGCGGGTGGGAAAGGGGCTCCTGGGGCGTGATCGTCCAGGGGCCCCATAGACGCAACAGACACGCGTGTCTGCGCGCTGCTGCTGCTGCCTGCACTTCCGTGTTCCTCCAGTGACGCCCACGCATCGGATCAATGGATCTAGTGACTCCCTCCTGCTCCTCCACTCCTCCTGCCATCATGGACACAGATCTGCAGCTACACACCCCAGGTTAGTGTAACACACACACAAAATACACTTACATACACTTTATACACTAATACATGCTTAGATTTACACTTAAACACACTCACATACATTTTTTGGGGGATCAGGGGGGTCACACACACTTGGGGGGGTACACAAACTTGCACACACAAACACACGCACATAACATGCAATTTACCAATTGTACACATGCACACACACATACTCTGTTGTGTAGCTTTTTTTTTTTCCCCATATTGCATCGTTGTGTTTTTAGCTGAAAAAAAATGTTTTATTGCCTTTGCGAATAGCGTATTCGCTAACCGTAATGTGCAATACCTTTTGTATGTTATTTTGGTGATTATTTTGAAATTTTCGGGATTTTGGAGCATTGTTAGCCATTTTATTGCATTTTCAGCTCTGCATAACTGTTGCTTGCTTTATTCTGTCCGTAAAACCTATTTTGCCAAGCTAAAATATTCAAACTGTAATTCTGATGTCTGATTACACTAGTCTGAAAAAAAGCATAGATTTTTGTGGTTTTATTGGATTTTAGTAATTTATTTGAATTTCACACTTTCTGTATTATTTTGTTATATCTTGTAAATTTTATCTACTATATATCCAATTGGGAGTCTCTGTGCGCCACATAGTTTGGTAAATCTGTGAATATTGGGCATCAAAGTGTTCAGTAGACACCTGTCGTTCATATTTAGGATGGTTTATGCGGATACTTTACGAAATGTGGGGCATATAATGGGGTAGATTTCAAGCTTTGAGACGATTTTCACAAATTTGCTAAAAACCGTTACGTTCAGCATTGCTTTGCAGTTTGGCAGTTTGCAGTAGAAACACATATTTACCCATATTGGATTCGTCAGAATGTGTACTTTCTGAAAATATATGGGGTCCCTGTACTGTTAGGAGGGTCTAATGTCACATAATACACACACCAGGTGCTTATATTGCAGCAGCCAGCGCTTCAGCCGTGAAAAGGTATATACACTATTGTCATTTGGGGGTCTCTGTGCGCCACATAGTTTTGTATATCTATGCATATTGGGCATCAAAGTGTTCAGTAGACCCCTGGCGTTCATATTTAGGATGTTTTATGCTGATACGTTACGAAATGTGGGGCATATAATGGGGTAAAATTCAAGCTTTGTGACGATTTTCAGAAATTTGATAAAAACCGTTACGTTCAGCAGTACTTTGCAGTTTGCCAGTTTGCAGTAGAAACACATATTTACCCATATTGGATTCGTCAGACTGTGTACTTTCTGAAAATATATGTTTTTCTGGGGTCTCTGTACTGCTAGGGGGGTCTAATATTGCGTAATACACACAGCAGGTGCTTATATTGCAGCGGCCAGCGCGTCAGCTGTGAAAAATGTATATACACTATTGTCATTTGGGGGCTCTGTGCACCACATAGTTTATAGTTTGGTATATCTATGCATATTGGGCATCAAAGTGTTAACTAGACCCCTGGCATTCATATTTAGGATGTTTTATGCTGATAAGTTACGAAATGTGGGGCATATAATGGGGTAAAATTCAAGCTTTGTGACGATTTTAGGAAATTTTATAAAAACCGTTAGGTTCAGCATTGCTTTGCAGTTTGGCAGTTTGCAGTAGAAACACATATTTACCCATATTGGATTCGTCAGAATGTGTACTTTCTGAAAATATATGGTTTTCTGGGGTCTCTGTACTGTTAGGGGATTCTATTGTCACATAATACGCACACCAGGTTCTTATATTGCAGCAGCCAGCGCGTCAGCCGTGAAAATGTATATACACTATTGTCATTTGGGGGTCTCTGTGTGCCACATAGTTTGGTATATCTATGCATATTGGGCATCAAAGTGTTCAGTAGACCCCTGATGTTCATATTTAGGATGTTTTATGCTGGTAATGATACATGGACAATACGATGCTGGAAAGTTGAAGCTTTGAAGCAATTTTCAGATATTTCATCAAAACCGCCAAATTTGGCAAAGCCTCGCGACTTAGTAGTTTGGAGCAGAAAGGCATGGGTACCCATTTTAGATTCAGTAGATTGTGTACTTTCCAAAAATGTATGGTTTTGGGGGGTAAACATATATTTCTGTGTTTTTACCCCCACAAAAATGTAGTCAATGTGTTGATTTTTCATTAGCTGAAGTTACCCACAGGACTATTTGTATGCGCTAACTTCATTTTGGGGCCTCTAAATGCCAGATACTTTGGTAAACCTATGAACAATGGCCACCAAACTGTTTGAAGGACCCCTGGCAATCATATTTAGGGCTGGGAAGTTGAAGCTTTGAGGCAATTTTCAGATATTTCACCAAAACCGACAATTTTGGGAAAGCCTTGCGACTCAGTAGTTTGGAGCAGAAAGGCATGGGTACCCATTTTAGATTCAGTAGAATGTGTACTTTCCAAAAATATATGAGTTTGGGGGGGTAAACATATATTTCTGTGTTTTTACCCCACAAAAATGCAGTCAGTATGTTGATTTTGCATTAGCTGAAGTTACCCACAGGACTATTTGTATGCGCTAACTTCATTTTGGGACCTCTAAATGCCAGATACTTTGGTAAACCTATGAACAATGGCCACCAAACTGTTTGGAGGAACCCTGGCAATAATATTTAGGGTGCTTTTTCTTGGTGCGTAATGATACATGGGTGATATGGTGCTGGGAAGTTGAAGCTTTGACGCAATATTCAGATATTTCACCAAAACCGACAATTTTGGGAAAGCCTTGCGACTCAGTAGTTTGGAGCAGAAGGCATGGGTACCCATTTTAGATCCAGTAGAATGTGTACTTTCCAAAAATATATGGGTTTGGGGGGGTAAACATATATTTCTGTGTTTTTACCCCACAAAAATGCAGTCAGTATGTTGATTTTGCATTAGCTGAAGTTACCCAAAGTTACCCACAGGACTATTTGTATGCGCTAACTTCATTTTGGGGCCTCTAAATGCCAGATACTTTGGTAAACCTATGAACAATGGCCACCAAACTGTTTGGAGGAACCCTGGCACTCATATTTAGGGTGCTTTTTCTTGGTGCGTAATGATACATGGGTGATATGGTGCTGGGAAGTTGAAGCTTTGAGGCAATTTTCAGATATTTCACCAAAACCGACAATTTTGGGAAAGCCTTGCGACTCAGTAGTTTGGAGCAGAAAGGCATGGGTACCCATTTTAGATTCTGTAGAATGTGTACTTTCCAAAAATATATGGGTTTGGGGGGTAAACATATATTTCTGTGTTTTTACCCCACAAAAATTGCAGTCAATGTGTTGATTTTTCAGTAGCTGAAGTAAAGTCCTGAACAATTTGGATGTGCTAACTTCATATTGATGTCTCTAAATGCCAAATACTCTGGTAAACCTATGCATAATGGGCATCAAACTGTTCAGTGGACCCCTGGCAATCATATTTCAGGTGCTTTTTTTTGGTACCTAATATCGTTTGGGATATGCGGAGCAGCAAAATAAAACCTTTGAAGTGATTTTTCAGAATTTTGAAATTTTTCTAGAAAAAACGCTATGTTCAGACAAGCTTTTATGTTTGGTAGTTGGGAGTAGAGAGACATAGTTACCCATTTTGGAATCAGCAGAATGTGTATGGTTTTCTGGGGTAAACCTACGGTTTCAGGATTTTTTGCCTTGGAATCTAAAGCATGCCGTTTTCTGCCTTAGTGCTTTCAAAATTCGGTAATATACTGCAGGGAGTTTTTGCTGTACAGAAGTCCTAAATCTCC
Source organism: Xenopus laevis (assembly GCF_017654675.1). NCBI lineage: Eukaryota > Metazoa > Chordata > Amphibia > Anura > Pipidae > Xenopus > Xenopus laevis. The sequence goes on along the minus strand of NC_054372.1, from coordinate 76,529,616 downwards.
CTAAAAATATACATATCTGGTATTGGCACGTTCGAGAGACATAAGGCTTTCCAAATCAGTTGGATTTTCATCCGTAAAATGAAATATTTTTCTGGTATAAATTGATATACTATGAAAAATGGTAATTTTTCATTTTTTTTTGGTATTTACCACTATAAATTTTTTTGCACAGGTGGAAATACATAAAAACTCAGGCAGATTTAGAAAGCTCAGTTTCTACCGAAAAAAAACAATGTATAGTTTTCCTAGGTAAACTATAGGTTTCCCCTCAGAAAATGCCCCTAAAGTGAGAGAGCACAAAATGTTTAAAAAAACGGCTGGCATTTCGCGTAACCAAAATGTGAAATTCTGCTGGCACTTAAAGGGTTAAATTTATCCCACAGCAGAAGCAGAGGTCTGACCTAAGTCAGTACATTTAAATTGATTCTGGAAGGAGAAAAAAGAACCCCAATTGCTTCTCACTCGTTCAGCAGTCTCTCGATTGTTTTAACTACCTATTAAATATTTTGTGATTACCATATAGTAATCACTAACCAGTTAAGAGTATAAAGTGCTTAGTTATAAATTTACTTAAATTAAACCTTAATTAAGTTACATTAAAGTGCAAGTGCAATATAGTTCATTCTGTTAATTGTATTATAAATTAAAAAATTGATTATAAATACTTGATAAAGTTAATTATACTTAGCACAAGTTAATAGCCTTACAATACAATGTATTGTCATGTACCTTATATTTGCACCCACAATCAATCCAATTAAAGAATTAATTACAATATTAAATAAAGTGCTCAAGTGCTGATTTGATTACTAGTGACCATGAATTACCATGAATTCATACCCGCTTAAAGATTAATTCATTAAATATAAAGTGCTTAACAGCAATAAATAAGGTAGTTGATATAAAGAGGACCACAATTAATAGGATAATTTTTTTTAAAACACATGATGCTCAGGTTAAAAAGTTTTAGCAAGAAAAAGAAAATTGGAGGAGGTGGAGTTGTCCCAAAACTGCTACCTAAATTGATTTCTATCCCTGGGACACCACAAAGACAAAGGAGGCAGAGTATCCGGGACTGTGGTCTCGATTTTTAATCTAAATCCTATTCTGAGAAGAGCTGTATAAACCTAAAAAAACACAAATCCACTGGCTCTTGTGAGCTTTAGTAGCAGAGAAAAGAGAGGTAACCGAGCACAGGTTGAAGTTGATATCTTCCCCACCCCTTCTATTCCGTCAACCCAATAGACTCAAATTAGTTTTTCTAAAAATTAAAGTTAAAAAAGGACTCCAAACGCCGACGCGCGTTTCGCAATAATAGCTTTGACAAAGCCTTGAACTATATTGCACTTGCACTTTAATGTAACTTAATTAAGGTTTAATTTAAGTAAATTTATACCTAAGCACTTTATACTCTTAACTGGTTAGTGATTACTATATGGTAATCACAAAATATTTCATAGGTAGTTAAAACAATCGAGAGACTGCTGATCGAGTGAGAAGCAATTGGGGTTCTTTTTTCTCCTTCCAGTGCAAGATATGTGTTTATGCTAGTGCGTACAACCCTGTAGACATCAGTGTTTTCTGTTTTTTTTCTGTTTTTTCCCATGAATTGGGAAGTTGGGTGGTCTTTGGACAACAGGCACAATGTTCAGTTGTGTGTTTGCATAAGCCCCAAGGCCTACTTTCATAGGACCACATAAAAGCTGAAGAGCTATCATTTTCTGTTTATATCAATGAAGACACATCCTAATCATGGCCCTTCCTCAGCATAAGGCACATGTGCTTAGTCAGTGTTCCTGCTGCTGGTTGGAAGTGACCCAGGGTGCTTGCACCAATAATTATTTTGGTGGAATAAATGGAGTTACACTAAAATTCTGCCACTAAAGATTTTCAATGCAATAGCATCCAATTTGATGAAAAGTGCATACCCACCTGCGTTATAGCACACCAACTGCAACTGTCAGCTGCATTGCTAACATTCAGCCACAATTTCTCTAGAAAACATTCTGCATTGTGGGTAAAAACCATGGCGAATTTAACCCAAAATTGCACAAGATTGGGCCCTCAATAGTGATGGGTGAATTTATTTGCCAGGCACGAATTTGCGGCGAATTTCTGCGTTTCACCACCGGTGAATAAATTCATAAAATTGCTGCGAAAATTCATCAAATTTTTTTTAACGTCGGCGACAATTTCGACGCCGGTGACAATTTAGATGCCCGGTGACAATTTAGATGTCGTCATAGATTTTGACGCCAACGAACTGACGCTGGCGTCGATTATATCACCCACCGAATGACACCAGCGTCAAAATTTACACAAAAAATTTGCCCATCATCAGCCCTCAATATTAAATTATGTCATGGATCCTAGAAGGCCTTTCCAGCACTGCCCATGTTCAACATATCCTTTTATGAACAGGTTAAACATTGTTACTGGAGAAACTCCAAATTAAAGGAAAACTATACCCCGAACAATGTAGTCTCTATAAAAATATATTGCATAAACAGCTTATATGTTAAACCCTGCTTCATGTAAATAAACCATTTTCATAATAAAATACATTTTAGTAGTATGAGTAATCCTAAATAGAAAATTAGCATTTTAAGAAATTAAAGTTGGATCAGTTTGTGGCTTGGTTTAAGGAGGCTTTTCAGGACTTTAAATCAGGATCCTCAAAACAGTATGCCCCTAGTTCATCCCAGTCTGAGGCTGTCTCGGTGCATTCTCATGGTTCATCTTCCTCATCCTCTGTTAGAGTGAATAAATGGAAAGAGGAGTTATTTCTCTTTCCAGTGGAGAAGGTGTTAAAGAATTAATTAAAGAAGTTAAAAAAGTTACGGGCTGTAGTAGTTTACCTCCTGCAGTTGCAGATAGTCAACATTTGCTCTTTTTTTCTGAGAAGAAGTCTAATACCTTTCCAGTACATCCTTCCATTTCAAAAATCATTGCGCAGGAATGGAGAGATCCAGGGAAAAAGCCAGAAACCTCTAAGTGATTTAAGCTTATGTTTCCCTTTGATGGGAAGGACATTGGGCAGTGGGAGGATCCCCCGAAAGTGGATACACCGGTTGCTAGGTTTTCAAGGAGGACAACTATTCCGGTGGAGGAATCCGCAATCAAAGACCAGATGGATCGCCGAGCGCAGTGTTCATTAAGAAGAACCTATATGGCAGGCTCAAATGCATGCAAACCAGCGCTTGCTGCTGTGTCAATGTCTAGGGCGCTAAAGTTTTGGATCAACTAATTAGAGGAGGAGATTGAAGCGGGAACCTCAAGAGACAGCTTGTTGGACACAATCAAGTTGGCATTATGTAATGTGTCTATTGAAAATTTGAAGTTGGGAGCAAGGACAATGGCTTTGTCAACAGAATTAAAGCCTGGTCGGCAGATATGGCATCAAAGGATAGCCTGATATCGATTCCCTTTGAGCCTGGGAAGTTGTTTGGTAGCCCATTATACAAGCTACTGGACATTCTGGTTTCTGGAAAGGGGAAAACTCTGCCACAGGACAGACAAAAGTTTTCAGGGAAGAGGCCCTTTCATTCCTTATCAAGAAGGTTGGACCGTCACTCAAACTCGGCAAGGAGAACAGATAGGGAGTTTTCAAATCAAGATGTGCTGATAAGGAGCCCAAACAGAAGAAGGAACCCAACAAAGGAAAGGGAGGGTCTTTCTGACGCCTTTCTGAGTACAGGAGGAAGTGGGAGGTCGACTGTCCTTCTTGCTCCGGGCTTGGGAGTTGACGACTCATATCCGTCCACTCCAGCGGTCACGCGGTCAGACTGGCTCTGATAAAGTTCAGGAGGCTGGTGAAGAATCGACAAGTTCTGGTTCACTCTGACAACATGGTAACAGTGGCCTACCTGAACAAGCAAGGAGGGACCAGGGTTCCTTGTTTGATAGAAGAGTGCCACAGGTTAATGTCTTGGGCAGATAACAATCTTCAATTTATAAAGGCAGGTCACATAAGAGGTGTGGAGAATTGTGTGGCAGATTCCCTGAGCAGAGTGGCCTTGAATCAGGGGGAGTGGGAACTCAATACTCATGTTTTTTGTTACCTCACTCTCAGGTGGGGGTGTCCCGAGATAGACCTGATGGCGATACAGCGGAACAAGAAGCTGTCCCTTTTCTGCTGTCTGTCGAAAGAGGACAATCTGACCTTTGTGGACGCAATGTCAGTTCCATGGACTTTCAGGGTGGCATACATCTTTCCCCCTTTACCGATGGTTCAGGGGGTTCTCCAGAAAATCAGGCAGGTTCAGGCATTGGTGATCTTGATTGCTCCCTTTTGGCCCAGGAGATCGTGGCTTTTGGATCTGATGGTGATGTAGAAAGGGGTATTGGGAGTATTGGGTTTTTCAAACCAGGGAAGATCTTCTCATTCAGAAATGCCTGAAGCACCCGAATCCTGCCAGATGGAGTCTTAACGGCTTGGAGGCTGAGGGGCAATTACTAGTTCTTCAAGGTCTCCCACATGAGGTAGTAGGTACCTTGTTGCTGGCCAGGAAACAGTCAACATCCAAGGTGTATGCCAGGGTATGTAAGGTCTTTTGTTCCTGGTGCAGAATAAAGAATGTTTCTCCGGGTTGTATGTCCCTTGCCAGAGGTCCTCCAGTTTCTGCAGGATGGATTTTCTAAAGGACTAAAGCCAAACACTTTAAAAGTCCATATATCGGCACTTTCTGTCTTCCTTTCCAAGAATTTGGTGATTGAACCTCTAGTGAGGAGGTTCATTAAAGCGGTGTCAAGAATCAGACCGAGACTCTGTTCCATTGTTCCTTCTTGGGATTTAAATACTGTCCTAACAGCATTGTGTGTTTCCCCCTTTGAGCCTTTATAGGAAATCAGTCTGAGACATCTTTCATGTAAAGCAGCTTTTCTGGTGGCAATAATGTCTGCAAGGAGAATTGGGGAATTCCAAGCCTTGGCAGCAGTACCTCCTTATACTCTGTTTTATCCAAATAAGGTGATATTGAGAAACTTGCCGGATTTCATGCCTAAAGTTCCGTCATCTGATGGTGATGTAGAAAGGGATATTGGGAGTATTGGGTTCTTCAAACCAGGGAAGATCTTCGCATTCAGAAATGCCTGAAGCACCCGAATCCTGCCAGATGGAGTCTAATGGCTTGGAGGCTGAGAGGCAATTACTAGGTCTTTAAGGTCTCCCACATGAGGTAGTAGGTACCTTGTTGCTGGCCAGGAAACAGTCAACATCCAAGGTGAATGCCAGGGTATGTAAGGTCTTTTGTTCCTGGTGCAGAATAAAGAATGTTTCTCCGGATGTATGTCCCTTGCCAGAGGTCCTCCAGTTTCTGCGGGATGGGTTTTCTAAAGGACTAAAGCCAAACACTTTAAAAGTCCATATATCGGCACTTTCTGTCTTCCTTTCCAAGAATTTGGTGATTGAACCTCTAGTGAGGAGATTTATTAAATCGGTGTCAAGAATCAGACCGAGACTCCGTTCCATTGTTCCTCCTTGGGATTTAAATACTGTCCTAACAGCATTGTGTGTTTCCCCCTTTGAGCCTTTACAGGAAATCTTTCATGTAAAGCAGCTTTTCTGGTGGCGATAATGTCTGCAAGGAGAATTGGGGAATTCCAAGCCTTGGCAGCAGTACCTCCTTATACTCTGTTTTATCCAAATAAGGTGATATTGAGAACCTTGCCGTATTTCATGCCTAAAGTTCCGTCATCGGCAAATGTTAACTCGCACATAGTTTTGCCTGCATTCTGCCAGCAACCCACTAATTCTGTGGCGGAAAAGTTACAATTTCTGGATCTTCACAGATGTCTATCAATGTATATTGAAAGATCAAATCAATTTAGGACTGTTTTTCATTCTCTTTGCTGGCAAAAGAAAGGGAGATAAAGCCTCTAAAGCAACAATTGCCTCCTAGGTGAAGAGTGCTATTATCCAGTCTTACACAGAGTTGGATATAGAACCAACTTGTCCACTGTGAACTCATTCAACTAGAGCAATGGCTACTTCCTGGGCAAAAAGGTCAGCAGTGGATATTACAGAAATCTGTAGAGTGGCCTCATGGAGTAATGTGCATACCTTTGCAAAGCATTATAAGTTGAATTTAGCAGCCTCTCAAGATGCAGCTTTTGGCAGCAGAATTCTTGAAGCAGCCCTGCATGCGGTTTAATGGAGTCTTGTTTTTTTTCCCTTTTAATCTCTCCTGTTAGCTTGCTAAGTCCCATTGTGTGCTGCCTGTAGGATGATAAGAAAACTGAAAATTAGTCCTTACCTGAAATTTTCCATTTCTTTAGTCCATAAGGCAGCACAAATTTGTTGTGGCCCTCCCAATAAAGTATTCAGCATTGATTCTGTGTTTTTATTCTAGCTCAAAGTTAGCTTGTCAATTAACACTGCTATAGGGAGTAACGGGGGTCTAATATAGCCTCTGTTTATTAGTCATTATGCTTCTGTCCTACCAGGGTTGGATTGGACCTTAACCCATAGTAGGTTGCTTTACGGACCAAAGAAAAGGAAAAGGTAAGGACAAATTTTCAGTTTTACTGCTAACATAGTATAATTATTTTAATGCAGGGTAATAATCATAGACTTTTAGATATTCTATAATGTCTGAGCTATCAGATCTAAACCATGTAATATATAATATTTTCTTATTTTTTATTGCATGTCACAATTGATGATGTAATTTGTCATGTGATGCATGATGTCATTAAAACATGACATGTCACTTTACAATTCTCCGGTATTATATTCCATTCACTGTTTTATCTTAATTTGCCCACTCTTTACGGATTAGAAATGATGCCGCTGTTACATATCTGATCAGGTTAATGGCCTGTGAACTAATTACCCCTGGTACAAGCTTATCATTGTACAAATATGAACATATGTGGCCAAGTTAAATATAAATGAGATCCCTAGCTAAACAAACAGATGTAAATCGGGTGTAAAATTGTGATGAAAGATAGCTTCTCTGAAATAGCTACTGAATCTCACTGTAAAAATTTATAGCTTCACAGGGATGCATTTATAAAAATTCATCAAAATTATCATCTTATCACACATTATCTTGAGTATTTTTATTTTCTTTAAATCTGATCATGAATGGGTTAAGTTTGATTTAAGAAATTATAATCAAAGCTTTGTGTTAAATTTCTTGAGTCCTAGCTACATCAAAGCCATCTGAGAAGTCAGATTACATTTTTAACCAAACCCCCCCAATAATAAAACCCCCTACCCACTACCCTACATAGTCCCCCCTCCCTGCTTCCCCCCACAAAAGTGACTACCCCTGAAAGTGCCCCTTATTGATTACTCACGTATAGGTGCAAAGTAAGCGCAGCAGAGCTCGTGTGAGCCATCTTTCGGCTCTTCTGTATTTTTCAAGAAGTGAACAGAGTATTGGCGCATGTGCAGTTGGAGCAGTCCTCCTGTTTGTAGCAACTGCTCATGCTCCAAATGTGTCAGAAATTATGGGTAGGCAGAAGAGGCACCTGCCTAGTGCACAATGATAGGGGGGCGCTTGGCAGGTACCTCTTAAAGGATCTTCTGTCTACCCCTAGTCTGAGTTTGCTCTCCTCTGCTGCTGCATGTGCACGTTCACACAGGAGGGATGAGAGTTGTGCCTAGGGCACCCAGTCGGCTTGGACCGGCCTTTCTAGTGCCTCATTCATATTCACTGGAACAAATGGCACCTTGTGGTAGGTGCAGGGCAATAAAGTGCGACTATTTTCTGTATAGTGTTTTAATGTGCAGTAGCACTTGCTGACTCAATAAAAATTAACACCTGTTGAATTAATGAAATGTATATTCTGCATTTGCAAAATCCAAAAATTCTCACAGTTAAAGGGTCCAAATACTACAGGCAGAGTTTTTAAGTTCTCTTGGTTTTGAGTTGCTATATTTCGTCTTATATTTGTTCATGGCCTTCCAGAACTTTATAATAAGGTTAGAGATATATGAAAATATTGTTGCATCATTCATCATTTTGCTGCTTCAAACAGGCTACTGACTGGAAAAAGCAACTAAAAGCAAGCAACAGTATTTGTTATTAACTGTTATTTTATTGTAAGGTTTTATATTTAAATGTTGTGGTTTAATTTTTGTATTTTTTTCTGTCTTGGTATGCTATTGTGCTTACAGCAAGTTTGTCACAACCTGCTTTACTTTGCAGTTAGTTTTCCCTCAGTTTGAGGGGATGGGGTTTGATTAGTTGCACCTGAACAGACTATATAAATAGAACCCCTGGGAACCCAGTGGAGATTGCTCTAGTGTTTAGCTGCTCTTGAGTGTTTGCTCTTTAAGTGGGAGATCTATAAGTGGATTTACAAACAGAAGACTTAGTGGGGAATCTGAAAGTGGAGTTACTAACACAGGAGATAGTGGGGGTCTGTAAGTAGAGTTACACAGGAGTTTCAAACTAAAGGAGGTTCATACTAGGTCAAAAGTTTGTTCTATACCCTAATTTTTTTTTTCCTGTTTTTGATCTGCAACTGGGATAATGAGTGTTAGCAAGATTGAAGGTATAACCCAGTGCACAGTCTGCCATATGTATGCAGATTTGGAACAAGAGATCCAAAAGGCTGACCTCTGTGGTGGTTATGAGCAAATTGCCACTTTAGAGGCTTGAGTTAGAGCACTAGAGCAACAAATTGCAACACTGCAGTCTTTAAGGGAGTCTCTTGCTCACTGAGCAGGACCTAGCAGGGTCAGATAGCTTGGGGGGAACAGAACAGCAGCAGGATGTTGAGGCAGCTAGCTGGATGACAGTTAAAAAAATCTAAGGTGACAAAAGGAAAATGGAGGCTGATTCGGAGTTTACACAGCTCATAAAATTTGCCAGATTGTGAAGAAGAACTCTGTATTGGCAATTCTAGATGGGGCTGGTTTCTCTAACAGCCGCGAGACTAGTTTCTCTAGTAGTGGTGGGGAGGAGAGCAGAGTCAGGCCTAAGCAGATTTTGGTTGTAGGAGATTATTAGGACAGTAGATGTAGTGTAATTTGTTAACCCGGATCACTACAACCAAACAGTTTGCTGTCTACCTGGTGCCAGTGTTCGGCATATGGCAAATTATTGGGTGGGGCTGGGCATGACCCAACTGTCTTAGTGCATATCGGTACTAATGACAACATAAATGGTAGATGGAAGACCTTAAAGAGTGATTTCAGGGATCTAGGCTCTAAGATCAAGGGAAGGACTGATATTTTGCCCATGCCAAGTGAAAATTAATGAAGACAGCGGGAGCTTAGGGAGCTAAATGTGTGGCTCAAGTCCTGGTGTAGGAAGGAAGGGTTTGGGTTGCTAGAGCAATGGGCTGATTTTTCTTTGGGGTACAACCTATACAGTCGTTTTCTCCTCAATGGAAGGGGGGGGTCCACTGTGCTAGGGGAAAGAATGACTAAGAGGTTGGAGGAGTGTTTAAACTAGGCAAGGGGGGGGGATGAGATAAAGAATTACAGGGAAGCTAGGGTAGATGGGGCAGTGGGATTAGTAAGGGGTCATGGGGAGGAGTGAGGGGGGGGCATACAGTTTACCCTCTGTTACAAGGAAAACAGAATAATACTAACTTAACATATAATTCTCCACTAAGTAATGCAAATTTCAAAAGTAAAAGTAGTAACCTCCGCTGTATGCTGGCAAATGCAAGGAGTTTGTCAGGTAAAATGGGAGACCTAGAACTAATTGCATACTCTGAGAATTATTATATAATTGCTATCACTGAGACCTGGTGGGATGAAATATGTGACTGGACTGTGAATTTAAATGGTTACACCCTTTTTAGGAGAGATTAAAAAGGGTGGAGGAGTGTGATTTTATGTAAAGCCTGAATTAAAGGGCATGTAAAGGCAAAAAAATAAAATCCATTTTTACTTTCTTTAATGAAAAAGAAACCTATCTCCAATATACTTTAATTCAAAAATGTATACAGTTTTTATAAGAAACCTGACTGTATGCAGTGAAATTCTCCCTTCATTTACTGCTGTGGATAGGAATTGTCAGATGGTCCCTAACTGCAGGGAAACAATCATACTTATGAACAGCAGAGGGAGCCCCCGCCCTACTTCCCAGCCATGCAGAACTCAAGCAGCTTTGTATATGACGATCCCTAAGCAGCCCAGACAAGACTGAGCATGTGCACAGTCTAATGTTGGCCATACACGGGCAGATAAAGCTGCCAATATCGGTCGTTTGGACCGATTTGACAGCTTATCTGCCCGTGTATGGGGGCTTCCGACGGGTCTTCCCGATCGATATCTGGCCACGATATCGATCGGGAAGGTTGGATTTTTACCCGACCGACCCGTCGGAGCCACTTGGCGCATCGTAATTCGATCGTTCGGCCACGCGCCCGAACGTTCGAATTACCCCCGATATAGCCATGCAGTTTAGTGGCATATCGGGGAAAGATCCGCTCGTTTGGCGATGTCGGATCTTGGAGTCTATGGCCACCACAAGTCTTGCAAAGATGTTTAGCAAAGTTACAAGATGGTGACCCCGTATAGCCAACTTTGAAAGTATAAATCATTTGTTTGATTAGGCTTGTGGTGCAGTAAGTTCATGTTTAGATTTAGTATACAAAAATACAGCATTTTTAGCCTTATTCTATTTTAGACTTTACATGCCATTTAAAGCCATGCACTAAAGAAATAACCATTGCTGGTACTGGTGGGGGAGTGGAATCCCTCTGGGTAGATATTTTGACTTGGCAAAAGGTTACAAAGACAAATATCATTGGTGTATGCTAAAAACCACCTCATTTTAGTGACGAGTATGAAGCCCAGCTATTCTTGCAGATAGAAGAGGCTTCACAGCTGGGTCAAGTTGTTGCTATGGGTGACTTAAATTATCCAGACATTGACTGGGTTAATGGGGTTGCCAAGACAAAAAAAGCTAGTTGGTTTGTAAGTATGCTGAATGATAACTTTTTATTCCAGCTCGTTCAAGGACCTACTAGGAATAACTCTCTTTTGGACCTTGAAATAACTAATAATACTGAACTCATCTCTAGCAATTCTATAAGGGAGTATCTAAAACACTAAATTTCAGACGTGCAAACTGTGACAGTATATGGGCATCTCTGCAACATATTGAGTGGGAAATGCTTTTCACAGGGTTAATCACAGAGCAAAAATGGTAAGTCTTTAAAATGCTGCTTAATAAATATACATGTCAGTGTATTTCCCTTGTAAGCAAGGAACGTTGTTGCAAAGCAAAATCTTTTTGGTTCAATAGAAGTGTTGGTGTTGAGGTGGGTAAGAAAAGGTTTGCTTTTAAGGCTTTCAAGTTAGCTGGGACAGCCGAATCATTTATAAGGTACAAGGAGGCCAATAAATCATGCAAAAAAGCTATAAGTGTCACGATCGGCACCCAACACCTGAACAAATGCCAAGCACCCTGGTTTCCAACTGTCTTAGTGCATATCGGTACTAATGACAACATAAATGGTAGATGGAAGACCTTAAAGAGTGATTTCAGGGATCTAGGCTCTAAGATCAAGGGAAGGACTGATATTTTGCCCATGCCAAGTGAAAATTAATGAAGACAGCGGGAGCTTAGGGAGCTAAATGTGTGGCTCAAGTCCTGGTGTAGGAAGGAAGGGTTTGGGTTGCTAGAGCAATGGGCTGATTTTTCTTTGGGGTACAACCTATACAGTCGTTTTCACCTCAATGGAAGGGGGGGGGTCCACTGTGCTAGGGGAAAGAATGACTAAGAGGTTGGAGGAGTGTTTAAACTAGGCAAGGGGGGGGGATGAGATAAAGAATTACAGGGAAGCTAGGGTAGATGGGGCAGTGGGATTAGTAAGGGGTCATGGGGAGGAGTGAGGGGGGGGCATACAGTTTACCCTCTGTTATAAGGAAAACAGAATAATACTAACTTAACATATAATTCTCCACTAAGTAATGCAAATTTCAAAAGTAAAAGTAGTAACCTCCGCTGTATGCTGGCAAATGCAAGGAGTTTGTCAGGTAAAATGGGAGACCTAGAACTAATTGCATACTCTGAGAATTATTATATAATTGCTATCACTGAGACCTGGTGGGATGAAATATGTGACTGGACTGTGAATTTAAATGGTTACACCCTTTTTAGGAGAGATTAAAAAGGGTGGAGGAGTGTGATTTTATGTAAAGCCTGAATTAAAGGGCATGTAAAGGCAAAAAAATAAAATCCATTTTTACTTTCTTTAATGAAAAAGAAACCTATCTCCAATATACTTTAATTCAAAAATGTATACAGTTTTTATAAGAAACCTGACTGTATGCAGTGAAATTCTCCCTTCATTTACTGCTGTGGATAGGAATTGTCAGATGGTCCCTAACTGCAGGGAAACAATCATACTTATGAACAGCAGAGGGAGCCCCCGCCCTACTTCCCAGCCATGCAGAACTCAAGCAGCTTTGTATATGACGATCCCTAAGCAGCCCAGACAAGACTGAGCATGTGCACAGTCTAATGGTGGCCATACACGGGCAGATAAAGCTGCCGATATCGGTCGTTTGGACCGATTTGACAGCTTATCTGCCCGTGTATGGGGGCTTCCGACGGGTCTTCCCGATCGATATCTGGCCACGATATCGATCGGGAAGGTTGGATTTTTACCCGACCGACCCGTCGGAGCCACTTGGCGCATCGTAATTCGATCGTTCGGCCACGCGCCCGAACGTTCGAATTACCCCCGATATAGCCATGCAGTTTAGTGGCATATCGGGGAAAGATCCGCTCGTTTGGCGATGTCGGATCTTGGAGTCTATGGCCACCAAAAGTCTTGCAAAGATGTTTAACAAAGTTACAAGATGGTGACCCCGTATAGCCAACTTTGAAAGTATAAATCATTTGTTTGATTAGGCTTGTGGTGCAGTAAGTTCATGTTTAGATTTAGTATACAAAATACAGCATTTTTAGCCTTATTCTATTTTAGACTTTACATGCCATTTAAAGCCATGCACTAAAGAAATAACCATTGCTGGTACTGGTGGGGGAGTGGAATCCCTCTGGGTAGATATTTTGACTTGGCAAAAGGTTACAAAGACAAATATCATTGGTGTATGCTAAAAACCACCTCATTTTAGTGACGAGTATGAAGCCCAGCTATTCTTGCAGATAGAAGAGGCTTCACAGCTGGGTCAAGTTGTTGCTATGGGTGACTTAAATTATCCAGACATTGACTGGGTTAATGGGGTTGCCAAGACAAAAAAAGCTAGTTGGTTTGTAAGTATGCTGAATGATAACTTTTTATTCCAGCTCGTTCAAGGACCTACTAGGAATAACTCTCTTTTGGACCTTGAAATAACTAATAATACTGAACTCATCTCTAGCAATTCTATAAGGGAGTATCTAAAACACTAAATTTCAGACGTGCAAACTGTGACAGTATATGGGCATCTCTGCAACATATTGAGTGGGAAATGCTTTTCACAGGGTTAATCACAGAGCAAAAATGGTAAGTCTTTAAAATGCTGCTTAATAAATATACATGTCAGTGTATTTCCCTTGTAAGCAAGGAACGTTGTTGCAAAGCAAAATCTTTTTGGTTCAATAGAAGTGTTGGTGTTGAGGTGGGTAAGAAAAGGCGTGCTTTTAAGGCTTTCAAGTTAGCTGGGACAGCCGAATCATTTATAAGGTACAAGGAGGCCAATAAATCATGCAAAAAAGCTATAAGTGTCACGATCGGCACCCAACACCTGAACAAATGCCAAGCACCCTGGTTTCGGCTCGTGCTGTAGTGTGAACGCCTTTGGCCTCGGGAGGAGCCCTCAGCTACTTGGATGCCACCAGGACTTAAATGAGAGGTGCAAGGCTAGAGGTTCTGGATAAGCAGAGGGGCACGACTGTTAGCAAAGTCTTTGGGCAGAAGGTCGTGGTACAAGGTGTTAAACTGAATCATAGTCGGAACTGGCCGGGTCGAGGCAGGCAGAAAGTGAGCGTAAACAAATCAGGCCGGGTCTGGGCAGGCAGCGTTCAAAGCGAGGTCAGACAGGCAAGGGTCAAAACCGGGAGATCAATCAGAGGGATATAGCAGAAGAGGTAGTCAAAATTCAGGCAATGGATCAGGATACAGAGGTCAGAATCGTCAGGAACAGGCAGGGTCACAACAGATAGTCAAAAATCAACTCAGAATAGCAAAAAGCTCCAAACAAGGCTACTGATATTAATATTCGTAGGTTGTATAACAACCTGGCTTTAGACCACTTGAACAAGGGCAGCAGGATAGTTGTGTCTGTTGACACGGCAAAGGCATTTGACACTATATCATGGGACTATTTATGGGAGGTTTTGACTAAGTTTGGTTTTGGCCAACGCTTCTTGGACTGGGTCCGGGCACTGTACTTAAAACCTGAGGCTAGGGTGCTAGTGAATGGTTTGCTGTCAGATGTGGTGCAGCTGGGGAGAGGGACAAGGCAGGGGTGCCCCCTCTCCCCACTTCTGTTTGCCCTAGCCATAGAGCCTTTGGCGACGAGAATTAGGGATTACCCAGATGTGGAAGGTCTGAAAATTGGCAGGATTGAGGAGAAATTATCGTTATATGCCGATGATATGCTTCTCTATCTGGCTAACCCCTGCAGGGCCTTGAATAGGGCTTTGGAGAGCATTGAGGAGTTTGGGGTATTTTCGGGACTACGAATTAATCAGTCAAAGTCAGTTATTTTCCCTATTGATCCACTACCCCCTGGGACGCCGGAGAGACTAGGTCAACTGAAGGTGGTACGCTCAGGGCCGCCATCAGGGGGGGACAGGGGGGACATGCGTACCGGGCCCGGGCATGAAGGGGGGCCCGGCAGCGCTGCATTTTTTGAAGATCCGGGCCCCCCTTACGAGCGCCCGAGCCGTACGTCCTCCCTCTAAGTTGCCGAATGCGGAAGTGCCGAAAAGCCGAAGCCGATCCGCCGAAAAGACCCGAAGTCACGGAAAGACCCGAAGTCACGAAGCGCTGAAAAGACCCGAAGTCACGAAGCGCCGAAAAGACCCGAAGTCACGAAAACAGCCGAAGCCGAAGTCCTGAAGCGGCGCAAAGACCCGAAGTCACGAAAGGAGGCGAAGTTGAAGTAGTGAAGCCATGAGTTCAATTCTACTGAACACCAGTTTGTGTATTTTTTTTTTTTTTAATCCCCTGGCCACCAATGTATTATTTTAATATTCTATAGGCCCCTGCCACCAATCTTTTTGTAAAAAAAATTTTTTTGGGGCCCCAATTTTTTTTAACTTGTAAGGGGGCCCCTGACACCAATGTTTTTTTTAAAAAAAAACTTTTTTTTTTTTTTTTTTTAATTTTTTGGGGCCCCAATTTGTTTTTAACTTATAAGGGGACCCCTGCCACCAATGTTTTTTTTAAAAAAAAAACATTTTTTTTTTAAAAAAAACATTTTTTTTAATTTTTTTTTTAAATTTTTTGGGGCCCCAATTTTTTTCAACTTGTAAGGGGGCCCCTGCCACTTTTTTTTTTTCAAAAAAATTTTTTTAAAAAATTTTTTTTTGGGGCCCCAATTTGTTTTTAACTTATAAGGGGGCCCCTGCCACCAATGTTTTTTTTTAAAAAAACATTTTTTTTTACATTTTTTTTTGGGGCCCCAATCTTTTATAAGGGGGCCCTGACCATCAATAGCTTTTTATAACTTGTGTGGGGGGGTTACTTTTTTAGCGATGATGTCTGTGTGGTCTTTTAACTGCGATGTGGAGTGGGCGGCATATGGGGTGGAGCTTGGTCGTTAGTGTGGGCGGGGCCCAGGGGGCCCCAAAAATTTTGTTGTACGGGGCCCCGTGATTTCTAATGGCGGCCCTGGGTACGCTCATTTAAATATTTAGGGATAGTAATACAGGCAGACTTTAAAAAATTTGAGGAGCACAACTTTACCCCGGTGGTGAAATCTTTGATTGCAAAAACAGAGGTCTGGCAGACTTTACCTCTTTCACTCCCCTGCAGGATTAACTTATTTAAAATGGTTTTTCTCCCCAAGTTTTTATATTTATTTCACAATTCCCCGATAATGCCCCGGAATCAGTGGTTTAAGTATCTTGACTCCATTCTACGTAAGTTTCTCTGGGCGGGGGAACATCCACGGATGGGCTTTCGTACCCTACAGGCACCCGTATCTGGTGGCGGCCTAGCTTTGCCCAATCTTAGATCTTATTTTCTAGCGAGCCAACTTACCTATGCGCATTGGTGGACTACTCCTCAGCCTGACAATCCTTCCACTATGCTTGAGGCAGTGACAATGGGTTCATTAGAAGCTCTAGCTAAGTTACTGTATAGGGGGTCCCCCTCGCAGTGCTCCGTTACTACACCTATGGCCACTGTAGTGGGAGTGTTCTGAAAAGCACTGACGATTGCCCAAAAGGCAAGGCCTGTGTGGTCCTGTTGGACGCCTCTTTGGGGGAACAGAGATCTCCCACACCTACGGGATCTGCCGGATATCAGTTGCTGGGCCAGTCGGGGGGTTAAAACCTTAAACGATATTGTGGTAAATGGGGAACTGCAGCAGTTCCAGAGCCTTCGGGACACCTACCACTTGCCACATTCCATGTTTTTTCGATACCTTCAGCTCAGGCATGCCTTTACCACCCAATTCCCTAATAGACCCATTGCACTGGTGGAGACTACTTTAGAGGTATATCTGAGGAAGGAGGACCTACGGAAACCTACTTCCTGGTTTTATGTTATATTAGAACAGGCTGGCCCGGATCCTCTCGCAAAGATTAGGGATAAATGGGCTGGGGATATTCCAGGCCTGGAGGAGGGGATGTGGACTGATGCACTGAAGCAGATCCCAGATATCACCATATCAGTTAGGGACAGGTATATCCAAACCAAGTTTTTAAACAGAGTATACCTTACACCGAGTAGACTAGCGAAACTATATCCTATGGTCTCGGACCAATGCAATAAATGCAGTCAGGAGGTTGGCACTGTTATGCATGTATTCTGGGATTGCCCGAGGATTCAGGAGTTCTGGGAGGGAGTTCTGCAGCACATTTCTCTAGTCTTGGATGTCCCGAGTTTTAGGACCCCCTTAGTCTGTCTCCTGGGCGTTATGGATGATCTGGGTTTGAAATCTGTAGTCAAACTATGCTATCTACAGCTTTTATTTTATGCAAAAAAATCTATCCTCCTACACTGGAAATCGGTGGACCCCCCGACCGTTACCTTCTGGAGGAGCCAGGTTAATAATATCCTCCCTTACCAGAAACTGGTTTATGTTGCAAGGGGTTGCCCCACGAAGTTCGAGGGCATTTGGGGAGCTTGGTTGGAGTACGAGGGGACGCACTAGGATTGTATTGATTGTGCGATGGTGTTCTGACTGCTGGTTCTGCTTTCGATATGTATGTCTTCTTATTATTTTCATGTCTGTGTATGTATGTTTTGTTTTGAAAATGCAAAAATAAAAACTTTAAAAAAAAAAAAAAAAGAATAGCAAAAAGCTAAACGCACCAGGAACAAACCTATATGGGCAATGAGAACCAGTGGGATGGCCCTTTAAATATTTGAATTTTTGCGCCGTTGGCATGCGCCTATAAAGCAAGAGAGGCACGCCGCCTGCACCCTTAACGAACTGACGCAGGAGGAATAAGGGGGGCTGCAGGCGTCCCTGCCGTCCCCCCACTAGACCACCAGGGTAAGCCTTTACATTACCACCCCTCTAGGGGGGTCCACTGGACCCCCAGGTCTCTCAGGAAACTTCTGATGGAATAGTATCCTGGGACGGTCGGCCCTGATGTCACTAACTGAAACCCAAGAGTTCTCCTGGGGGCCATAGCCCTTCCATTTAACCAAGTACTTGAGCTTACCTCGCACGAAGCAAGACTCGAGGAGCTCTTGGGCTTCAAATTCAGACTGACCTTCAACCAACACTGGGGGAGGAACAGACAATTGACGGAACTGTGAAGCTGGCTTTAGAAGAGACACATGAAAAGAATTCGAAATTTTTAAACTATCAGGCAGTTTGAGACAAACAGAAGAGGGATTAATTATTTCAATGATGGGATATGGACCAATAAACCTAGGCCCCAACTTGAGAGAGGGGACTTTAAGCTTAATCTTCTTTGTAGACAACCATACAGAGAGTCTCCTACCTGATATTTGGGTGCCTCTCTACGAGACCTATCAGCTGCTTTTTTCTGAGCGGTTGTAGCTGCAGAAAGAGAGTCATGCACCCCAGACCAAATTTTTGCAAATTGTTTGACAGAGGATACAGGGGACAAAGAACCAGAAAAAGATAATGCTTTTGGATGTAAAACGTTAACAATAAAGAATGGGGATTCACCAGTAGAAGAATGAGTCGCATTATTGTAAGCAAACTCTGCCCAGGGTAATAGTTCAACCCAAGAGGACTGGTTGTCAGACACATAACACCTTAGAAATTGCTCAAGGGATTGATTAACCCTTTCAGTTTGACCATTTGTTTGAGGGTGATATGCGGTAGAAAAAGATAATTCAATACCAACAGAATGCAGAATGCTCACCAAAATTTTGAAACAAATTGTTCACCACTGTCAGCTAAGGTTTTGGCGGAAGGGAGATGTGGGAGGGAAATGAAGTGGCTCATTTTGCTAAACCTATCCACCACAACCCAAATAATAGTTTTACCCTGAGAGGAAGGAAGATTGACTATAAAATCCATCGAAAGATGGGAGCATGGTCTGTCAGGAATTGGGAGTGGCCTTAACAACCTCTGTGACAATTTTGACCTCTGACAAATAGGACAAGAAATAACAAATTTTCGGACATCCTGCTTAAAGGAAGGCCACCAAACATTTTGAGACAAAAGGGACACCGTTTTAGCGATGCCAGGATGTCCCGCCATTTTGGAATTATGGGCTTCATCCAAAACCTGTTCCCTCAAATCTTCTGGAACAAATAATATACCCGAGGGAGTTTCTACAGGAGCAGTTGACTGAACAGATGATAAGAGTGTGGCAAGGTCAGATCCCAGAGCAGCAAAAATTAACTCACCGGGAATACTGGGAATGCACTCGCTAGATGGATTGGACTCAAAACTTCTAGAGAGCGCATCCATGTATTTTTAGTACCAGGCCTAAAAGTAAGAGAAAAATTAAATTGGTTGAAAAACAAAGCCCATCTAGCCTGCCTAGGATTCAGTCGTCTAGCAGATTCAATATATAGCAAATTTGTATGGTCAGTAAAGACCGTTATCACATGCTTAGCCCCCTCCAACAGATGACGCCATTCTTCAAATTCCCATTTAACAGCCAACAATTCTCTATTCCCAATGTCGTAATTAGCCTCAGCAGGCGAAAAATTTTTAGAGAAGAAAGCACAGGGATGTATTTTGTTGGTTGTTGGATGCCTTTGAGAAAGGACTGCCCCAGCCCCAACTTTAGAGGCATCGACCTCCACAATGAATGGAAGAGAGGTGTCAGGATGACGAAGAATGGGGGCAGATGGGGGCACAAATTTTTTTTCAAGGTTTCAAAGGCTTGGATCGCATCGGGAGGCCACATACTTGGATCTGCACCTTTCTTTGTTAAATCTGTGATAGGGGCTAAAATCAGAGAGAAGTTTTTAATAAATTGGCGGTAGTAGTTAGCGAACCCTAAGAACCTTTGGGTCGCCCATAAAGAAAGAGGCTGGGCCCAGTCTAGTACCATTTTAACCTTCCCAGGATCCATTTCTAGACCCTTACCAGAAATATTAAACCCCACAAATTGGACAGACGAAACCTCAAAAATGCATTTTTCAAGTTTAGCATAAAGGTTGTTTTTCCTTAGCCTGAATAACACTTCCTGAACATGTTTACGGTGATCACACAGATTAGAAGAAAAGTTCAGAATATCATCTAGATAGACCACTACGAATAACCCCAGCAAATCCCGGAAGATGTCATTGATAAACTCTTGGGGGCTTTACAAAGACCAAATGGCATTACCAGGTATTCGTAGTGGCCATCCCTGGTGTTAAAAACGGTCTTCCACTCATCCCCTTCCCTGATACGGATGACGTTATAAGCACCTCTACGATCAAGCTTGGAATAAATTTTGGCATTTTTAACCTGATCAAAAAGTTCAGAAATCAGAGGAAGGGGGTAACGTTTTTTTATGGTGACCTTGTTTAGACCTCTGTAGTCTATACAGGGACAAAGACCACCATCTTTTTTACCAACAAAAAAGAAACCTGCCCAGCAGGGGAACTAGAAGATCGAATAAAACCATTTTCTAGGTTTTCCTGGAAATATTCTTTCATTGCCTGGGCTTCCGGCAAGGAGAGAGGTTAAATTCGACCACAAGGCGGAGTAGACCCAGGAATAAGGTCGATTGGACAGTCATACTGTCTATGTGGGGGTAAAATCTCTGCTGCCTTCTTAGAGAACACATCGGAAAAGCTTGCATAAGCTGCAGGTAACCCCTCAAGGGACGAGACCATTTAGGCTTGGAAGTTTCCTGGCCTCTTGGGACATAGATTTAGAAAATGACCCTTTTCCCCATAGTAAATGCAAAGACCCAAATTCCGCCTGCGGGCCTTTTCCTCAGGAGTTAGACGGGATATGCCCAGTTGCATAGGTTCTTCCTGAGGCAAAGGCACAGAGGGATTAGGAGGTTTGACATTAGTAACCACATTGGGAAGGAAAGACTTAACATTGGAAATCTCAGAATGAAAAGTAGTTCCCCTCTCACCCCTTCTCTCCCTCTGTCTTCTATCTACTTGGATGGCTAGAGACATGAGGTCATCCAAGTTAGTAGATAGCGGGCAATTTACTAGGCTGTCTTTGACAGAGTCTGCGAGTCCTATCCAGAACTGGCTACAAAGAGCCATGTCGTTCCACCCAGTTTCTACTGCCCATCTGCGGAACTCAGTGCAGTACACCTCCGATCCGGTTCATCGTAGAGAATTGCCATGGATTTAAAGAAAGTTTCTAAGGAAGAGGGCAGGGTCAGTGGGAGGTAACCTCAGGGCCCAAATTTGGGGATCACCCTGTAACAGGGTCATTACAAACCTCACTTTTTCTTTGCCAGTAGCGAAAGAGTGGGGGGAAAAGCTGAGGTATAATTTGCATGCCTCTTGGAACACAAAGAATTTAGATCTGTCCCCATTGAACTTATCGGGGAACACAATCTTGGGTTCATGGGTTTTAGGTTATCCATCATGGCAGAAGAACCCACAGGAGCAGCCATAGGAGGGGTGACTACTGGAACTGGAGACTGAACAGAAGTATCCAGTCGATTAGTCAAATTGTGAAAACCTTGCATTAGGTAATCTTGCCTCTGCTCATGTTCTTCCAGGTGCTGTAGTAAAGTGGTGAGTAGCGTATCAGTGGTGGAAGCAGCAGCGGCAGCAGCAGCTTGACCTTCTTCGTCCATGGCCCATTATAATGTCTCGGTGGGCACCCAACACCAGAACAAATGCCAAGCCTCCTGGTCTCGGCTCGTGCTTCACCTGTAGTGTGACCGCCTTTGGCCTCGGGAGGAGCCCTCAGCTACTTGGATGCCACCAGAACTTAAACGAGAATTGCAAGGCTAGAGGTTCTGAATAAGCAGAGGGGCACGACTGTTAGCAAAGTCTTTGGGCAGAAGCTTGTGGTACAAGGTGTTAAACGGAATCATAGTCGGAACTGGCTGGGTCGAGGCAGGCAGAAAGTGAGCCTAAACAAATCAGGCCGGGTCTGGGCAGGCAGCGTTCAAAGTCAGGCAGACGAGGGTCAAAACCGGGAAATCAATCAGAGGGATATAGCAGAAGAGGTAGTCAAAATTCAGGCAATGGATCAGGATACAGAGGTCAGACCATCAGGAACAGGCAGGAATCCCAACAGATAAAAAAATCAGCTCAGAATCAGAATAGCAAAAAGCTAAAGGCACCAGGAACAAAACTATAACGGGCAATGAGAACCAGTGGGATGGCCCTTTCAATATTAGAATTTTTGCGCCATTGCGCGCTGGCATCATCACACCAGCGCGTATGCGCCTATAAAGCAAGAGAGCCGTACCGCACGCCCTTAACGAACCAGCGCAGGAGGAAGAAGACGCGGCGGGCGTCCCCGCCAAGGGGGCGGCAGGCGACGCTGCCGTCCCCCCACTAGACCACCAGGGTAAGCCTTTACAATAAGGCAAGCTAAAATTTATATGGAAAAGAATATTGCAGCAAGCAGTAAACAGAATCCAAAATAATTTTTTAATATGTTAATAGTAAAAAAATGAAGCAGGAAGGGGTGGGACCTTTAATATCAGAGGGGTGTCAGCTGTTTGATGAAAACAAAAATTAGCGCAGATTCTGAACACATACTTTTCACCTGTCTAAACAAATGAGGAACCAGTTAATGAAGGTTTCCTTCTTGATAGTCCCAATTCTAGTACTACAACTAATGATACATGGTTCACACATGAGGAAATGCAAAAGAGACTAGAATTAGGGATGTCGCGGACTGTTCGCCCGCGAACTAATTCGCGCGAACATCGACTATTCGCGTTCGGCGAATGTTCGCGAACGTCGCGCGACGTTCGCCAATTTGGGTTCGCCTTAGCTGGCGCTTATTTTTGCCCTCTCACCCCAGACCAGCAGATACATGGCAGCCAATCAGGAAGCTCTCCCTCCTGGACCACCCCCACACCCCCTGGACCACTCCCCTTCCATATATAAACTGAAGCCCTGCAGCGTTTTTTCATTCTGCCTGTGTGTGCTTGGAAGAGCTAGTGTAGGGAGAGAGCTGTTAGTGATTTGAGGGACAGTTGATAGTAACTTTGCTGGCTAGTAATCTACTTGATACTGCTCTGTATTGTAGGGACAGAACTCTGCAGGGATTTGAGGGACATTTTAGGTTAGGTAGCTTTGCTGGCTAGTAATCTACCTTCTACTGCAGTGCTCTGTATGTAGCTGCTGTGGGCAGCTGTCCTGCTGCTGATCTCTCATCTGCATCTGTTCTTCAAACAACTGCCACCTAGCTGTGTGATCTTTTTCACATTCTGTCTAAATATCAATAATAATACCGTCTCCAGAAACACCACCTGAGTGACGTTTTCCAAGCAGCAATAATATATTCCGTATCCACTGCTGTAGTGTATACGTTGCCCTTGCAGGCATTGTTTGCCCAGTCTTTAACCAAGTGCCACCTAGCTGTGTGAGCTTTTTCACATTCCGTGTCCAGAAACATCACCTGAGTGACGTAGTGTGATTTCTGCCCTTTACAGCACAAAACGCAGCGCTGTGTCAACAATGGATTTTTCAGATACATTTTTGCCCTTGATCCCCCTCTGGCATGCCACTGTCCAGGTCGTTGCACCCTTTAAACAACTTTAAAATCATTTTTCTGGCCAGAAATGTCTTTTCTAGCTTTTAAAATTCGCCTTCCCATTGAAGTCTATGGGGTTCGCGACGTTCGCGAACTATTCGCATGTTTTGTCGCAAGTTCGCGAATATGTTCGCGAACATTTTTTCCGCCGTTCGCTACATCCCTAACTAGAATATGTTTAGATAAACAAAGGCCAGATGGTATTCATCCCAGGGTACTTAGCATGCTTAGCTCTGTGATTGCCAAATCTCTTTACTTAATTTTTCAGTATTCTTTGAGGTCTGGCATCGTACCGAGATACTGGCGAATTGATAATGTGGTGCCGCTTTTCAAAAAGGGATCCAGTTCTCAGCCTCAAAACTATAGTCCAGTTACTCTGACGTCAGTGATAGGAAAGCTTTTCGAAGGGTTAATAAAGGATAAGATACCGGACTCCATAGCAAATCATAATACTATGAGTTTGTGCCAGCATGGTTTATATATAGCATAATAGATCTTGCCGAACTAACTTAATTTCTTTTTATGAGAAGGTAAGTAGGGACCTCGATTCTGGGATGGCAGTTTATGTCATTTACTTAGACTTTGCTAAAGCATTTGATACAGTGCCACACAGAAGGTTACTGATAAATTAAGGAATATTGGCCTGGAACATAGTATTTGTACTTGGATAGAGAACTGGCTAAAAGATAGATTACAAAGAGTGGTGGTAAATGGAACATTTTCTAATTGGACCAGTGTTGTTAGTGGAGTACCGCAGGGCTCTGTACTAGGTCCCTTGCTTTTCAACTTGTTTATTAATAACCTGGAGATGGGCATTGAAAGTACTTTTTCTATTTTTGTAGATGATACAAAATTGTGCAGAACTATAGGTTCCATGCAGGATGCTGCCACTTTGCAAAGTGATTTGTCAAAGTTGGGAAAATGGACAGCAAACTGGAAAATGAGGTTCAATGTTGATAAATGCAAGGTTATGCACTTTGGCAAAAATAATATAAATGCAAGTTATACACCATATGGCAGTGTGTTGGGAGTTTCCTTAAATGAGAAGGATCTTGGGTTTTTTGAAGATAACAAGTTGTCTATTTCTGGGCAGTGTCATTCTGTGGCTACTAAAGCATGTAAAGTTTTGTCTTGCATAAAAAAGGGCATTAACTCAAGGGATGAAAACTTAATTATGCCTCTTTATAGGTTCCTGGTAAGGCCTCGTCTGGAGTATGCAGTGAGGTTTGGACTCCAGTCCTTAAAGGGCATGTAAAGGCAAAAAAATAAAATCCCATTTTTACTTTCTTTAATGAAAAATAAACCTATCTCCAATATACTTTAATTCAAGAATGTGTACCGTTTTTATAAGAAACCTCACTGTATGCAGTGAAATTCTCCCTTCATTTACTGCTGTGGATAGGAATTGTCAGATGGTCCCTAACTGCTGAGCAGGGAAACAATCATACTTATGAACAGCAGGGGGGCCCCGCCTTACTTCCCAGCCATGCAGAACTCAAGCAGCTTTGTTTTTGACGATCCCTAAGCAGCCCAGACCACACTGAGCATGTGCTTAGTCTTGTAAAGATGTTTAACAAAGTTACAAGATGGTGACCCCCTATAGCCAACTTTGAAAGCATAAATCATTTGTTTGATTAGGCTTGTGGTGCAGTAAGTTCATGTTTATATTTAGTATACAAAATACAGCATTTTTAGCCTTATTCTATTTTAGATTTTACATGCCCTTTAAGAGTGATGTAAATGAGCTGGAGAGAGTGCAGAGATGTGCAACTAAACTTGTTAGAGGTATGGAAGACTTAAATTATAAGGGTAGACTCTCAAGGTTGGGGTTGTTTTCTCTAGAAAAAAGGCACTTGGGAGGGGACATGATTACACTTTACAAGTACATTATAGACAAATAGCAGGGGACCTGTTTACCCATAAAGAGGATCACCGTACCAGAGGCCACCCCTTCAGACTAAAAGAAAATAACTCATTAATTTTTCTTTACAGTGAGGTTAGTGAGGTTGTGGAATGCACTGCTGGGTGATGTTGTGATGGCTGATTCTGTTAATGCTTTTAAGAGTGGCTTGGATAATTTCTTGGATAGACTTAATAGTAAAAGCTATTATGATACTAAATTCTATAGTTAGTATAGATATGGGTATATATAATTTATGTGAAAGTATGGAGGGGTGTGTGTATTGTGACAGGGTGTCACAATGTTTAGCAGAGAAAGTGCTGGATGGTGTATACATGTGAAGGATTAGGTAGGGGGAGCTGTGTAGACTGAAGGGAAAGGGCGAGTCCTTGAGGCAGGAGCTGTATGTGCCTAGGGAACACTTGAAGGGAAAGCAGGAACAGGTTGATGAGGGCGAAGAGTCAGTCTGGATCAGGTGCAGAACAGAACAGAGAGGGCGAAGATCAGGACTGGACTAGGCAGGAAGAAGAGGGCGACGACTCAACAGGAACAGACTGGACGGGGCAGGAGTGGGACAGGAACAGACTGGATGGGACAGGATGGTGCGGGCGTAGATCAGATCAAACTGAGGATAGAGTGCAGAGGGAGACTGGAGCAGATAGCAAGACAGGAGCAGAAGGAGATTAGAGTGGATAGCAGAAGGAGACTAGAGAGGTTAACAAGAGAGGGCTGGAGCAAGATAGGGCTGGAGCAAGATAGCAAGAGAGGGACAAGGTACAAGGCAGGGTCAGAAAGCAAGAATCAGGAACAGGCGAGACAAGGTCGGTACAAGGTGAAGTCAGGGCAAGGTACAAGGTGGAACAGGAAGCAGAAATCAGGAACAAGCAAGGCAGGGTCAGATCAAGGTCAAGGCTGGGAAGGTACAAGATAGGGTAAGCAGGACAAGACAAGCAGACAAGGCAAGGCAAGGCAGAATAATAAGGGAAAAGGGGCAAGAGTTAGAACTACCTAGTTAGGGGCGCTGCCACAGTACTAGGAAAACCATGCAATGCTCTGGCCAGGAGGGGTTCAAGTGCTGCCCTTAAATAGGGAAGAGTCAGCCCTGATTGGCTGATTAAACTAGGCAGCAGCTGGGTTGGGGCTGTAGATGCCAAACAGGCTGCAGCTGAGCTGGGGCTGGAGAGGCCAATCAGGTGGCAACTGGGCTGGGACTGCAGAGGCCAGGTTGCACATAGCGAGCAACCCTACAGGCTGCTCACCTGGCCAAATGGTTAAGGTATCGAGCCAGAAACCCAAAGGTCCCCGGCTCGAATCCCAGCAATACCTGACAGTATCCCCCCCTCACAAGGCGACTCCCTGGCGCCACAGTGACCAACATTTTCATGTGCCTGGGGAACTGGCAATTCTCTGGGCAGAACTACCCACACGGGTGCCCAACTAGGAGGTAATGCTATAGTATTAGCCACCCTGGAACTTAGCAGAGCCACCCTGGCGGGTGCCCTGATGCTCGGCAGAGCCACCCTGGCAGGTGCCCTGATGCTCGGCAGAGCCACCCTGGCGGGTGCCCTGATGCTCGGCAGAGCCACCCTCGCCGGTGCTCTGAGACTTGGCAACAGTATAGGCAACTCCACCCTCGCGGGTGCCCTCCACATGAGTGCCTGGGTTTTGAACATTATTTACAGTCACTGTGTTAAGACACCGCAGAAGCCCCACTTCTGGGGGCACAGGACAAGGCAGAAGCCCCACTTCTGGGGGCACAGGACAAGGCAGAAGCCCCACTTCTGGGGGCACAGGACAAGGCAGAAGCCCCACTTCTGGGGGCACAGGACAAGGCAGAAGCCCCACTTCTGGGGGCACAGGACAAGGCAGAAGCCCCTCTTCTGGGGGCACAGGACAAGGCAGAAGCCCCTCTTCTGGGGGCACAGGACAAGGCATGGGTACAGGAGGCAGCTGCTGGGGAGCCGGCACAAGTGCAGGAGGCAGCCAGTGGTGAGCCAGTCGCAAGGGAAGCCTAGCTGAAGCCATGGGCAGCGGAGGCTGCTGGGGAACTGGCTCTGGAGCTGAAGGCAATGGCGGCTGCAGGGAAGGCCGCACTGGAACTGTGGGCTGCGGAGGCTGCTGGGTAGACCCCTCTGGCGCTGTGGGCAGCCGATGCTGCTGGGTAGGCCCCTCTGGAGCTGTGGGCAGCCGATGCTGCTGGGTAGGCCCCTCTGGAGCTGTGGCCAGCGGATGCTGCTGGGGAAGTTCCTCTGGAGCTGTAGGCAACCGAGGCTGCTGGGTAAGCTTCTCTGGATCTGTAGGCAACCGAGGCTGCTGGCAAACCCCCTCTGGAGCTGTAGGCAGCCAAGGCTGCAGGGTAGCAGGCCCGGGAACTGAAGCATACAACTGAGGGGTAGCCGGCCCGGGAACTGAAGCAGACCGCGGAGGGGTAGCCGGCCCTGGAACTGAAGCAGACCGCGGAGGGGTAGCCGGCCCTGGAACAGACTGCGGAGGGGTAGCCGGCCCTGGAACTGGAGCAGACTGCGGAGGGGTAGCCGGCCCTGGAACTGGAGCAGACTGCGGAGGGGTAGCCGGCCCTGGAGCAGACTGCGGAGGGGTAGCCAGCCCTGGAGCAGACTGCGGAGGGGTAGCCGGCCCTGGAGCAGACTGCGGAGGGGTAGCCGGCCCTGGAGCAGACTGCGGAGGGGTAGCCGGCCCTGGAGCAGACTGCGGAGGGGTAGCCGGCCCTGGAGCAGACTGCGGAGGGGTAGCCGGCCCTGGAGCAGACTGCGGAGGGGTAGCCGGCCCTGGAACTGGAGCAGACTGCGGAGGGATAGCCGGCCCTGGAGCAGACTGCGGAGGGATAGCCGGCCCTGGAACTGGAGCAGACTGCGGAGGGATAGCCGGCCCTGGAACTGGAGCAGACTGCGGAGGGATAGCCGGCCTTGGAACTGGAGCAGACTGCGGAGGGATAGCCGGCCCTGGAACTGGAGCAGACTGCGGAGGGATAGCCAGCCCTGGAATTGAGGCAAATTTATCTAGGAATGCCAACAGAAACTGAGCAGTATTGTAGATTAAAGGGGATTTACTGCTCAGTAAGTTCTCGGCCCAGGAACGAGCTTTACCTTCTAGCAGGAAGAAAATGATCTCCAAAACTTGCTCGACTGGAGGAGCACTCAGAAAGTGTTCCTTCTCTGAAAGGAGCAGGACTTCCTCTAGAAAGATAGGAATTTTACTTGGGGAGCCATCACAGTATCTGCGGGTCAAAATAGAGTATTCAGTCTTTTTGGGAATCTGGTCAGAAGGCACAGGAACAGCCCTTGCAGCCAGAGAATTCTGTCAAGGATTAGGTAGGGGGAGCTGTGAAGACTGAAGGGAAAGGGCGAGTCCTTGAGGCAGGAGCTGTATGTGCCTAGGGAACACTTGAAGGGAAAGCAGGAACAGGTTGATTAGGGCGAAGAGTCAGTCTGGATCAGGTGCAGAACAGGACGGAGAGGGTGAAGATCAGGACTGGACTAGGCAGGAAGAAGAGGGCGACGACTCAACAGGAACAGACTGGACGGGGCAGGAGTGGAACAGGAACAGACTGGATGGGACAGAACGGTGCGGGCGTAGATCAGATCAAACTGGGGATAGAGTGCAGAGGGAGACTGGAGCGGATAGCAAGACAGGAGCAGAAGGAGATTAGAGTGGATAGCAGAAGGAGACTAGAGCAGGATAGCAAGAGAGGACTGGAGCAAGATAGCAAGAGAGGGCTGGAGCAAGATACCAAGAGAGGGCTGGAGCAAGATAGCAAGAGAGGACTGGAGCAAGATAGCAAGAGAGGGACAAGGTACAAGGCAGGGTCAGAAAGCAAGAATCAGGAACAGGCGAGACAAGGTCGGTACAAGGGGAAGTCAGGGCAAGGTGGAACAGGAAGCAGAAATTCAGGAATAAGCAAGGCAGGGTCAGATCAAGGTCAAGGCTGGGAAGGTACAAGATAGGGTAAGCAGAACAAGACAAGCAGACAAGGCAAGGCAATGCAGAATAATAAGGGAAAAGGGGGCAAGAGCTAGAACTCCCTAGTTAGGGGCGCTGCCGCAGTATTAGGAAAACCATGCAATGCTCTGGCCAGGAGTGGTCTAAGTGCTGCCCTTAAATAGGGAAGAGTCAGCCGTGATTGGCTGATTAAACTAGGCAGCAGCTGGGTTGGGGCTGTAGATGCCAAACAGGCTGCAGCTGAGCTGGGCCTGGAGAGGCCAATCAGGCGGTGAATAGACTTACAGTATAGGCTTCCGGTGACGTAGTTCCGGGGAGTGTTGCTTGTTGCTGTTGTTCGGAGAGCGAACAGAGAAGCAACGGCGGGGGGGTCATTTCTAGTGCGTTTCCGTTTGACCTTCTTCCGCGACTGTGACAGGAGGGCGTCGGAGGAGAGAACAGCAGCAGCTGTCGGAACCAGACCGAAGCTTTCAGAGAGTCACAATCAGGAATAAAGGTTTGGCGGGTTTAGCAACAACTGTACCGTGGATGTAATATCATGGGTGAAAATACTGATGGTGAAAGTAGTAATGATATGGCTTGTCAGGATGTTAAGAGAAAAAGAAAAAATAGGAATACTAGCTCAGAAAGTTCTACTGTAGGACTAGAGATGGAGGATAAGAATAAAAAAAGAGCAGCTAAGAAAAATGGGAAGGATGAGGAAGAACAAGCAGAGTGGAAAGTATTGATAACTTTCAAAAAAGAAGGAGTACATTTTCATCCACTTAAACTGACAAAAGCTATAGAAAAAGAAATGGGTAAAATAAAGTTTGCTAAATTCTTAAGTAACAGGAGACTATTGATTTTTGCTAAAGATAAACAGCAAAGAGATAAATTCCTACAGGCAGAAACATTAAATGGAGAAAGAATTAATACACATATCCCAGGAAACGCAGCTAATATGAAAGGTGTTATATATGATGTTCCACTAACAATGAAAATGGATGAAATAATGAAAGAAGTAAAAGGAGGAAAAGTAGTGAAGGCTACAAGATTACAAATGAACAGAAAGGGGGTTAAAAGTGATAGTTTATCAATACTTCTAGAATTTGAAAAAAATATGCCAAAGAAAATCAAAATGGGATATCTGAGCTATGATGTAAGGGAGTATATTCCAGCCCCATTGCGATGTTTTAAATGCCAAAGATTGGGACATACGGCAGGCCAATGTAAAGGAAGACAAAGATGTGCTAGATGCGGAGGGGAACATGAATACGGTAAATGTGATACAGATGCAAAAATCAAATGCTGTAACTGTGGTGGTGAACACAGTGCGGCATTTGGAGGGTGCCCAGTGCAAAGACAGGCTAGAGAGATACAGAAATATAAAATAAATAACCAAGTCTCATATGCGGATGCAGCTAAAAAAGTAAAGGAAATAGAAATTAACAGAAGCAGAGCAACAGTTATAGAAAACCCAAGTCAGTCAGTAAGAAGACAGTCAATAGAAATTCCATCATGCGCAATAAGTCAACAGCAAACAGAAATAAACCCATGGGTCAAAAAGATAAAGAAGGATACATTAATTGTGGATAAAACCAATTTTGTAGCTTTCATATGTAAAATTGTGAATGTAGCAATGCAACAACAAAGAAAAAGTGATCGAATAAAGACAGTTGTGGAAGCAGCAACAGAGTTACTAGGGATTAAAGATATTAAAGCTGAAATGATACATGAAATGTTGAATCCTACCAACTATGATGGACTGTCTCAAGGTGATTAGTCTAATGATGGTATTTCATATCCTCCAATGGAATGCCAGAAGTTTAATAGCGAATGGGCAAGAATTTAAAAAAGTTATAGCAGATATGAAAAATACACCAGACATTATCTGTATTCAAGAAACATGGCTAAGACCACATTTGGATTATGTTCTGACAGGATATAGTTACACAAGATGTGATAGAAGATCAACACAAGGTGGAGGATGTGTAACATTTATTAGAGATTCTATAGCATACAGAAGAATTAATGTTCCAAATGATTATGAATGTGTAGCAGTAGAAGTATGTAGTCCCAGAGGAAACATAAAAATAATAAACTTCTATAATCCCTGTAAGAGATTATCAATGGAAATGTTTCAAGAGATCAGTGGAAGTGTGGATAGAAGAGAAATATGGTGTGGAGATTTTAATGCCCATAATACTTTGTGGGGAAGTGATCATGTAGATAGAAATGGGGAAATAGTGGAAGAACTGATGGATGAGAGATCACTAGTCTGTATTAATGATGGCAGTGGCACTAGAATAGATGTTGTAAGAAATACAGTTTCATGCATTGACCTTACGTTGGTATCAGGAAATATAAGTAACATATGCGAATGGAAAGTAATGAATGATATCACAGGAAGTGATCATAATATGATTTCATGTACTATAAATTTTGAAATAAAATTACAGGAAGGATATATAGTAGAGAGATGGTGCTTTCATAAAGCTGAATGGGAAAAGTTTAGAGAACATTGTAAAGAGCTTATGGAAACAATATCGATGGAAGGTAACAGACAATTGTGCAGAAACAGTGACACAATTGATTGTAAATGCTGCAACAGCGTGTATCCCCAAAAGTAAAATAAACGGGAAAAAGAAGATGGTTCCATGGTGGAATGATGATTGTAGAAATGCTATAAAAGATAGAAATAAAGCTTTTAGAACATTAAGGAAACAAATGAGTCAAGAGAATGTGAATGAATATCAAAGAAAGAAAGCAATGGCACGAAAAATAATTAAAACAGCAAAGAGGAATGCTTGGAGACAATTTTGCTCAGCTATTGGTAGAGAAATAAGATTGGCTGATGTTTGGCAGATGATTAAAAAAATGAGTGGGAAAAGGAAAAATAACAAAATTCCAATGTTAGTTGATGAAGAATATTTGGCAATTACAAACAAGGAGAAAGCAGATCTGTTGGGTAAAAAGTTTGCAAGTATACATAATGGAAATCATTTAGATGAAAAGCATAAGCATCAGAAAGAAGATATTTTGAGGAAACATCCAGATATATTAAAGAAAAGATGTAGCGATGATACTAGCATTAATATGGATTTTACAATTCAAGAATTGAAAGCGGCGTTACAGAAAAGTGGATATACGGCTCCAGGTCAGGATCAATTATGCTATGCAATGTTCAGAGAACTATCAGATGAAGCCTTAGAAATTATACAAAAACTATTTAACAGGATATGGCAAGAAGGCGTAATGCCTAATAATTGGAAAAGTGCCTTAATACTGCCTTTTAGTAAGCCTGGCAAAAACCCAAATAATGCAGGAAATTACAGACCTATAGCACTAACATCGCATTTGTGCAAATGGATGGAAAAGGTGATTGTCCACAGACTAACACATTACTTGGAGCAAAGGAAATTGATTAGTACATATCAAAATGGTTTTCGAAAAGGTAGATCTACTATTGATGCGCTAGTGAAAGTTAGCAATGAGGCAGAAAAAGCAATCAGCACAAAGGAAGTTATGGCTATAGTGTATTTTGATATAGAGAAAGTGTATGACTCAATGTGGAGAGAAGGACTATTGATTAAACTTCATAAGATGGGTATTGGTGGGAGAATGTACAATTGGATATTACATTTTTTAACTAACCGAACAATCAGAGTTAAGGTAGGAGATGCTGTATCAGATGAGTTTAATATTGAGAATGGTGTTCCGCAGGGTAGTGTTATTAGCCCTATTTTATTTAATATTATGATAAATGATATCTTTGACAATGTTAGCATAGATATAGGGTCCTCACTTTATGCAGACGATGGAGCTATATGGAAAAGAGGGAAAAATACTAAACATGTGATTAAGAGTATTCCGAGTGCCACAATAAAGGTTGAAAATTGGTCATATGAATGGGGTTTTAAGATGTCAGTTGAAAAATCATGTTACATGTTATTCTCCAAAAAAAGAAGATTAGACAATATCGAAATTAAACTATACGGTCAAAATATGATAAGGGTAACAACATTTAAATATTTGGGGTTATGGTTTGATGAGAAATGTATATGGAAAACACATATTAAACAGATTATGACAAAATGTAATAAAGTGCTGAACCTTATGAGATCAGTCTCTGGATATAATTGGGGAGCAGATAAACAATCGCTACTAGATATATATAGGGCCTTAATACGATCCAGTATTGACTATGGATGTATAGTATATGGAGCAGCAGCAAAAAGTAATCTAGAAAAACTAGATAGAATACAGTATAAAGCTCTAAGACTCAGTATTGGAGCTATTAAAACAACGCCGACCAATGCTTTGCTGGTGGAATCTGGAGAATTACCACTGCATCTGAGACAATTAAAACTGGCATTATCATACTGGGTTAAGCTAAAGGGATCAGGAGAGGAGCAACCCGCGACAAAGGTGATAGAAGACTGCTGGGAATACTCGCAAAAAAGAAAAAACTCAGGATTTGGTTGGAATATTAATTCGGTAGCAGAAAAATATGGGCTAAACAAGTTAAAGATCGGACCCAATACTGTATGGGGTAATGTACCTCCATGGATATTGCCAGTTCCGGATGTAGACTTACAACTTATAGAACAAAAAAGAGAGTGGATTGAAAATAATATAGATAATATTGGATATTTGGTATCAGAGTATGTTAAAAAGAAATATTATAATTATTTGCAAGTATTCACTGATGGGTCTAAAGACCCAGAAAACAACCATGTTGGAGCCGGAGTGTACATACCTGAATTCAATATAATCATAAACAAAAGAATCAATAATAAATTGTCAGTATTCACAGCAGAAATAGTTGCCATAATATTAGGTTTACAGCGGATAGAAGAAATAAAACCGAAGAGAGCAGTCATATGCTCAGACTCTAGTGCAGCGCTTAGGAGTCTGACAGCTAGTGAAACAAAAAGAGATGACTTGTTGAAGGAAATATCAATGACATTACTACGAATACAAAAAGCTGGAACTTTAATACAGTTTTGTTGGGTGCCGGCACATGTTGGCGTGGAGGGTAATGAGAAAGCAGATTCAATAGCTAAGAATGCATTAAAACTAAAGAATGAAGAAATAATGGAAATTCCCTTTGGGAAAGGCGAGGCCAAGTCAATAATTAAAACAGCAGTAGAGAACTCATGGCAAATGATATGGGACACAGATTGCAAAGGGAGACACTACTATAATATACAGAAGTCAATAAAGGTAAAAGCTTTTAATGGAAATAGTAGAAGGGAAGAAGTGATTATTACAAGAACTAGACTAGGACATACTGGACTTAAATCAACACTTTTCAAGATGGGAAAATGCAGTACAGATAAATGTGATGTATGCAATGTCTCTGAAAATGTTGAGCATGTTATTTTATGGTGTAAAAAATATAATGCAGAGAGGAAGATATTACAAGATAAAATGTATGAACTGGAAAGAGAATGGAGTCTACTAGGGATCCTAGGGACTTGGGAGAAAACAAAAGAAAGTAGTAGAGCAATACTGGTATTTCTTAAAAATACAGGATTAGAAACAGAAATATAAACAGGACAAAGTGCTTTTTTTTTTTTTTTTCTTTGAGGAAGTAGGAATAAAGAAACCTTGATATTACACACCCCGGTACAGTAGGTGGCGATATGCACCTGTTAAAGTTGGTTGCAACCCGCCAATAAAACAAAGAAGAAGAAAGAAGAAGAGGCCAATCAGGCGACAGCTGGGCTGGGACTGCAGAGGCCAGGTTACACATAGCGAGCAACCCTACAGGCTGCTCACCTGGCCAAATGGTTAAGGTATAGAGCCAGAAACCCAAAGGTCCCCGGCTCGAATCCCGGCAATACATTGCACCAGGATTCCGGCACTTCATGTGTTAAAAGGCTCCAGGAATGTTTTGGGTTTTACCTGTCTGTGTGCTGATCACACAGGTGGAGTATTTAGGTCAGCGGGCCTGACACAGAGCTCTTCAGGCTGCCTGAAAGCTGGAAGGAAAGGAGCTCTGTGAGTGATTTTCAGATTCCCTGAAAACTATGAAACCGTAAGTTGCTCTGTTTTTGCCAGTGACTGTGATCATTATATTTGTGTTGCTAGTATAGATAGGGCCACTGAATGAGATAGGCAGGAGCCAGACGGCTATGTTTTATTTTCGTTTTGTTTGTTATTTTGAGCAACTTACAAATAAAGCCTGAGCGGCTGAACAGCTTTATGACACAAACTTGTCTGCACTCCTATTTCTGCACGACTGACCCCTGCAAGAGTGTGTAACCAGTCACAGTATGGATGCTGGGTTTTCATTTGGAGGGGTTGAACTTGATGGGCTTTGTCTTTTTTCAACCCGATTTAACTATGTAACTATGTAACGATCCTACCATAATAATATTTTTTTCTAGATGTATCACTCTCTCTCTCCTCCCAGTTATGGTCCAGGTTTAAATTTTTCTAAATATGGTCCAGGTTTAAATAATCTAGGATCTGAACTTGGTTTTTTCTAACCCTGTATCCTTAAATTGTATTAATGAAAAAATATTTTTATTGCTCCATGTTTATTATATTTGTTACAGGCTCCTCTAGTGAGGTAATTTTATATTTTTACCTTATTATTAGGCCTATTCGATTTTTAGTTATTGTCACAGCATAATATTTACTGTATAACCTTAGTGTTTTTTATTATTATTATTAAGAGAGGCATAAACTAACTGAAACAATGGGGCAAATTTACTAAGCGGCGAAAATTCAGCGACGGCTTTGGAGGCAGCGCAACACTTAGCCAGGTGAAAATTCACTAAGACTACACTAATTCACTAACACGCGAAGTTGCGTCCAGCGTGCCGAATGCTGCCGAAGTTGCGCCAGGGTTAATTCGGCAAGCAGAGTGAAGATGCGTTAGCGTTGCCTAATTTGCATACGGCGGGAAATGATAAAATTACATGGATGTATATGTTGCAGCAAATACATTACATTACACAAGCACAGGGAAGCTTAATAAAAGAAAATAGAGTTGTTATAATGCCCTACACATGAGTCCATTGTATAGTTCATGTTCCATATGTTAGGAAATGTAGGGGGGAAGCCAGTTACCCCCCCCAAAAAATTACACTCTTTTGCAGCCTATCACCCTGAAAAAAAGGAAAAGCGTTTTTTGGGACTTAGAAAAATTTTCAAATACATTTTGAGGAAGTCCTATCTACTCTATTGCACTTCGCCTGGTCTGAGGTGGCGAAGGCAAGTCTGGCACAATAGGTAACGTTCAGTAAAATCCGCATCTTAGTGAATTTGCGCAGTTACGTCCCTTCGCCAGAGCACAACGAATGAGTGCGAATGAGCCCCAGCGTCAGTCTCTTTCGCAAGCGAAGTTAGTAAATCGGTGAAGTACCGAAATGACGTCACTTCGCCCTTTAGTAAATTTGCCCCAATTAGCTGCATTTCTGTGTAGAGTAACTTCTCTTTTTCACTTAAAGTATTTGTTTGTTCCTTTTCTACTGTGTATTTTTACAGGTTTGATTTACAATGTGAACGTATTTTACCATCTGACTAATTACAACTTCTTTATCATCAAAAAATGTAAAAACATAATAAGTTACGAGAATATTAGAAGTTACCTCAGATTTCATGGCCTGTAAGAAAGCAATCAGTATTGACTTTGTGTCTTTGATTAAGGAAATTGTAGACATCTGATATTCTTACATGTTATAATATATTATTGTTTTGCAATATTTGATTTTAAATCTATAATTTAAAATCAAATATATATTTGATCTATATTTGTCACTCTCTGAAAGTTGTATTTTTCCCATTGTAAATAAAATATCACTGACTTTTGCATTATGCAAAGACGTCTTTGCAAACTGTGTATTGTTTAGCCTATGAATTGATTCATTGTGTAGTAGTGAGGTGATGGTTAGCACTTTTGTACAATTAGTATACTGATATCACAGCCCTTACAACAAACAATACATGCTGCAATTTAACTACATGTATCAAGGAACTTTGGCAATTCCTAGATATTCATACGCTTCATTTACAGCTGTGTTACTGAGAAAAAAATATATTTTTTACAGAAATATATTTTTCCCAGTAACACAGTTGAACTCAAATTATCTGGCCAATCATATGGCATTCCAACATTTTCACCTGCAATGTGATGTGACTTATTATGGCTTTACACAAGATACATAAGTTATAAATGTAAGTGGGTTTTAATGGAATTAATTCTGTAGGAATGTTAAACTCCATTTGACACTCTTATCTGCCCCCCTAATGGCAGAGTTGCCAGATTAATAAAGGACACAGGAAATCTCTAAGCCAAAGTAAGAGGTAGTGATGCTTAACTTGTGCTGCCCAGGACTATATTTATCGAGGCCA
The DNA here is from genome assembly GCF_017654675.1 of Xenopus laevis. Lineage (NCBI taxonomy): Eukaryota > Metazoa > Chordata > Amphibia > Anura > Pipidae > Xenopus > Xenopus laevis. Next base: position 76,492,198 of record NC_054372.1, on the reverse strand, counting down.
TCTTGCTGCCCATGTTCAGCACTTTATAACAATCGATAGTTTGGCCTGTGTTTAATGTGAAGAAAATTTTTTTTACATAGCTCAGCAGTCTATAGAGCTTACACACAGAAAGCTTAAACAAGCATAAATGATTCTGCAAGCTCAAATTAAATATTAACTCTAATATAACATTCTTAGTGTAATAGGTTCTCTAATGAACCACAATGTATTTACACCTCAAACAAAAAGATATTCCCAGCAGCTGAAAGCTGTTAAATTGCACATGTTCTGATAAAAATTAATTATCATGCAAACATGCCAAGAAGCCAATCATTAAAACAATCTATCATTTGGTGCAACTGCTGGTATCCTGTGTTTTTCCTGTGTTGGTCCTATTCAATCTTGGAAGGGTCCACTGAATTTTCAACCAAATGCTTCTTCCTTGAATGTCATATTTACTAATAAATATATGGGGTCCTGAAAAGATAAGGAAATTATATATTTATTTATTGGAATTTAATGGTTTAAGAATTTTGAGTTATTAAACTCCCTCACCTGAATCTAGAAGATGTAATATAAAAAGTTAGTGTGATATAAAATATAAATATAACATAAATATAAAAGTGAACATAAAAGTACAGGTATGGGATCCCTAATCTGGGAAGCTCTGATTCTCCAAAAAGATCAGAATTATGAGAAGACCACCTCCCATAGAGTTTATTTTAAGCAAATTATTCTTATTTTATCACTTTTTCTCTGTAATAATAAACTATATCTTGTACTTGATACAAACTAAGTTGCATTAGTGACAAAACTATCCTATTGGTTTTATTGAATGTTTAAAGGGCATGTAAAGTCTAAAATAGAATAAGGTTAAAAATGCTGTATTTTGTATACTAAATATAAACATGAACTCACTGCACCACAAGCCTAATCAAACAAATGATTTATGCTTTCAAAGTTGGCTACAGGGGTTCACCATCTTGTAACTTTGTTAAACATCTTTGCAAGACTAAGACTGTGCACATGCTCAGTGTGATCTGGGCTGCTTAGGGATCGTCATAAACAAAGCTGCTTGAGTTCTGCATGGCTGGGAAGTAAGGCAGGGGCTCCCCCTGCTGTTCATAAGTATGATTGTTTCGCTGCTCAGCAGTTAGGGACCATCTGACAATTCCTATCCACAGCAGTAAATTAAGGGAGAATTTCACTGTATACAGTCAGGTTTCTTATAAAAATGGTGCACATTTTTGAATTAAAGTATATTGGAGATATGTTTCTTTTTTTCATTAAAGAAAGTAAAAATTGGATTTTATATTTTTGCCTTTACATGCCCTTTAAATAATTTTTAGCATATTCTATTACGTATTAAAAGCTATTGCATTTCAAATACCAAAAGGGCATACATACTGCACCCCTTCTATACATAGCAACATTATAAGCAACTATAAAATAAAACAAAACATAACATACTTAGGATATTGATAGATATCGGAGAAGCTGAATTGGCTTCAGCAGTTTGTAAAAGCCATGCAGGTCTTGGGAGAATAGCAACCCATTGCCCTCAACAAAAGATCCTGTTTATCACTTGGAGATGCAATAAAATTAACAAATGTCCAGAGTAAAGCTAATTCACCACACTACTTTGTTTTTGAAATACATAAATATGTCAAGTGTAAGGTCCCTAATAGACCCTTTTATCCTGCTAATAGTGTATATATAAGTTTCCTCTCATTCGTAGAAGAATTATCTGGGGAACTATTGGCCCATCCTTCATCCATTAATCTGCATTAGCTTCCTTTTTCCTTGTGTTTAATCTGCTTTCCCTGAAGGTATTTTGAATAAATCAATAGGAATACATGATTGTTTAATGATTTTTAGAAGCGCTCCCTTCAACCACAGATGCATGATTTAGAATAACTAATTCCACTCTTGCAATTGATTCTTTCATTATGAGAAACGTTCATTGTTGCTGGAGTAAAAGTGAAAAATATTGTTACACAATTTAACCCTTCACAAGAAAGCACCTGAAAAACATTTAAATAATTAATTATACCATCAAATATGATCACATGACTATAGTATAGATGTGAAAAAAATGTTTGGAATAGATATTTAAAGACCAATGATGTCACTTGTTAATTAGTATGCATAAGTATTGTCTTGCATTGCATTTCCATTAGAATGTTGGAGCACAGTAACTGAATAATCAGTAACAGCTATACTTTACAATGGTTCTATTCTTTCATGGGAAATTTTACACTTTCCTAATTTATAAGCACTACACATTAAATATAGAAACATTTAATTAGTATATACATTAGTATAGAAACAAGTTTCTTGCATCCATCAATTGTTATGAACAGATTTATTAATGCTTGTCATCATGGGCGGATTTTGCCTGACAATAAATAAGCTTCAGTTCAAAATTGCTGCAGTTTTACAATTTTGCTGGTAGAAAGCCTGTCTCCATTAACACAGCTCAAGTATTATGTAACATATGCTGCAGTCTCAGTGCTGGTACCTTTAAAGCTTAAGTCCTGGTACAGCTTTGTGGAATCTAATTGGTTGGAGGTAAACACTGTGACCCTTCTTCCAGCCAATCCTGTTTCTGTTTACTCGACTCAGACATTGAGGCAAAAAATGAGCAACCGGGATTGAAGTACAGCAGTAACTCTCTCTGCCCCCTAATGGTTCTTACATCTATGACTTTAGCAGCAGCAGGTCAGTAAGGGAGCAAGGTTGTTTTTTGTGTGGAAATAGAGCAAATGGCAGAGAAGTTACATGGTGGGACATAGTAGAGAAGAACAATGAAAAAAGCAATTTTAACAAGAAAACTGAATGATAGAAATTTGTGGGATAAGAAACTGGAATACTGTATACAGAAAAGGGGCACATACTATATATATATATATATATATATATATATATATATATATATATATATATATATATATATATATATATATATATATATAGAGAACATGGACATGAGGAGTGTGGCTGATAGATAAGCAGATGTGAGAAGAGAGAAAAAGAGATTGAAATATGAAGAAAAAGTAAAAAGCAAATGTGAAGGAAAGCGGGAGAGAAGACACGAGTGAAAAAAGCAGAGAGCTCTGACAAATAGAATGAGTAGGTTGTCCCATATTTTTTTTAGTGAGGAGACTAATCTGTCCTGTTTTGCTTCACCAAAAAAATTTGCGAAACTGCAAAAAAATTTGTGAAATCGTGAAAAATTAGCAAAATGCATTAAAGTCAATGGGCATCAAAATGTTTTGTGTGCAACAATTTTTCTCACTCCAAATGCATTAAAGTCAAAGTGCATTTTTTCTTAGTGATTTTTTCGTCTCTGAGAAACTTTTTCTTTAGAGACTTTGTCACATTGAATTTTTACAAGAATCCATGGCTAGTGAAAAAATTTGCCCGTCACTATTCTTTGTACATTTATAAATGAAATTAAACTGGTCAGATTTGCCCATCACTATGAAGTATATCATTGAGGGCCTGTGATTCATTTATGCCTTGCAGTGCTCTACAGTGGCAACTATGAGTCCTGCACTGAGAGAGACTCCTACTAGAACTAAATACCTTTCCATAGGACAGCCTTCCTGTGGAAGGTGAGCTCTAATCCATGAGCTGGACTTCTGGATCGGAGTACCTGGCTTGCCTGTTCTTTCCAGAATACTCCAGTTTCCAGGACCTGGCAACCAAAGCTTTTAAACAGAGAACCTATTCTCTGTTTAGTAACACCCTTCCTGGTGCCTACCTCTCCTACTATGGTGAACTTAAAGGGAAAACATCTTTTCCCACATTGTTTTGGTCACTCTACCACATATCCTCCCCCTCTGCTTCAGCCCGTAGGGGTGAGCACAATAAGCCATCCCATTGCTCTCTTGCTCTAGGGACTTGACCATCGTGGGGGTTTTCTGACATTTTGAACACACATTTGCTTACTTAAAGTGGAACTTGGAGAGAAAACCTTTTTACTCCTCATTAGGTCATCAGCACTTCCATTTTAGCTTAGGAGACTTAAGGGCATTGTTGGAATCCCTACCACTTGGGATACCTGTCCTAGGGGTACCTTTTTCCTACTTAGTGACCCCCTCACAGCAATTTAAAGTCTCCTTGCAATAACATCATAGGCAACACATTTATAATACTTTTCTGTTGTAGCACAACTGGATCGAAAACCTGTGGAGAAATATTGTTAGTCAGCACATCATAACTACAGTCTCTAAACTGTTCTTTTGCATGAGGTACTTCCTTAGTACTCTCCAACATCAGAGTTCTATAACATGGATCAACAGCTGAATTCTCAATAGCAGTTGTGTTTGGAACTATAGCATCAATACAATTCTCATCAGCCATACTGACTGGCTCCACATGACAAACTGGACTTTCTTTCCCAAAGTCCTTCCCTACTTTCCTTTGGGGTATTTTCACTTTTGCAAGCTTGACATCAAGGCTCTTTTCCTGGTGTGTACTGGACCCATCTGCAGATAACTTTGTTGGATCACCAGAATGAAAGGCTTTACAATTAGGCACACCAGTTTCTTCAAGCTTAGGATATTGTGCAACTGCACTCCCTTGCAGTTGGTCAGTAAAGCTTACAACTACTTTCATCTTAGGGGTAACTCCACTTTTCGATTTCTTGTTCACCAATAAGCCATTTTGGTCTTGAAACACATCCTTCAACTTGGTCTGTAGGAACTGCTCCTTTAACAATTGAATCTCCGCGTCCTTCTGATGGACTTTTAAGTTGTAAACACTCCCTCTGTTGCAGTAATGTGATTTGGTGTTCTTTCGCCTGCAACACCTGATCCTGTAACGTGTAAAGTCTTTGCGTTAGAGAATCGCTCTCAGCTTTATACTCAAAGTTCTGATCCCTCAGAAACTTACTCTCAGCTTGACTCGCTTTAAGTTGGGCCTGAAGCTGCTCCATAGCTCTGGCCTTTGCTTGTATGCATTGTTCCAGATCCTCTTTCTGGGTTTGCACATCACACAGTTGTTTCTCCAGCAACCGGTGTGACTTGGAACTTCATTCATTAACTTCAATGTTGCGCTTTCTGCAGTGTCTCTTCTCAGCTGTTCCTGCAGACTTTTTTTTGCTCTCAGCCAATAAGTACTTGGCATCAGTCAATTCTGTACATTGACTTTGCAAATTTACTACATGTGTGTGCAGTGCTGCATTTGCCTGGGCTAATTCTGTACACTTTTGCTCACAAGGTTTGAGGCCTCAGCAAACCTCCTTTTTAGGTCAGTGACCTCCTTCTGTAGCTCTGTCACAACTCCATTTTTCTGCTCTGACTCCAGGGCATTATTCTCAATCTCTGAAGCAAGGCTCCCCTTTAGTGACTGGATTTCTCTTTCCAAATCAAGGACCTTTACAGCGTGCATTTCTTTAAGTATCACTCCCTCTCCTTGGGATTGTTCAAGCTGGCTTTCTTTCTCTTTAAAAGCCTTGGCCAGTTGAGCATACATGACTTTTACCTTTTCAATGTATTTTACCTGTTCAGGCTGATCCCTCCTTTCAGCCTCTTCCACAACAGCTTTAGTGGGCACTTGCACTCTAGCTGCCGTCTTTACCTCCTTTGCTTTGTATGCAGTAGAAGCATCAACCTCCTGAGAGGCTACAGCACATTCTCTCTTTATAACTGGCACACTTCCCACCACAGATTCACTCTCACAATTTGTCAATAACTTTACCAGGGGGAGTAGAGATGCCACAATCTTGTTCTCCTTGCCATCACATTGCAAGATGTAGGTTACCAGTTCAGGACACAGCACTTTAGCCAAAAGCACTCGGTTGAATCTAAAGTTATTTATGACGTGCAAGAAACACAGGAGTATGCTTTCTGTTGACTCCTTGTCTGGATGATTCAACCTTTGTGATAATTCTGGCAAAGCTTTATCAATCAAGTGCAACTCACTGGGCTGAATTTCCTGGCAACAGTTGGCCACCATGGCTAGAACATTTGTCTGTGCTTGCATGCTCAAGAATTCTAGGTAATATAAACATTCACTCAGGTCTCCAACCTGTAATATGGCCCTGCCATGTGTATGAGACAACTGCTTAAGTATAGCAAAAGCTTGTTCAATAACATCAGGGTCTTGCCCACATTGTACCTCTTCCAGTAGTATGGGAACTGCATCAACTACTACCTCAGAAGAGCCAGGAAACATTTCCAAAATAACTTTTAGTGCTTGGTAGGTAAAGTTCATAATATCAGATTTAGGATTCATCTCCAGCAGTTTAATAAGTGTAGATACAACACTCTTTATTGGAAACCCTTGTAAGTGCTTCACGGTACCTTCTTTTAACCACTGAACTATTTCAGCAAGGCACTGCAGCTTCTGACTCTCACTGTCAGTTTTCACTCTATTTAACCATTGCTGCACCTGGAAGTTTGCTTTAGTGTTAATTCCCTTGGGGTGTAAACTACACACTTTAGCTGCACAATTTTCACCTTGACACGGAGATATTTTGCATGAATCGCATTTATTGCCATCTCCAAGCAATGCACAGTCTATGCCCCATGTTTGTTTAACACCAACTGACCCTTTTCTGTTTTTCTTGCCCATTTCTGCACTCTGAGCATTGGGTGTACAAGCTGAATCAATTAGCCACTTTTAATTAACCTGCACCTGTGAGCAGACTTTCAGCAGCAGCTTCTGAGCCACAGAGCAATGATTCAAACACACTTTTGCCAGGACTTTCAACACTTGTTTTAGTCCAAATTCACTTTACACAGTCCCACAGCAACTGCAACACACAATATGGGTACTTTAAACTCACGGTGCACGGTTTCCCAACTCTCCTGTTTTTGGTGAACCTTTAACCTCGCCTTTAAGATGGTGTCTGTTGCTTTAAATTTTCAAAGTTCGCTTTTCCTAACAAACTTCTGCCCTTTGCATGCCTCCACCATATGTAAGCTGCAGGATCCACGACAGACACTTCTCTTCTCTTTAAGGCAGTTTATTTACACACAGGGGTGACAGTTTCAGGATACAAAACAAAATAATAAAAATAAATCCTGCCCACTGGGCGCTACCTTCACACATGAAGAGTTCCCTTACTACACTGGGCCCCTTGTGGATTACCAGTATGAAAACACATAAGTAGGGGTCACCTCTGTACTCACAAATCTTCTGGGGGATTGCTCAGCCTCCTGGCTTTCCTCAGTTAGTCAGACAGACCCTCTGTCACTTGGTCTCCTCTCTCTGTACCTTGCAGTAGCAAATGGCACCCCAGCCCCTCTGGGAGTTCCTCACACAGACAGGTGTCCTTCCTGCTCTGAGAGAGACTCCTAACAGGCCCACTAGAACTAAATACCTTTCCACAGGACAGCCTTCCTGTGGAAGGTGAGCTCTAATCCATGAGCTGGACTTCTGGATCAGAGTACCTGGTTTGCCTGTTCTTTCCAGAATACTCCAGTTTCCAGGACCTGGCAACCAAAGCTTTTAAACAGAGAACCTATTCTCTGTTTAGTAACACCCTTCCTGGTGCCTACCTCTCCTACTATGGTGAACTTAAAGGGAAAACAGTACTTTTCCCACATTGTTTTGGTCACTCTACCACAATATATATAATTACAGAATTTTATTTGACCTTTTGTTTGTCTTTTTTTTCTACATTCTTATATCTTGTCTACATCACCTATCCAAAATGAAAGCATGTTGCACTGTAGATTGTATTGCTTTTTAATTAATCCAGTTTATGTACTGTAATTCTTGCAGAATTCAATCATACTTGGTATTTTTCTAACAACACTAGGCTTATTCTGTTAGGAATAAACAATCATTTGAAAGGACATTAGAGAGATGAACCACTTTGAAGCCAGTTTTAATCCACAATATTATTATAGCGTTGGCTATTTATGGTAATTAAGAAAGCTCTGCACCATGGGCAACAAACTAGCTTTGCTTTCAGAACTATCAAATTATACCGAGAATTGAAAATGGCTGGGATGAGCTGTGATCATAAAGCTATGTTTCATGGAAGTAAGTATGATAAAACAGATAAAGGATTTTATAGGCAATGTGGTAACTAGAGAACTCTTTTGCCTGGTAAAGTTTTTTTTTTTTTTCAATTGCCCCACCAGAGCTAGGCTCCTGACATTGGGAGGGAGTTCCTGGTGGGGAAGGCCATGTTGGAAAACGTGCATGCACATAAAGGGCAATTCTCCCCACTTGCACATTGTGTGCATCCATCTGATGTAGATGGCTCAAAAGCTTAGGTCACATTCATGCACATATGGAATAAGTTGTGACACTTGCATGAATCTGCTTCAACATAAATATGTTATTTACGTTCATATATTATATGACGTTATAACATGTTTTGTGGTAACAGTACAATAAGTGATAAAATTACAGCATATTACTTTAGTTTGGGCAGACTATTATGACATCCTGCATAATTGGCTCCACATTATTCAAATTATGCAATTTTTTTAAAAGAATTCCTCTTTTCTCTGTAATAATAAAACAGTAGCTTGCACTTACATAAACTCAAAATTCAAATTTAAAAATTCAAATTTTCAATTCGACCCTTGATAATTCTGCCCCTATGTGTGCCATACTATGCTCCCTGTGTGTGCCATACCCTGCCTGTGGGATGTAAGCTTGTTATGGGGTTGTTAGCATTTGGAAATTGTTTTTAAGGACTTCTAAAATATTTAACTATTTGCCTGGGGTGCTGTGTTATCCACAGGGAAGGGTGAGGTATATGGATTTAAGGGTATGTCTTATGAATGGATGGTTGATATTCCTGCAGTCAGCACCAACCATTTGTTTTTTTGGTGTGCAACCACCATTAAAGTGGTTGTGCACCTTCAATCAACTAATTATTTTCAGATAGATCACCAGAAATTACGACTTTTTCCAATTACTTTCTACTTTCAATGTGTCACCATTTTTCTACTATTGAAGTGTACAGTGTAATTTTTCACCTTCTAAAGCATCTCTGGGAGGGGGGGTCGCCAACCCTGTAAACTGTTCTAAATTGATAGATGTAGTTGATACATTTCTAATCTTTGTCTCTGCTGTGCAGAAACTCTGGGTTTCATTACAGGCAGCTTTTAGATTTGATACAATAGTTGCTAATACTACAGAGATGCTGCTGAGAAATGTATCAACTAAATGTTGCAAAATTGTAACAGTTTAGAGTCTGCCCCTGAATTACTGAATTGCCAGACTCAAACACCAGACATGAACATTAAAATTTAAACTTAGATGTTGGAGAAACAGTAAAAAATAAATAATGGAAAGTAATTAAAAAAAGTATTTATTTCTGGTGAACAATATGAAAACAACTGAACTGAAAAAAGTGTTTGGAATATGTACATGGTCTTAAAATTTCTTGTTGTAACATGGGTGTGGCTTAAAGGGTGTGTGGTTTAAAACAGGGAGTGGCCAACACTGGCCTCAGTACCACAGTAGTTGGCCAGCACTGTTCTATATGATGTACATATTTGGCTACATACAGTAAACGTGAATGATATAACACATTCTAAAATGGTGCCATTTTGGAGTTGGCCACTAGATAGCAATTCTTCTTGAAAGTATACACGTCTGTGTACCTGCCCGCACTGTTATGCTGTTACAGATTGTTGATGTGTTTAAGGGTTTAAATGTTTGTTTGCATTTACCATTTGTTTATGCACCTGAGGAAGTCTTATTATGCCGAAACAAGTAGTGTTTGAAGTACTACAATACAGACTCTATGATGAAGTTCTTATCTACTTTGTTTCAGTTCTGGGTACAAGTTGTTGTGATATTTGTAAGTCTAACAACCAGCACAGGGTTGTTACCTGTTGATAAAGGAGAAAGGCCAACTATATTTGCATGTAACATGAGAAAGTCCAAGTTTTGCATTCTTTATTGACAACAATCACAAACATTTTTAATGGGGATTAAAGGTGATGATACACAGGGCAAAAAAAGGTTTTTACAGACAGAGTGAGTGTATGGGCCATCTAATGGGCTTCCTCAACCAAGATCAGGTGGAAAATTTGCTATATGTCAGTTGGACAGATTTCAAAATCCCTTTTCCCTCTATTGCACTTTCACACCCATTTAAAGAAGGAAAAAAGCAGGAAGATGATTGCTCTGTGGTGCTTGCTGGATAGTACCCCATGCTGGTGCAATTTTTTTGCTAACATAAGCACTTGCCAGCGGTATCAGGTAAGTGACTACAATCACTAGGGGGTGCCTAACATATGGCACACCCTGTGATTTAGGGGCAGATTTATCAAGGGTCAAATTTCAAATGTTAAAAACGTAGAAATTCGAATTCAAAAAGACCAACCGAAATTAAATCAAAGGGTTTTTTTTGGCCGAATAGGTCATTTTTCGATTGAATAGGTCAATTTTCAATTAAATTTGAATCGTACTAATCAAAGTAATAGCACATTCGATAGAATTCGATTCAAAGTTTTTCCAAAAAAACCCTTTGATTTTTCAAAGTCCTCCGAATAGGTTCTAGGAGGTCCCCCATAGGCTAAAACAACAATTCAGCAGGTTTTAGAATGGCAAATGGTTGAAGTTGAATTTTTAAAGAGACAGTACATGATAAATTTCGATATTCAAATTTTCAAAAAAAATTAAATTCAAATCGAATTTGGACTATTCCCTAGTTGAAGCACACAAAAATTAGCTCGAAATTAGAATTTTTTAAATTTAAATTTTCACTTCAACCTTTGATAAATCTGCCCCTTAGTCTTTCCTCCTCTATTAATCAGTGCAATGTATAATGAGGTATGCAAATACTTTCTGTTTTAAAAAGACTCTTGGTGCATGTCTAATTGAGAAGGGCTCTTTGACTCCTTTTAGCAGATTGGCCATGCACTGCTGACATGTCCGCCTTGCATTCACATATGACTGTGTGCCATCTGAAACATATATGCTATCTGCCCAATTAAGAAGTAGAAATATACACAATAAATTGAAAAGTACTCAATCCATACTTTTGGCAACTCAATACCCAAAAAATTGTATGCTTTTGCAGTTAAAGTGATACTGACACTAAAAAATTAATTTTAGCATATGAATGTACATTAAATGTTACCTATAGGTAATGTTGATCATTTTTTGCTGAGAGGTTTGTTTTTGTATATAATTGTTAGTTGAAGTTCCTATGCCTGACTCTCTGACACTCTGACACTCTGACTTTGCCAACCTGACTGTCCCATCTCAGCCTGTTAGTTACAGTTTCTAATGCTAACGGACTCCTGCTGCACAAATATGGCAGCCCCCTCATACAGGAACATGGGGGATCAGACAGGTAATGTAAAAGCATCATGCAAATACTTTATGGCAAAGTTAGAAGTAGCTTGCAAAGAGAATATTATAATAGATGTAAAAAAAAGTTTAATTTCAGGTGTCAGTATCTCTAAGTACTCAATTTACTTAAAGAGGTTGTTCACCTTTGAAACACTTAAATTCTGTTTTCATATTATTCTCCATAAACAAAGACTTTTTTCAACTGCTTTCCATCTTTTATTTTTTACCGTTTTCCCAAAATTTAAGTGTAAATTTTTTTCTGGTTGGAAAAACAAAATTTTTAGTAGAAAAAACCCTCTAATTTTTCAGGACTTGTTAAACCCTGATGGTGTTAAAAGTTCAAATAAAAAGAGTGCCCCAACTCAGACCTGCTGAATTTATGTAGTAAATGGCAGATGTCTCAAAGATATCCTGATTTGCGGTGGGTTTCCAAAAAATGTATGGTATTTGGGGGTCAATTCCGAAAAAATTTCCGGTATTCAGCATCAAATTCGAAAAAGTTGCAGATTCTGATTTTTTTTCTTATTGAGACTTTTCCTGCACAAGAATTTTCAGGATAAATAGGGGGGAAAAGTCAGTGCAGATTTGGTCAGAGTGGCTTTCCAAAAATAGTGAGATAAATTTGGATTTTGATAAATAACAACCTTAAAAGATAAGAAAAGTCATATCCCACTTGGGGTGCCATATGTTAGGCACCTCCAAGTGAATGTATTTACTTACCTGAAAATTTTCTTCTGATAGGAACACCGGGCCAGGGTTATTCCAGTGAGCACTATGGAACGATCCTCTTCTGGCTTCTTCTTTCTTCTACCAGCAGTGCATGCGCATTAGAACAAAAAGTCGAATATTAATGAAAAAGTTGGCTATTTTGTATTACTGCACATGTATCTGCCCCAGGAAATTTGAAGAAAGAAGAATCCGGAAGAGGATCGCTCCATGGTGCCTACTGGAATAACCCCAGGCTGGTGCGGTTTTCTGCTGATAGGAAAACTGGCCTGGGTTTTCAGGTAAGTAAATACATTCACTTGTGGGTGCCTAACATATGGCACCCTGCCCTGCCCTCAAATAGGATATGACTTTCTTTCTCCTTTAATGTTCCTGTCTCTAGTGTTTCAGTCTGGCAGCTCAGTGATCCAGGAACTGTTACAATTTGCTACATTTAGTTTCTCAATTAGTTGATGCATTTCTCAGCAGTATTTGGAATATTAGCAACTATTGTATCAATTCTAACAGCTGCCTTTAATGATGTTCATGGATTCTGCTCAGCAGGGCTAAAGATAACAAATGTATCAACTAAATATATCAATTTAAAACCATTAAAGAGTCGGCAACCCCCCCCCCCCTGCAAGTGCTGCTTCAGAAGGGGAAAATTTAAATTTACACTTCAATATTAGAAAAACAGTCTCAAATAGAAAATCGAAAGTAATCAGAAAAAGTCTTTATTTCTGGTGAGCTATAAGAAACCAACTGCATTGAAAAAAGTGTTTGAAGGTTAATATCTCCTCTTATAGCAATACAAAATGATAACATATACAGAATTTTGCTGTTTTACATGAAATATAACAATTTGTACTATTCACCCATCGCTGAATTGAATTAACCCAACATTTTGGCAAAAGCCTAAGTTGTTAAACACAGTGATATAGGGTATATATAAGCCTCCCCAGAAGCAAATTTTTACACGTGTTACGGGATGTCACTTCCACTGACTTATGTCAATGGAAGTTACTTAGCTACTGTACATAAACACATTCTTGACACCTCCAAAAACACACACAATGTGCCACCTATATGTGTATCTTCTTAAGTGTCAGAACTCACAGCGCTTTACATAAATATTGCCTGGGTCCGCATACATTTCCTTTGAAGATCGTTTTGGAAAGGAGCATAAAATCAACAGTTACATCAATTGCCGTACTCACAATGTGATCTATTGTCTGGAATGCCCCTGCCAGAAAAAGTACATTGGCATGACAACTCAAATGCTTAAACAAAGGGTACAGCAACATTGTAGCACAATAAGAACAGCTGGAAGTGCAATTAAAAATGACAAAACATTGTCAACAGTAGCTCTCCATTTTTTAAAATATCATAATATAAACCCATCCCTTTTAAAATTCTGGGCTTTAGAAACAATTGACCTGGGAATCCGCAAAGGGGATCTTGAGCAAGCTCTCCTTAAACGGGAAAGCTACTGGATTTTTAAGATAGACACAATTTCCCCAAAAGGAATAAATGAAAATAATCTCTACACTGCTTTCATTTAAGCCTGTTTCGTAATGAATAGGTTTTTTCTTTCCCCTGAGAAAAAAAAAAATAATAATTTTTTATTCGTACTATATGTAAATATTGCTTTATGTCCATATATGGCTAAGCAATGGTTTTTAAAGTTCCCCCAATTTTTATATATATATAGTGTGTATAAATAAAGAATTTTCCTTTTTAAAAAAATATATTAGATATTTTTCCTGAGTAGTGTGTAATAAATAAATAATCTAATAAAATGATTAAATGCACTCATGCAGTCTCAGGTTAAAACGGGTCTGTCTGGGTAAAACCCACAAGCGTCACTGATGGGAGTGTACTTGTGGGCGTCGTCCTCGCAGTAGGGAGGTCCTGGTTGATGTGACAGTGAGGAGGTGGAGACGTAGACTATATTCGGTGCGTCCGCTATGACCAGGATCTCGCGAGAAGTGATTACAGTGACGTCAATGCGGAAGTCTATTTCTAGCCGCATACCGCACGGACCCAATCATTCTCGCCTTAACAAAGCTTCTAAGCGAAACGCGCGTCGGCGTCCATTTGAATGAAAAATTTTTGATCTCCTTTAGATAACAATCTAATTCTGAAGTGATTCCTACATCTGGGAAATATACTGGATATTCTGAATTTTCGGTTCAGTTTCTTTGCTTTACCACCTCTTCTATCTTCCTTCCATTCTAAGGGGCCGTGAGTTTGTGGCTTTTTAGGGCTAGTTAGCCTCTTTTAACGGTTAGGGTAAATTTAAAATACAAGGCCACAGCTCCGGTTACCCTGTCCTGCCTTAATCTTTGTGGTGTCCCAGGCCTTAGAAACGAAATAGGCAGTTAGTTTTTGGGAAAACTCCACCCTCTATATTTTTCAAATTTCTCTCAACCTCAATCCTTGAATATGACCGAATTTTTTTAATCCATACATATATAAGAAATCTTTTCTTCTGGCCAATTTTTACTAAATCCTTTTTTATCTTTTAATCAATTACCAAGCCTCATTTTTTCAGCCTATTTATTGCACTGCACTTTATTGGTGTAACCTATTGCACTTTATCGGTGTAACCCATTGCTAAATCAATTCAACCAAATTAATTTGATTAACTACATTTTATATATATATATCAATCAATTAATGAATTTATTTATTAAGGGATGATTCTGGAGTCTACTGGTGGGGTAACACACCCTTTTTTGATTTAGGAATAATCAATTTTTTATCAGTCCCTAGACTGATCGCTATCACTATAATCAATTGCACTAGCACTTTAACCAATTTATTAGTTAGCACCTTTAGGAATGAATTATTATTTTTAATGATTATTTTGGCTTTGTAATATTTATTGTGAGTCTACTTGGTATAGATATAGTAACCCTCTATTTGGTGGGGTTTCTTTTTTCTTAAATAATATTAACTTTTTTATCTGACCTTTGTCAGACCTCTACCTATAGGTTGGGCTAAATAAGGATTAAATATATACATACATACAGGGATACCAACCAGTGTTGCTTCTGGGTCCGCATACATGTCATGCACCACATTAGTTATCTAGCTTTACCAAGCAACCATGGCAACAAATTTTAATTTAAAGTGTATACCACTAGAATGTCTCTTGACAAAGCTTGTGCTGAAATGCTGGTGGCTATTTACATATAGGCACCCAATGGCCTGTGCAGTCTAGTCACTCATAGCGGAAACGGGTGCAGTGGCGAATTATTGCAAATTATTTTTCAAGCCCCCAAAATGTCTAGAGGTTATTGTACTGTATATAAATTAGGACCTCATGGGGCCCCTATACCTCCCGGGCCCCCCTGCAGGGTCTGCTTCCTCTATAGTGATGCCCTGCATGGGTGCCTATATATAAAATGTAATATTTTTAATAAAAAGTAAAAAAAATCTCCATCACCAGAAACTTGCTGTCTAATGTGCATATAGTTGTGGGTTGAAGGCAGTTACACTTTACTGGTTTAAGTACATGGGCACACAAGTCCAGGCCTCAGCCTGCCCATGAAAGTTGAGCTGAGGTGATTCCTCATAGCCACTGTCTTCCATTCTCTGTTCTGTTTGCACTGACCGGTACAGCATCCACCTGTCAGGGCACACTGGTGTGAGTTTTGACATAAAAATAAAAATCTATTTAGTGTGCACCAGTGTATCAGCATATATAGCTCATGGGATGGATGATATCTGATATGCCTTTTCTCTACCTGTATTTCAAAACAGGAGATCTAAATGTGCTTTTTGGGAAAATTCATGTTTGATGCAAACTGCAGAGCTGTGGCTTTGATATAGAGCCTTTTTTGATTACAGTGTCTAAGTGACATAGACAACTGAGCTAAATGATCTATGAGATACACACTCTTACAAACTATATATAAACCACTTCTAAAATTAATTGTCTCTAAAGCAACTATAACACAAAAACTAATGTTTAGGAGCATGTTTTTATATGGGAAAACAGCCCCACACATGTGCCTTAAAAAGGGGGCTCACAGTCATTGTTAGTCTGAGCTTTGGAAATGCATTTTGTGGATTGATAAACTGCGCCATCTGGCAGCCTAATAGATAGACCAGACAAAGGGGCAGACCAATAACATATTGGGATGGACCAATGCAAAGCTGTAAAAAGAAATTCAGAAAAACCCCATGAGCGAAAATTTTCACTGAAAACTGGTAATGACGTCATGCAGGGTCAGCTGCCACCCCAGGGGCCCCCCGCTACATTCCCCCTACAGGGGCTAACACCACATGCTCACTATGGTGTCACTGAATGCTTAATGCACAAACTGATAGCATTGGACATATTTTTGTTTGGGTTTTAGTGCTGAGAGTTTTGAATCAATCAGCACCACTTAAAACTAAACAGTTTGGATAAAAACTGGACAGGTTGAAACCCTATGGAATAACTATATAGGCATATTTTATGGTCTAGATTAGGGCCCCTGGCCTCATCAAAAGCAAACCTTACAGTAAAATGACATGCCTAAATGAACCCTTGAGTTTGGTGGGCTGCATGATTCTTCAAAAACATGATGCGAAAACTAAGAAGAAGTGAACACAGACTGGACAATGCTGGAGTTGCAGTTTCTCTAAGAATCCCAGAAGAAGACAGTAAACCGAAACCCCTATTATTTCTTCCCTTATGCTGGAAAGTTAGTCATCTGGACAATTTTGCATCCTTTTTGGTAGACTAAGTCTACACTTTGCTGTCTGTAGGATAGGCGGCAATTGGACCAGTTCAGGGATCAACTTTGTAATATAGTTAATTTCAGTAACCTTGTATTTTATCACTTTTTTTTTTATTTGAAATATTTTATTTGGTTTTCTCAATAAACCATAAAAATCAATATGATAAAAAATAGCATGCAGAATAAGAAGATTAATACAAAGACATATTATACAGAATGTATAACTTACAATGTAAAATATGTAAAATAAAATAGAAACTAACAAGAACTAACTATAACTAACTAAGCCAGTGGACACATAGACATTCTTAAAAGAAAAAGAAGAAAGAAAAAGCCCATTGTCTTGGGAATGTCAGATAACCCCCCCCTATGAACATTTTACAATTGAAGAAACTGAGATATTTGACTTCTGGTATTGGAGTCACAGAACTCAAAGTAAGGAGACCATATAAATCTAAATGATTCTTTGGAATTATTTCCTTTAGTTTTTACTAATAAAGCTTCCTGCCTACTAAGCTGGTTCATATAAGCCATGGTGTCTGTCAATGAGGGAGACTCGTTTTGTAGACAACAGTTAAATAAAGCCTTTCTGAAGGAAGCCAAAAATAAAATTGTCAATATTTTATTTTCTTGGGACTTAAATTGTATATTAAAAATTGAAGAGAGCCTACTATTATCTAGAAGCAACAAGCAAAACCTGGAGATAATTAAATTTTTATTTTCAGATTAATTTTTAGAAAACGGGTAACTTCCTTCCAAAATATACTGATCTTTGGACAAGTCCATTTGGGACAATATGATACAGGACTAGAAAAGATACCTTTAGAAAAAATTTTCCCATAGCCTAAGTGAACTAACTTAAAATGTTGTATCCTCCAACTCTCTGCCAAAATGAATTTATTGTTATTACAAATAGACTTCACCAAATCTGAAGGGGATATTTGACATTGTAGAAACTCAGCCCATTTATTGGACACTTTAAGTAATGGGTGTGGGTCTGACCCATAATCATTCCAGAATTTTTTAGGTATAGCGTTAATAGAAATCAAAGAAGGAATCTCCAAAAACTCTCCCAAATCTTCAGCTAGCCTATGATCTGACATAACAATGTTTCTATTATTACTTAACAAAGAAAGACCACATTGACAAGCTAAGTAATAATATCTATCAGATTCAAGAAGCCCGTAGTCTTTTTTGAGTCTTGTCCAAGATAACAGAGTCTCATTGGGTGGATCTAATAAATCTTTTACTAAGACTAATAATTTTTTCTTCAAAGAAAATAAAAAGGACTCAGACTTTTGAAAATCTGAGGGTTTAAGTAAGAGTTTAGTCGGCATAAAAGGAGTTTCCGTATAACTGTAGCTATGTCGAGAGAATAAGTGTTTCCACACAAAAATAGAGTCCCGAAAAAGGGGATTCTTCTTAAAATTGCAAGGAATACTACCCCATTTACTATGTAAAACAGATATAATATCAAAGTGAGGTTCATGAAAAATTTCAATTTTAGGATTTGTAAACTTATTACCTTGAGAGATCCACTCAATGAGATATCTAGTAAGGGCTGATAAATTGAAAGCTCTGAAATTAGGGAGATTTAAACCTCCAAGTTTAACTGGAGCTCTCAACTTATGGAAAGCAATCTTTGCTTTTTTCCCATTCCATATAAACTTGATAAGAGCAGAATCAAGTTTCTTGATATCAGAATGTTTTATAAGCAAAGGGAGATTAATTAATGGGTATATCAGCTTGGGGAATACCAATGATTTAAAAAATATCACTCGTCCCTTAAGATTAAGGGGAGCATTGGCCCATTTTTCACATATGGAGGAAACCTTATAACAAGCTGGAGTAATATTTAAATATAAATATATATTTGAATATAAATTATTTAAATCTGAAGGAATTATTAATCCTAAATATTTAATCTGATTTTTGGGGTATTTCAGGTGAAATTTTTTAAGTAAAGAGTCTTTTTTTAAGTAAAAAGAACTTCCACAATTTTATTAGGGCCATTTGTTAATAGGTTATGAGTATCCCTTATTTTTATAAGCTTAGCCCATTTATTTTCCGCCTTAGTGAGATTTAAAAGAAAATTATTAGCTTTGTTACAGTGCTACGCAATATGTTGGCGCTATATAAATACATGTTAATAAATAATAAATTATGGATTTTAGCCTGCGAGTAAGATGCAAAAAAATTGTCTTACTTTGATCCAAATTTTAAGTTCCTCTAAAATATTCTTATACTTTTGGGCATTTTCAAATGAGGGGTGCTGCGAAGATAAAGGACACTCTGACTTTTACTTAGCTCAAAAAACTTTTTGTGGACTTTTTTTTAAAGAAGTGAGACTTAAATGAAGATATCTCCCCCCTAGCCACTGCCAACTGCCTTCCAAGTTTCCCACAATAATGATGGGTCATTAGAGTGTATTTTGTTTTCATCTAAAAACAGATCCCATCTGTTATGTAGCATTTTAATAAAATCAGGATTTTCTCTAAGTGAGTCAGGAAAAAACAATAAACATAGTTTTTAGGGGCAGGAAACTTGGAAAGCACAAGAGAAACTGGTGCATGGTCTGAGACATCAATGTTACCTATATTTGTTTCAATAGTTCTATTTATCAGATATTGGAAATTAAAATAAAGTCTATTTTTTTCCTACGTGATGAGCAGATGAAAAAAAAGTTAAATATTTTTCAGCGGGATGAAAAAGCCTCCAAACATCAGTAAGATTAGTGTCTTTGCAGAAATCATGTAGGAGAGTAGACTTTTTACAGGGATTATTCAATTTCCAATCAGATCTATCCAATGAACTGAGAAAGGACTCATTCAAGTCCCCTGCCAGAATAATATTATTAGCAGGAAGCAAAGAAATTAGTTTTTTAAGCCAAGTAAAATAGTCTTTCTTGGAACTATTTGAAGCATAAGCTGAACATAAGTGCCAAGTAACATCATTAATGAGTACTTCGGTGTAAATAAATCTGCCAAGTTCATCTTTAGTCGACTTAACAGCAACATTCAATTTTCTATGAAATAATATAGCTACCCCACATTTTTTATTAACAGCAGGAGAGAAGGCTAGCTCACCTACCCAGTCTTTTTGCAACCAAGCATTCTCTGAACCATTAAGATGGGTCTCTTGTAGGAATGCTATGTCGCATTTGGTATTTTTCAAACTTTTAAGTATACTGCTCCTCTTTGAAAAGTGATTTAACCCATTTAAATTCCAGGAGACAATGGATAAAGTATTTGTTTTAGGTGAGAACATCAATCTGAAGAATGAGTCCGGGCAGATTTAAATAGAACAATACATAAATAGTTAAGTCCACTGGTATAAACAAAGCAAAGCAAACAATATATGACAATGTTAGCATATTAAACTGAAAAAGTAACTTATAGAACTAAAATAACAAATCAAGTTTTATCACACTTCCTTTTTTCCCTAAGGATGGGAAACTCAAACTCTCTCAATGAGATGAGTTAAACAGAGAGCACAACACCCACCACAGGGTAATTTTGGAGAAATCCCTTTTAAAGTCAAGTGTCAGAAATCATGTCCTCTTCGCTGGAGTGAGGAGGATTACTTGTTCTAGGAGGCAGTGGAGATCTAGATCTGGACCTGAATTTGGTCTGAGTTTGAGAAGGTATCGAGTCATTAGAGAATTTGGTTTGGCGAGGATTCTCATATATCTTCCACCTTTGATCCTTGGGGGGGGGGAGCTGAATTTTGAGTTGGATTTTGTTTCTGTAACAAGGTTTCCAATGTTTATCTTTTCCAGTTGAGAAGTAAATGCAGATGCCTCTCCAGGATCACTAAAGATTCTAGCTCCAGAAGTCAAAAATATTTTAAGTCTAGCAGGATACATCAATGAAAAATTGGCCAGAGACTGGCAAGTTTGGGAAAATTCCCTTCATTTTTGGGAAAGAAGCAACGAGTAATCTTGAAATATCAATATTTTATTTCCTTCCACTTCTAGTGTATGTAGTTTTTTAAAGGCTTGAAATAGTCTGTTCTTGTCACAATAGTCCAGATATTTTACAATCATAGCTCTTGGTCTCATGGGATGTAACATCTAAATTGTTTTAGAGATCAGAGCATATAAAGAGTCATTCTGATAAGATTCTGGAATGTTAATAAATCTGAGATTGTTTCTACTAGATCTATTTTCCAAATCATCAAGTTTTAAGCTCTTGAGTTTGTTTCTCTAAAGAGTAAATCCTGGATAGAGAATCAATTGTTTCTTCTTGAATTTGGGAAACTGAGTCTTCAATCTCTCCAATCACTTATCATGTGTAGACAGTTTTCCTGAAATGTCAGAATTTTTTTCCTGTAGTTTATCGATGGCTTTACTAATTGTGGTCTCAATAACTGGATTAATGAGTCTGGCTACTTCAGCCGCAATAAGAGAGTAGTCGTCAGATAAAGAGATTCTTGTAGGAGCAGAGTTGTGAGATAAGAAAATACTATTTGTATCCATATCCTGTAGCTTTACATTTTTCTTGTTAGCCTTCTCATATGTTTTGCCATTAGCTTTAGAAGACATTGTGAAGGAAGGAGAATATGTTTTCATATATAAGAAAACCTGAGCAACAATTCCAAAACGTGAGAGTAATCTTTTTTCTTTTTTTTTCTTTAATTAATTTTCCACTTTTTCTTCTTGTTTTTTTTGTTTGTTTTATGTTTTTTTTTTTTTTTTTTTTTTTTCTCCTGCTTTTTATTAATAAAGCTTTTTATTACAAGTCAATATTCCCTTCTTGTTTTATTCTTTGTCTCTGTTTTACTTTCACAAAGAAGTAACCATTAATTTGTTTCTATGGTTACAATTAGGGATGTAGCGAACCGCCGCCGATGTGTTCGCGAACGCCGTTCGCGAACACCGGCATAATTTGCGAACTGTTCGCGAACTGTTCGCGAACTTCGATCATCCGAAAATCGTTCGATTCGAACGATCGAAGGATTTTAATCGTTCGATCGAACGATTTTCGTTCGAATCGAACGAAAATCGTTCGATTTTAGCGATCGAATGGTCGAATGGGCGACCGATTTTGACGCGAACGCCTATTGGCGAACGTCGCGCGACGTTCGCGAACTTGCGGCGGACGCGAACAGTCGAAGTTCGCGCGAACTAGTTCGCCGGCGAACAGTTCGCTACATCCCTAGTTACAATCCTCCTCAAGCATTTGCAACACTGTATACAATAAAGGTGTAACAAAAGTATCAGTAATGACAGTAATCACTAACAATATTTAGTCTTAGTCAGCAGAGAGATAACTGCGTTTTTGTGACAAATTCCTGTCACTAAGATTGAAACAATGTGACACAAAATAAGACTCAGCAAGCAGCTCTAACTAAATTGGCTGATAACTCAGTGTCCCAGCAGGAAATCAGAGGCCACAATTTTGTTACAAATATGTTGCTTAGAACTTGACACAACTGACTCAAAATGTAGTATATAACCAGTATGCAGCAGAGCCGCAGAGTTAAGAGAACCGCAAGTTCACAGGTGAATCTCGAATACAGCGTGGGCTTGACAAATGTAATGGCAGAATCTGAGGTAACTAAAGAGCTCAGCACATCAGGAACACCTCAGCAGTCATACAATGCCAAACCACCAAAAACCTGTTCCTCTCTGCTCCTCTGGCTCTCCTCACTCGTGAACCAACATGAACAAATTCCAAATAAAGAGAAAAGCTTCTATGTGCTGACTCTCGACCCTGGTAAGCAGGAGCTCTACCTCTGTGCTTCCATCACCTCAGGCGATGAACAGGAAGTCCTTAATCACTTTTTAAAAAGGCATCCAATCATTTCTTGAAACTAGCTAATGGAAGAGAGTTCCACGACTTCACAGTCTTTCCAACCACCCTCTTAGCACATTCCGTCTAATCTGAATGGATGTCCCTGCATTCACTGGAAGGACTCTGCATTCACTGGAAAGACTCTTAAAGTTTATTGTATAGCCCCTGTGGGATTTATACAAAATAATCATATCCCCCTTAAAGGAACAGTTTGGTGTAAAAATAAAAACTGGGTTAATAGGCTGAGCAAAATAAAAAAATATTTCTAATAAATTTAGCCAAAAATGCAATCTAAAGGCTGGAGCGAGCAGATGTCTAACAAAACAAAGTAAAACTTCCTTCTTTTCGGCTGTCTAATTTAGTTAGTCAGCGACTTGAAGGGGGTCCACATGGGACATAACTATTTAGTGAGTTTGCAATTGATCCTTAGCATGCAGGTCAGATTCAAAAGCAAACCGTTATGACCCATGTGCCCCCCCTCAAATCACTGATTGGTTACTGCCTGGTAACCAATCAATGGAAACCAAGAGAGCTGCAAAGCAGGAAGTTGGGTTCTGGCTATTATGTTAGACATCCAGTCACTGGCCTTTATAAATATATAGAATTTTTTTTAAATTTGCAAAGCATATCTATTTACCCAGTTTTTATTTTTATACTGAACAATTCCTTTAAATGTGGAATTAACTGACTTGCATACATTTGTAATGAGCAAACACAGACAAATTGCTTACAATGCCCTTCCTCGAGTCATTAATAAAAGTATTTTATTTAACAAGATGGCCATCTAATAAACCACAGTGGAATATACTCAGCAAAGGTAAACAACCACTTTAATGTATGGACGCAAGTACATTTTTGAATAGGTCCAATGTGTGCTGGAGTTTGTACCTCTTTTTGCATTGGCACATGCAACGAGTATATTAAAATATTATTTATTTAGCATTTTAATTGTAGTTTGCTTTATCATAGTTTTTGGTAATGATTCAAGGGGTAACATAACATAACATGTAAATTTGTATCATGCCATATAGCATATTTGAGAGTGATACCTTACTACAAATTAAACATTGTGTGTAGTGACAACTTTCCGACAGCATCAACTAAAATGAAATTGACATGCATATAAAAGTTTTTTTGCTCCATAATTCTGTTTTCTTGCTCCTGAGCGCTATTAATCCCAGTAATTGCATATAAAAAGATTGCAAGCAAGTCTACAAATGAGTTAACACAGATATAAATTGTGAGGGTACTAGCACAGCAAATTGGATTAAGCCCTCATTGCACAACCTTGTTTCATTTGGCCAATTTTACTATCACTGTTACTGGAACAAATCACTTTATTAAACAGAAGGTACTTTTCCGGAACCCTTAGTCCCTTGTGGGTTTTAGCACAATGCTGGTCAGTGCCTGCCAAAGTCTTTAATACATTGCCTAGTCATGAACATAAGTAAACAAAATCACACCCCAATCTTTTCGTTTCAAGAATGTTTATAATCAGTGCTCATTCATATTTCAAGTACTTTAGCAACTTTAGCTTTGTAGTGAGTTTCCACTGGTTTCTTGGCTTTGCTCCTTATAGGTGAAGATGATTGGGTGATTACCACAATCTTATGGGAATAGAGTGTGGACTCTTGTCACCCAAAACATGTGTTCAGGGGATTCTATTTGGCCGATTTCAGTGGCTTTGCTGCATATGTAGCAACGAGGATGAGAAATCCCCTGCAGGATAATTTTTTTAATTGTGTGCAGGGCCGGAACTAGGGATAGGCAGAGTAGGCACATGGATACGTTCATGCATCAATAATCATCAGTGAAATCACCATAGGTAAATGTAAAAAAAGTCCAAAAAGTTACCGAGGTATTAGAATTTTTTTTTTAGAAAATACTGAAAAAAATTTCCTGTGAAAAAAGTTAAATAGTATATCAATATAAACATTAAAACATTCCTTTAACCCTTTAAGTGCCACAGATCGTAGAATCTACATTCTATGGATCAAAGGACCAAAGTGCCACAGATCGTAGATTCTACGATCTCCAGCACTTCCGGGTTCCAGTGCGCTGCGGTTGGATTTAAAACCGCAAGCGCACGTTACATCGTCGCAGAACCCCCTAGGCAACAAGCAAAACCGGTCATACTTACCGGTCTCCCCACCGATCGTTGCGGGAAACCAATAGGAGTGCAGGGCGCACGCAGGGCGCATGGCTGTGATGCGCTCTGGCTGCCCAAATAAATCCAGCCCTCCTGACGCCTCCCCTTTCACTCCTACTGGGGCACTTGTGTCTGTTGGAGCCCTCCTGCTGCCTTCCTGCGGTTCTCCTGCTGGTTTGGTCGCCTTGATTGCCTGCCTTGGATTCAGTGAGCTGAACTACAACACCCTTACATTGTTTATTTTACTTGTTTCCTTCTAATCTCTCTAAATTTGTTTTTTTTTTTTTTTCTTCTGTCTTTCTCATTTAGCACACTTTTGTACACTCACACACTTACAGGCATCTTTGCCAAGCACACACTCACACTCACACACACACTCACACTCACACTTCTACACTTTTTCTTTCCCTATACTTCTTTTACTTCTTTTTTTTCTTTCTTTCTTTGCTTTCTTTAGTAGTTTTTTTTGCTAAAACTTTATTTCTACTCTTGTTCTATAATTATCTGCTTTATTTTATTGTATTTTTGCAGTTTTTTTTACCATTTTCATTGTTGCTTTGTGTTTTATATCTATTATATTGCATTTTCACTTTTATTTGCTGTTTGGTGCCTGTTATTACCAGTAAAAAGTTTGCCTTTACAGCGACGTTGGTGGATCAAGGTTTCTAACCACCAATTTCATTCCAATAGCTGTTATTTTTATTGTCTTAGCTGATTTTTATTATATTTTGTTACATAGTTACATAGTTAAATTGGGTTGAAAAAAAGACAAAGTCCATCAAGTTCAACCCCTCCAAATGAAAACCCAGCATCCATACCCACACCCCTCCCTACTTTTAATTAAATTCTATATACCCATACCTATACTAACTATAGAGCTTAGTATCACAATAGCCTTTGATATTATGTCTGTTCAAAAAATCATCCAAGCCATTCTTAAAGGCATTAACTGAATCAGCCATCACAACATCACCGAGCAGTGCATTCCACAACCTCACTGTCCTGACTGTGAAGAACCCCCCTACGTTGCTTCAAATGAAAGTTCTTTTCTTCTAGTCTAAAGGGATGGCCTCTGGTACGGTGATCCACTTTATGGGTAAAAAGGTCCCCTGCCATTTGTCTATAATGTCCTCTAATGTACTTGTAAAGTGTAATCATGTCCCCTCGCAAGCGCCTTTTTTCCAGAGAAAACAACCCCAACCTTGACAGTCTACCCTCATAATTTAAGTCTTCCGTCCCTCTAACCAATTTAGTTGCACGTCTCTGCACTCTCTCCAGCTCATTTATATCCCTCTTAAGGACTGGAGTCCAAAACTGCACTGCATACTCCAGATGAGGCCTTACCAGGGACCTATAAAGAGGCATAATTATGTTTTCATCCCTTGAATTAATGCCCTTTTTTATGCAAGACAGAACTTTATTTGCTTTAGTAGCCACAGAATGACACTGCCCAGAATTAGACAATGTGTTATCTACAAAGACCCCTAGATCCTTCTCATTTAAGGAAACTCCCAACACACTGCCATTTAGTGTATAACTTGCATTTATATTATTTTTGCCAAAGTGCATAACCTTGCATTTATCAACATTGAACCTCATTTTCCAGTTTGCTGCCCAGTTTTCCAGTTTAGACAAATCACTCTGCAAAGTGGCAGCATCCTGCATGGAATCTATAGTTCTGCACAATTTAGTATCATCTGCAAAAATAGAAACAGTACTTTCAATGCCCACCTCCAGGTCATTAATAAACAAGTTGAAAAGCAAGGGAACTAGTACAGAGCCCTGTGGTACTCCACTAACAACACTGGTCCAATTAGAAAATGTTCCATTTACCACCACTCTTTGTAGTCTATCTTTTAGCCAGTTCTCTATCCAGGTACAAATACTATGTTCCAGGCCAACATTCCTTAATTTAACCAGTAACCTTTTGTGTGGCACTGTATCAAATGCTTTAGCAAAGTCTAAGTAAATCACATCCACTGCCATCCCAGAATCGAGGTCTCTACTTACATTCTCATAAAAAGAAATTAAGTTAGTTTGGCAAGATCTATTACGCATAAAACCATGCTGGCACAAACTCATAGTATTATGATTTGCTATGAAGTCCAGTATCTTATCCTTTATTAACCCTTCGAAAAGCTTTCCTACCACTGACGTCAGACTAACTGGCCTATAGTTTTGAGGCTGAGAACGGGATCCTTTTTTGAATAGAGGCACCACATAAGCAATTCGACAGTCTCTCGGCCAGATGTCAATGAATCCTGAAAAATTAAGTAAAGAGGTTTGGCATTGGCAATCACAGAGCTAAGCTCGCTAATTACCCTGGGATGAATACCGTCTGACCCTGGACCTTTGTTAATCTTAACATGTTCTAGTCTCTTTTGAATTTCTTCATGTGTGAACCATGCATCATTAGTTGTATTACTAGAATTGGGACTGTTAAGAAGGAAACCTTCACTTACTGGTTCCTCATTTGTGTAGACAGATGAAAAATACGAGTTCAGAATCTGTGCTTTTATTACTAACCCCACTGCCCCGTCTACCCTAGCTTTCCCATAATTCGTTATCTCACCCACCCCCCCCCCTTGCCTAGTTTAAACACTCCTCCAACCTCTTAGCCATTCTTTCCCCTAGCACCGCAGACCCCCTTCCATTGAGGTGCAAACCGTCACGACTGTATAGGTTGTACCCCAACAAAAAATCAGCCCAGTGCTCTAGGAACCCAAACCCTTCCTTCCTGCACCAAGACTTGAGCCACGCATTTAGCTCCCTAAACTCCCGCTGTTTTCCTAAACTTGCACGTGGCACAGGCAAAATTTCAGAAAAGATGACATTGGAAGACCTTTCCTTGATCTAAGAGCCTAGATCCCTGAAATCATTCTTTAAGGTCTTCCATCTACCATTTATTTTGTCATTAGTACCGATATGCACTAAGACAGCTGGGTCATGCCCAGCCCCACCCAACAATTTGTCTATCCGATCAACCACATGCCGAACCCTGGCACCAGGTAGACAGCAAACTGTTCGGTTGTAGCGATCCGGACGACAAATTACCCTATCCACTTTCCTAATAATTGAGTCCCCTACAACCACAATCTGCTTAGGCCTGACTCTACTCTCCTCCCCACCACTACTAGAGAAACTGGTCTCCCGGCTGTTAGAGAGATCAGCCCCATCTAGAATTGCCAATCCAGAGTTCATACTACCATCATCTTCACACAATCTGGCAAATTTGTTGCTATGTATAATCTCCGGATCAGCCTCCATTTTCCTTTTGCCCACCTTAGATTTTCTAACTGTCACCCAGCTAGCTGCCTCAATATCCTGCTGCTGTTCTGTTCCCCCCAAACTATCTGACCCCGCTAGGTCCTGCTCAGTGAGCAAAAGACTGCTTTCAAGATTGTCAATCGACCGCAGTGTTGCAATTTGTTGCTCTAGTGCTCTAACTTCAGCCTCCAAAGTGGCAATTTGCTCACAACCACCACAGAGGTAAGCATTTTGGATCTCTTGTTCCAAATCTGCATACATATGGCAGACTGTGCACTGAGTCAGACCTTCAATCTTGCTAGCACTCATTATCCCAGTTACAGATTAAAACAGGAAAAAATACAAATAAAATATATAAAATAAAAATTAGGGTTTAGAACAAACTTTTGACCTAGTTTAAACCTCCTTTAGTTTTAAACTCCGATGTTTATAACTCCACTTACAGATCCCCCACTTAACAAGCAAACACTTAAGAGAAGCTAACACTAGAGCAAGCTCCACTGGAGTGCCAGGGGTTCTATTTATACAGTCTATTCAGGTGCAACAAATCAAACCCCACCCCCTCAAACGGAGGGAAAACGAATTGCAAAGTAAAACAGGTTGTGACAATTTGCTGTAAGCACACCAAACTTTGTTGTTTAGCACCCAATACAGAAAAAAAAAACCTTTAAAAAATAAAACCACAGTAGTTAAATATTCTGCTTTGCCCTTTGCTGCTTGTTTAGTGCCCCCAAAAAAGTTTGCCTTTGCAGTGACGCTGGTTGGTCTAGGTTTCTGGCCCCCCGATTTCATTCCAATAGCTGTTGTTTTTAGTGCTTTAGCTGATTTTTATTACATTTTGTTGTTTTATTCTGTTTTTCATTTGCATTGCCCTTTGCTACTTGTTTAGTGCCCCAAAAAAAGTTGTGTTTGCAGTGACGCTGGTTGGTCTAGGTTTCTGACCCCTGATTTCATTCCAATAGCTGTTGGTTTTTATTGCTTTAGCTGATTTTTATTACATTTTGTTGTTTTATTCTGTTTTTCATTTGCATTGCCCTTTGCTACTTGTTTAGTGCCCCAAAAAAAGTTGTGTTTGCAGTGACGCTGGTTGGTCTAGGTTTCTGGCCCCTGATTTCATTCCAATAGCTGTTGGTTTTTATTGCTTTAGCTGGTTAACTGTTGGTCAGATCTTGCTGCCTTCTTTTTTTTTCTTTTTCTTCTGGTTGTTTGTTTTAGCAGTGGTTAACTGTTGGTCAGATCTTGCTGCCTTCTTTTTTTTCTTTTTCTTCTGGTTGTTTGTTTTAGCAGTGGTTAACTGTTGGTCAGATCTTGCTGCCTTCTTTTTTTTTTCCCCCTCTGGTTGTTTGTATTAGCAGTTGGTCAAATCTTGCTGGATTGAATTTAGGAGCTTCTTGCTTTGCCTATTGATTGCTAGCTTTGCAGTTGTTACTAGTTTTGCAGTGGTCTGTATTTTTCTGGCACAATGGCCAAACGGTTTTATACCGCTGCAGAAGTGGCTAGGTATTGTGAGGACTCCAGCTCAGAGGAATTTAGCAATTCTGATTCGGAGTATGTCCCATCTGATGACTCTACTGATGAATCAGAGGTTGGTGATAGCAGCACTATTAGCGCAGAGGCTAGTAGTGGCGGCACACTTACTGCTGAAGAAGTAGAGGAAGAGGGAGAGGCTGGTGGCAGTGTGCCAGATGCACCCATGGAGGTAGAAGAGGGTGAGGGTAGTGGTGATGCAGCAGTTGGAGCGCCTGTGTGGGGGCCTCCCTGTAATTATGCCCCCGAAATTCCCCCATTCACTGCAGTCACGGGCGTCAAGGTGGACACCACTAACTTTGAAATCATAGATTTTTTCAATCTTTTTATCACAGAGGCCATCCTACAGGACATGGTCCACTATACAAATTTATATGCTGAGCAGTATCTTGCCAGCCACCCTATACCAGGGTATTCAAGAGCCCAGGCGTGGTATCCCACTACTGTAAATGAAATCAAAAGATTCCTGGCGCTCACATTGGCAATGGGACTCGTAGAACGCAACACCTTAGCTTCATACTGGGATACCACTGCAGTCCTTTCCATCCCTCTTTTTTCAGCCGTTATGCCAAGAAACCGTTATCAAATTTTACTGCGGTTTCTTCATTTTAACGACAATGCAGCGGCTGTTCCCCCTAATGAGCCCGGTCACGACAGGCTTTACAAATTGAGGCCGCTTATAGATAGCCTGTCTCAGCGCTTCACAGAGGTCTACTCCCCCTCCCAAAATATATGTGTGGACAAGTCCCTTTTGCTCTTCAAAGGGCGCCTAAAATTTCGCCAATACATCCCTAGTAAGCGTGCTCGATATGGGATGAAATTTTACAAACTCTGTGAAAGCAGCACGGGCTATACTAGTTTTTTCATGATCTACGAGGGAAAGGACACTAATTTGGACCCCCCCGGCTGCCCCCTTGACTTGACTGTCAGTGGTAAAATTGTCTGGGAGCTCATAACTCCACTGTTGGGCCAAGGTTACCACTTATACATGGATAACTTTTACACAAGCATCCCCTTATTCAGAACCCTTTACTGGTTGGACACCCCAGCTTGTGGCACTGTTAGGCGTAACCGCAGAGGACTGCCCAAGGAACTGGTGGATAAGAAATTGAAATGTGGAGAAGTACATGCTCTAAGAAGCGATGAGCTCCTGGCATTAAAATTTGCAGACACCAAAAATGTTTTTATGCTTACTACTATCCACAATGAGAGTGTAGTTGTCCAACACAGAAGTGGCGATAGGCCCGCAAAATCAAAGCCACTCTGTTGTAAAGAATATAGTAAGCATATGGGTGGCGTCGATAAAACCGACCAAATCCAAACTTATTACGACACCACCAGAAAAACCAGGGCCTGGTACAAAAAAGCCGCAATTTATATGATCCAAATGGCCCTTTATAATTCTTATGTCGTTTACAAAACGGCAGTACCAGGCCCAAAATTGAGTTTTTACAATTATCTGCTGCAGCTGCTCCCTGCCCTTTTGTTTGGTGATGTACAGGAGGTTCCAGAAATGCCTGGCAATGACAATGTTGCCCGAATGGTGGGTAAGCATTTCATTGCCCAAATTCCACCAACTCCTAATAAAAGATATGCCCAGAGAGCTTGTAAGGTTTGCCGTTCCAGGGGTGTTAGAAAAGATGTGCGGTATTTTTGTCCCAAGTGTCCTAGCAAGCCTGCTTTGTGTTTCCAACCCTGTTTTGAGGTGTACCACACTGTGGTACACTACGAGAGGGCTTTAATTCTGTGTTGTGTTGGTAGGTTAGGGCTCTCTGGGTTTGTTGGTGGTAAAAGGATTTAGTAAATCTGTATAGTAAACTTGGCATGCTCTAGGTTTTTATGCACATGCTAGCAGTAGCTGTTTAGGTGTGCTGGCAGAGTGATACTTTTCTTTTTTTTGTGTTTTTTTTTTGTGGAGTGGTTTTTCAGATTCAAGCCCCCCTATTGAGATCTAACATTTTGGCAGGTCCCTACTTCGCTTATAACTAGGTATAGATGTTGTTAATAAAATAAAAAAAAAGTTTGACAAGGCAAACAATGACAGTTTTTTTCTGTATAGTAGTGATCTTTGATTTTTTATATAGGATTTGGCTCTGGGTGAGCAGTGCAATGTAGCAGTAAAAACTTGTATGTAGGTTTGTTCTTAGTCTAAATCGAAAAACCACACTAGCACACAAGACTTGTATCTGCAGGGCAAGCCCTTGCAAAGGTTTTTACTGCGGTGGTGCCACCGCAGTAAAAACCTTTGCTAGGGCTTGCCCTGCAGATAAAAGTCTTGTGTGCTAGTGTGGTTTTTCGATTCAGTTACTAGGAGGTCACCGTATCCTCCATTCACTGTGCACCGAGCAAAGCTATATACCTGCACAACGGGTGTGCGAGTGTCTACTCCAATTGT
The DNA here is from genome assembly GCF_017654675.1 of Xenopus laevis. Classification (NCBI taxonomy): domain Eukaryota; kingdom Metazoa; phylum Chordata; class Amphibia; order Anura; family Pipidae; genus Xenopus; species Xenopus laevis. Next base: position 76,460,365 of record NC_054372.1, on the reverse strand, counting down.
TCTTAGTCTAGGCATTCAGCTTTTGTGTTGAGCGATGGTGTTTTAGACCAGTTGTGTTATGGATAGCACTTCTATTGCGCTGGTGGTAAATAGCAAAATGAGGTGCTGGTTGGCCAAGAGGGCACACGATAGAACTTGTGGTGCGTGATGAATACGTGGGATGATGTGCATCTCTAATGCTGATGCCACAAGTCTTTTATTTTACTGGCACCTCAAAAGCTCGTCTATCAGCGCAGTTATCTATAGTTTTGTCTGTATTTCTGAGCAACATTTGCATTTATTTTTGTAGATTTAGGTATCTCTGGATTTGTGAGTATTTCAGCTGCTAATGACCCAATCCTCGTTGTTGCCACCTAAATTCCTAAACTTCTTAGGACACTTGCATAATTTATGGGCCAAATTTACTATGGTTTCTGTTGGAAAATGTATTTGTAAATGTGGTACAGATTTTGTCATTGGCGAAATAGTGTAGGAAGAAGCAAAGGAATTCGTATCGTAACACCACAGGACAGATGGAACTCAAAGACACTCCACTACAATTTATCCGAATTGGTGAGTGAAATATATTTTGGGGTAGTAGCACCCAGATGCAGATCCATAAAGTGGTCCCAAAATTCCCTGGGAGATAAATCTTAACTTTGTATATTATCTTTTCCTTTATTTCAGACCAAAGCAGAGTTCTACAATGCAGAATGTGGCCAAAATTCTCCACGCAGTAAAGCATGAATGGCATCTCTGAATAGTTGAAGGTGTTTATTTTCAAGAAATCTTAGTTTTTGGGGGTGATTTCATCAGTAAGGGACAGTTTCAGATGAGATATGGATACATGCACCTAAATTCACAGCCCCAATATTACGCATTGTCCCTGTTTTGGGATGTTTGGTGGCTGCGTCTCTATGTGTATGCATACATATGGGGTATCATTTTATTCAGGGGGACTTGCAGATTGTTATTGAGCAGGTTTTTGTTAGTTACCATGGAAACTTAGGGGGAAATCTAAGTTTGTATATCTTTTTTCCTTTATTTCAGACCAAGTCTCAGATTTCTACGAAGGACTGCGGCCACAATTCTCTGTGTAGAAAAGTAAGAATGGCATCTTTGAATATCTAATGAAGTGTACTTTTCAAAAATATATGGTTTGTGGGGGTTATTTAACAGAAAAGGTGCAGTTTAGGATGAGAAAAGTTGAGAACCTCATATAAATTCGCAGCCCCAATATTACGCATTGTCCCTGTTTTGGGTGTTTGGTGGCTGCGTCTCTATGTGTATCCATACATAGGGGGTATCATTTCATTCAGGGGGACTTGCAGATTGTTATTGAGCAGGTTTTTGGTAGTTACCATGGATACGTAGGGAGAAATCTAGCTTTGTATATCTTTTTTCCTTTATTTCAGACCAAGTCTCGGACTTCTACGAAGGACTGTGGCCACAATTCTCCGTGTAGAAAAGCAAGAATGGCATCTTTGAATAGCTGAAGAAGTGTACTTTTCGGTAATGTATGGTTTGTGGGGGTTATTTCTCATTTTGGGGGTGTTTAGATGGAAAAACTGCAAGTAGTACACATAGAGCGCAGTCCCCAGATTTTCAACTGCAATTGCCCTTATGCATTGCTCCTGTTTTGGGGTGTTTGGTGGCTGCGTCTCTATGTGTATCCATACATATGGGGTATTGTTTTATTCATGAGAAGTTTGTCTTTCAAATTGTCTGTGGTTTCAACATTTCTAACAGTGTTGTTTTGTCAGATTTACATTTGATCCTGCGTCTAAGTTTACATTTTAGAGAAAAACTAAAAATGCAACAAAAAAGCTCTAAATTTCATGATGCACTGGTAAAATGTATTTGAATTTTGAGTAAAAAATACAGCACCCCTACAAACCTGAAGGTCTGTTGTTTCTAAAAATACCAAACTTGAAGGGATAATTTAAATTTACATATAAGTTATGCTGCATCAACTGTTACATGTGCTTATCTACTTTGTTCTGGTGTAAAATTCTAGAAAATGCTGATTTAGTTTGGGGGTTACTCCTGGACAAAAAAAGTGGGTTACTGATACATATTTGGTATCGTTGGACTTGGCAGGATCACGGCTTTTACAAACACAAAAAAAATGCTTGTAAAATCAACTTTTCTGTAGAAAAAAACCTCAAGATATACTCCATTTTTTAATAATTTTTTTTTTTTTTTACATATTTCACCCAAAATACACACTAAATCTCCAGAAAAATTGCAAAATTACACTTGCACGTCAAAGTCCAATTTATAACGAAAAAAACAATATATCACTTTCCTAGTTTCATGGAGGTTTTCCTACAGAAAAACCTTGTTAAACTGAACAAGTACCAAATGCTTAAAAAACGTCTGGCATTTCGCGTACCAGAAATGTGAAATTCTGCTGGCACTTAAAGGGTTAATAAACATTAAAAACATTAAAAGCCATGTAACATTCTGCCCAGGCTTGAAACACTATCTCGCCCTCAACTTTATCACATCAAGTAGATTAATTTTTACCTTGCCTTTGCAACCTTGCCTTTAGCCTGGCCAGCCTGGCTCAGCACTGATCGTGTGGTGCATTTCTACATGCATTTTACATAGTTACATAGTTAAGTTGGGTTGAAAAAAGACCAAAGCACATCAAATTCAACCCCTCCAAATGAAACCCAGCTCAAATACTGACACACACACCCACTAAAACTATAGATACCAATATCTATATTAATTGTAGAGTTTGATACCACACAAGCCTTGAATATAATGCTTGTCCATGAAATCATGAAATAAATCTCCCACTAACTGTTTATACTGCCCTCTAATGTACTTATAAAGAATATTTGTGTCCCCTTGCAAATGTCTTTTCTGCAGAGAGAACAACCCCAACCTTGATAATCTACCCTCATAGTAACATAGTAACATAGTAAGTAAGGTTGAAAAAAGACACATGTCCATCGAGTTCAACCTTTTTTTTATTATGTATATATATATTTTTTTTATTAACTACCTATCTGCCAGTTGATCCAGAGGAAGGCAAAAAACCCATCTGAAGCCTCTCCAATTTGCCTCAGAGGGGGAAAAATTCCTTCCTGACTCCAAAATGGCAATCGGACTAGTCCCTGGATCAACTTGGACCATGAGCTATTTCCCATAACCCTGTATTCCCTTACTTGCTAAAAAGCTATCCAACCCCTTCTTAAAGCTATCTAATGTATCAGCCTGTACAACTGATTCAGGGAGAGAATTCCACATCTTCACAGCTCTCACTGTAAAAAAACCCCTTCCGAATATTTAGGCGGAACCTCTTTTCTTCTAATCGGAATGGGTGACCTTGTGTCAGATGGAAAGACCTACTGGTAAATAAAGCATTACAGAGATTATTATATGATCCCCTTATATATTTATACATAGTTATCATATCTCCCCTTAAGCGCCTCTTCTCCAGCGTGAACATCCCCAATTTGGCCAGTCTTTCCTCATAGCTAAGATTTTCAATACCTTTTACCAGCTTAGTTGCCCTTCTCTGTACCCTCTCTAATACAATAATGTCCTGTTTGAGCGATGGAGACCAAAACTGTATGGCATATTCTAGATGGGGCCTTACAAGTGCTCTATACAGTGGAAGAATGACCCCCTCCTCCCTTGACTCTATGCCCCTTTTAATACAGCTCAAGACCTTATTTGCCCTTGATGCTGCCGACTGGCATTGCTTGCTACAGCCAAGTTTATCATCTACAAGGACTCCAAGGTCCTTTTCCATAATGGATTTGCCTAGTGCAGTCCCATTAAGGGTATAAGTGGCTTGGATATTTTTACATCCCAGGTGCATGACTTTACATTTATCAACATTGAATCTCATTTGCCACTTAGCTGGCCAGTTTGCCAGTTTGTCAAGATCATGTTGCAAGGATGCCACATCCTGGATGGAATTAATTGGGCTGGATAATTTTGTGTCATCTGCAAACACTGATACATTACTTACAACACCCTCCCCTAAGTCATTAATGAACAAGTTAAATAAAAGTGGACCCAATACGGAGCCCTGGGGGACCCCACTAAGAACCTTACTCCAAGTAGAGAATGTCCCATTAACAACCACCCTCTGTACCCGATCCTGTAGCCAGTTTCCTATCCACGTGCAAACGCCTTCATTAAGCCCAACAGACCTTAGTTTAGAAAGCAGTCGTTTGTGGGGCACAGTATCAAAAGCTTTGGCAAAATCCAAATAGATCACATCTACTGCCCCCCCCCCACTGTCCAGAATCTTACTTACCACATCATAAAAAGCAATCAAATTCGTCTGACATGACCTATCCTTCATAAAGCCATTCTGATTGTTGCTCATAATGCCATTCATTAGGACAAAATTTTGAATGTGATCCCTTAACAAGCCTTCAAATAATTTGCCTACCACAGATGTCAAGCTTACTGGCCTATAATTGCCAGGCTGAGATCGTAATCCCTTTTTAAATATTGGAATAACATCAGCTTTTCTCCAATCCATAGGCACCATACCAGGTGAATCTGAGAAAATCAGAAATAAGGGCTGGTCTAAAACTGAACTAAGCTCTCTTAGAACCCGGGGGTGTATGCCATCAGGCCCTGGAGCCTTGTTTACATTAATTTGTATTAAAGCTTTTTGAATCATATCCTGAGTCAGCCACTGACTAGATTGAGCTGAACCATTCGTGCAGTTATTAAGTGAGCCTGTGAACCCAGACTCCTCTATTGTATACACTGAAGAAAAGAACTGATTTAACACATTTGCCTTATCTGTATCTGTTACAACCATACTGGTACCATTATTTAATGGAGCAACACTCTCAACCTGCATCTTTTTACTATTAATATATTTAAAAAACTTTTTAGGGTTAGTTTTCACCTCCACCGCAATTAACTCTTCATTTCTTTTCTTAGCCTTCCGGATTGCTGATTTACAACATTTATTACAGTGTTTATATTCATTAAATGCAGCTTCTGTCTCTACAGATTTGTAGTTTTTAAATGCCTTTCTCTTCTTTCCCATTAACTTCTTTACTTCTGTATTAAGCCACACAGGATGATTCTTAGAGCTTCTACGTTTAGTCCTTAATGGAATAAATTGAGAACAGTAATGATTTAATATCATTTTAAAGGACAACCATTTCTGTTCTGTGTTTTTAGCTGAAAACCTTATGCCCCAATCAATGCTCTGTAGCCCTCAAGGCACTAAAATTAGTTTTTCCAAAATTCATGGTTTTTGTTGCCCCAGTATATTTTTGTTTTTTGCACCAGACATTAAAAGATTTAACATTATGGTCACTATTACCCAGGGGTTCAATGACTTGCACATTTGCTATAAGTTCTGGGTCATTTGAGATCACTAAATCAAGAATAGCATTTTTTCTGGTAGGCTCCTCAACAACCTGTGCTAAAAAATTGTCGTGCAATAAGTTTATAAACTTGTTCCCATTAACTGATCTAGCAGTACTGTTGCTCCAGTCAATATCTGGGTAATTAAAATCCCCCATTATCATTACTTTACCTAAACTAGCAGCCTTTTCTATTTGCATTAGGAGCTTTGTCTCTTCCTCCTCACTTACATTAGGGGGTCTATAGCATACTCCTACAATTAATTTGCTGGATTCTTTACAATTGGTGAAGAACTCCACCCATACGACTTCTGCCCCCTCATTTTCTAACATAACCTCCTCCTTTATATGAGCTTTTAAATCCTGCCTAACATACAGACATACCCCTCCTCCTTTTCTATTGCATCTATCCCTCCGAAACAAAGTATAGCCACTGATATTTACTGCCCAGTCATGCGATTCATTCAGCCATGTTTCGGCCACACCAATCACATCATATTTTCCTTCCAACACCAGCAGCTCCAGCTCTCCCATTTTACCAGTCAGACTTCTTGCATTTGTAAACATACATTTAATACTGGTACCATATTGAACATATAAAATGTGGTCCTCCCTATCCTTAACAGTATCCCCAGCCAAATCTCCTCCCATAATTCATAATTTAAATCTTCCATCCCTCTAGCCAGTTTAGTTGCATGTCTCTGCACTCTCTCCAGCTCCTAACTAAAGAAGTAGACTAGAAATCTTGTACATTATATTTTGGGATTCTGTGCCAGCATGTAGCAGACACAGCTCTTTAGCAGGGAAGATCTGTGCCTAGAAAGATGCCCCAATAGCTCCCCATTTTCTTTTCTGCTGATTCACTGCACATGCCCTGCACTTACTGAGCTTAGGGACCGACACACAATATAGTGTATATAAAGAATAGAAATGTCACAATATAAGGCTGATTAGTAATTAATACAGCTAATTACTACATGGCAGCACAGAAATCAGTGTAACTGGCATCAAAATGTAACAATCAGTCATGTAGCATCAGCTTATATTACATGACATACTCATTTTCTGCTTGATAATGTGCAACAACCCTTATGCTTAGCTTCTCAACAGCTGCTCAAAGCCCACTGAGCATGAGTGTCACAAACACTTTCCAAGATGGTGACCCCCTGTGACAAGTTTGAAGGCCTGAATCATTGCTGCTTTTGAGAAGCTGAAATTGTAGGCTGGTGCAATAAGTTTAGTATGTAAAATATGACATTTTAACCATATTCATTTTTATGGTTTAGTTCTCCTTTAAGGACTGGAGCCCAAAACCGCACTGCATGCTCCAGGTGAGGCTTTGCCAGTGACCTATAAAGAGCCAAATATAAGTGTTCATTGCTTATGTTTTCATTTAGATTGGATAGGCAGGAATTGCTATGGGATCAGCCTGGTAGGTTAAAAAAAGAAAATAGAAAAAGATCTTTCTTTTAAGGCATGATGTTGTCCCTTGTTCATCAGATCTTTTAGTAGGCAAATGGTTTGTTAACAAATAATTACCAGTTCTTTTCAGTAATGGAAAGTTGAGGGAAGTTATGCGAGATGGATGCCGGTTTATGACCCATTGGGCTCCCACCTTAGTGAATGCCCTGTCGCTAAGTTTAGTGCCTGTTAGATCTGCAACATGTACATGGCTACAAACAAAAAGTAGCTATAAATGTGGGGCTGCAAGGTGTGCAATTTGCCGACAGATTCTGATGAAGTCGCAGAGAGTCATGAAACGCTGGCAGCCCCTATGGGAGATATGCTGCTGTGATTTTTAATGGATGTTTAATACATTTTTAATTTTTTTAATTTAATATCCTGGCTCTACGGTGCATCGTTTTTCTACACAAATTTGGTTTGCTCTCACTACGACATTTGTTGCTGGACTGAATAACCTAAACACACTTTGAAATCTACAAAGACATTTTTGCAGAGGGAGAAGCGGAATGGTTGTCATAGTCCCCTGACTTGAATATCATGGAAAATCTATTGGATGATTTAAAGCAGGCTGTCAACGCTCAGCAGCCATCAAATTTAACTGGAGAGATTGTGTATGGACGAATGGTCAAATATAACGCCATCCAAAATCCAGACACTCATCAAAGGCTATAGGAGGCATCTAGAGGCTGTTACATTTGCAAAAGGAGGCTCAACTAAGTATTGATGTAATATCTCTGTTGGGGTGCCCAAATGTATGCACCTGTCTAATTTTGTTATGATGCATATTGCATATTTTCTGTTAATCCAATAAACTTTACGTCACTGCTGAAATACTACTGTTGCCATAATGAATGTTATATATTAAAAGAAAGTTGCTACTTTGAAAGTTCAGAAAATGATAAACAAAACTCCAAATAATTAAGAGGGGTCCTAAACTTTTTCATATGACTGTATATTAATTGTAATACTAGCATTATTGCTAAAGGGCTGTGGTTGCCTTGAGCTGGTACAGAAGCACAAAACATAATATACAACATATATATACTTCTTTAGTTAGGCTTTAGTTTTCCTTTAAGGACTGTAATGGGGGGACATTACATGCATCCAAGTTTAAGGAATTGAAAAAGTTTACCCAGCTTATAGGGTGATTTAATGCAGTGTAGGAAAATATATCAGATTTTTACTTAAGTACACATCATCCCAAAGGGTTGGATAAAATCATTGATTTTACATGTTTTGTATGACTTTTCTGTAGACCCTGGGTCCTTTCTATTGCTATTTTCATGGGCGGAGGGTGATTTTTTTGTTTGGGGAGGCTAAAGGAAACTGCACTCACAAGCTGACTTAAAACACTTAAAGGGGAAGTTCACATTTAAGTTAACATTTAGTATGTTATAGAATGGCCAAATCTAAGCAACTTTTTATTTGGTCTTCATTATTTATTTTTTATAGTTTCCAGGTTATTTGCCTTCAACTCTTGAGTGACCCCATCTAAAAACAAATGCTATGTAAGGCTACAAATGTATTGTTATTGCTGATTTTTATTCCTCATCTTTCTATTCAGGCCTCTCCTATTCATACTCCAGTTTCTTATTCAAAACAATGCATAGTTGCTAGGGGAATTTGGACCCTAGCAACCAGACTGCTGAAATTGCTGAAGATCTGCTGAGTAAAAAGCGAAACAACTGACACAAAATAAAAAATGAAAACCAATAGCAAATTTTTAGAGCTGAAAATTATAAACTGACGGGCCCCTGAAGCATGAAGCCCTAGGTGAATTAGTCTAAATTAGTTTAGTTTAGTGTTAGTACAAGTATGGGACCTGTTATCCAGAAAGTTCGGGACCTGAGGTTTTCCGTATAAGGGTCTTTCTGTAATATGGATCTCCATACTCTAAGTCTACTAAAAATAATTAAACATTAATTAAACCAATAGGATTATTTTGCATCCAGTTAGGCTTCATTATATCTCAGTTTGGATCAACTACAAGGTACCGTTTCATTACTACAAAGAAAACGGAAATCATTTTTAAAGATTTGAATTATTTGATTATAATGGAGTCTATGGGAGATATCCTTTCTGTAATTCAGAGCTTTCTGAATTTCTGAAGTTTCTGGATAATAATAGTACAAAATACCATTAGAGAAAAAAGTCATAGTATCACCATAATATTATACATTGAGGGAGTCTATGGGAGATGACATTCCTGTCATTAGGATAACGGGTTTCCTGGATAATGGATCCTATATCTGTAGGCACTAGCCATGTGTGGTTTGAGATTTATAATCAACCAGTTTTCTCTGAGACCCAAGCAGTACATCACAAGCCCAAAATAAAATACAGGGTTTACAATAGCCCCTCTGACATTCCCCGGGAAAAACAAGATACTCCAGACCAAGCATAAGCAGTTGATACTGACACCCCAAGCACATTATGTAAAGAGAAGCTGTGGATACCGGCGTCATAAGCATGTTATACATTAAAGTAGATACTGGCACCCGACACACATGAAGTGATTGGCAGTAAGCACTGGTACCCACACACCATCACAGTGCTGTTAGAATAAAATGAAGATATAGTTGCCACTGTAGAGGCATAAATGAACATGAATCACAGGCCCTCAATCATATACTTTATAGTGATGGGCGAATCTGACCACTTTAACTTCATTTATAAATGTACAAAGAATAGTGACGAGCAAATGTTTTCGCTAGCCATGGATTCTTGGAAAAATTCAATGCGACAAAATAGTCTCCAAAGAAAAAAATTTCTCAGAGACAAAAAAATCACCATAAGAAAAAATGCCCCTTGACTTTAATGCATTTGGATTGAGAAAAATTGTTGCACACAAAACATTTTGACGCCCATTGACTTTAATGCATTTTGCTAATTTTTCTCCATTTCACAAATTTTTTGCAGTTTCGCAAATTTTTTTGGCGAAGCGAAACGGGACAGATTAGTCTCATCATTAAAAAAAAAATAAATGACAACCATACATCAGCCACACTCCTCATTTCCATTTTCTTTACATATATATACAGTATGTGCCCCTTTTCTGTATACAGTATTCCAGTTTATTATCTCTGTACACATTTCTATCATTCAGTTTTCTTCCACTTCTGTTAACATTACTTTTTTCATTGTTCTTGCTCCCTTACTGACCTGCTGCTGCTAAAGTCATAGATATAAGAACCATTGGAGGGCAGGAGGGATAGTTACTGCTGAACTTCAATCCCGGCTGCTCATTTTTTGCCTCAAAGTCCCGAGTCGAGGAAACAGAAACAGGATTAGCTGGAAGAAGGTTCACAGTGTTTACCTCCAACCAATCGGATTCCACAAAGCTGTACCAGGACTTAAGCTTTAAAGGTACCAGCACTGAGACTGCAGCATATGTTACATAATATTTGAGCTGTGTTAATGGAGACAGGCTTTCTACCAGCAAAATTGTAAAACTGCAGCAATTTTCCTTGTTATTTATTGTCAGGCAGGTTTGGGGAGGCTTAGCTTCCCCAAGCCTTATTGAAAATCCGCCCATGACAAACCAGGTTTGAAAAATGTTACTGTTGATTGTTTGTCACGTTTACCTTTACCTGCAGCTTCTGATGCACTGGATGAGGACATAGAAGTTGTAGCATTGACTGATATACTATCATCTACAGTTACAGCTGCTGATTTTAAGCAAGCTTGCCTCATATGTCCAATTCAAGTAAAACTACGGGACATCTTACCAAACACATGGCCAAATGCTGAGAAGAAACTCAGTCCTGATCTTTAACCTTACTACAGGATTAGACATGAACTGTCCTTAGTAGATGGCTATGTTGTCCGTGGAGCTCAATGCTTACTGGTACCAGAGACCTTGTGAAATTAGCTCATACAACTTTCACATGAGAGTCAACAAGGAATTGTATGTACAAAACAAAGACTATGAGAACTATACTAGTGGCCAGCAATGGATGCCGATGTGGTAACTGACATTCATTCTTGTGTTACTTGTCAGAATCATGACAAAACAGCTATCACATATACACCACCACTTCAGCCAGTACCATTTCCTGATTCAGCATGGGAAAAACTTGCTATTGATATTGTGGTTCCTTTTACGGATGCTCCTATAGACTGTAGATTTGCTATAACCTTGAAAGAATATTACAGTAAATGGCCTGAAATTGCATTTGTTTCTCATATAACATCAGCTAAAGTAATAACATTTCTGGCTACAGTCTTCAGCAGAGAAGGTAATCCAAAGGAGTTAATATCAGACAACGGACCACAGTTTGTCTTATCTGAGTTTGAATTCTTTCTGAGAGAGAGGAATATTGTGCATAGGAAATCTTCAATGTATTACCCACAAGTAAATGGAGAAATCGAGCGATTCAACAGAAATCTGAAAGAAGCACTACAGACAGCAAATCTTACTGGGAAATCTTGAAAAGTATTTACAACAGAGTTCCTACATAACTACAGAGCAATGCGCCATGCAACAACCCAATCATCTCCAGCTGAATTATTACATGGCAGACAGATGCGCAGTTACATGTTGCAAACATCAAACTTCCACAAAATACTTTGCTTACAAAATCATCTACTGCTGATATTGTCAAATGTCAACAAGCCAAATGCAAGGCTTATACTGACAGAAAATGTGGTGCAAGAGAAGTGCACTTTCAGCCTGGATCTTTAGTCCGAATTAAGAAACCAGGAATACTGAAACAAGGACAATCTGAATTTACTGAGATGCCAGCGAGGACCATACACATATGAACTGTCTGATGGATGCATATGGAATGCAAGTCATCTCGCTCCTATTAGATATGACTTTGGAGAAGCTCTATTTGATGCCAACTGCAATAGATCTGAACAAAGTGAATCTATAAGGCATACTGAGAGAATCATAAAACTACCTGCATGGACCAAGGACTATGTGATGTGAAGAATGAATATTATTGCTTTAAGATGCATTGTTGTTGTTTATTACATTTGCCCAAATGCTTTCCTACTATAGGAGGAATATATGGTGTTTATACAAATGGCCTGTAGGTATCACTGTGCACATGCATTGTGCTGTGCATGCACAGTACTTTCTCTACGGCTTGGGGTGTTAGAGTGAAACTACTGTTGATGTGTAATGGCTACCTGAATCTGCTAATAAAGCACTGTTATACTCTACTCATTCTCTGATGCCAAAACACAACACTTTGATTTCTGTCCAGGGAAGCAGCTCTAGCAATCCACAGACAGTTTCATATTTTACATGATATTTACACACAGGAGTGACATATGTACTGTCTGTAGTCCTACATAACTCTGACTGGCTACCACTTTTTCCAGTACTACTTGACAATTATGTGCAGGAGAGAAGCACAACTTTGCTACCCTATGCATGCATTTATCATAGTATTATTATGCATATATTAGCATAAATGCAAGTGTCACAGAGATCTGAGGTCTTGTAATAAGCAAGGTGGGCAGATGGCATAATCACAATAAATCGTTGAATGTGGCTGATTATTTCAATGGTAGCCTATAGTTGTGCAGCTTTCATTTGGTCAAGCTGGCGACCAAGTTAGTATTGTAAAGGTCAAATGAAGCCAATTTAAATTTTCCAGAAATAAATTCCAATGTACTGGTTTTAAATTGTGCTCTGACGATATAGTTGGTTATTATAGTTCAACACTCAGTTTATTATAACACCCGCAGGCGATTTAAATATATTTAATTGGTAAGATGGAATAAAAAAATGTCACGAGCACCCCTTGTGCTGAAATCAACACCACAAATATAAATGCCAAAATGTCTCCAGGTACAAATGTGCCCTGCCTGGGCGTAGAAGGTAAGTGCTTTACCGACCAATACATGAGGTCCTACTGCCTCTGAACTGCTACGCCAAAATGATTTTGTGTGCTAATGCACCCTGCCTGGGTGTGGAGAGTAAGTAAAAACTTTACCGACCAGTCCGTAAGATCCTGCTACCACAGAGCTGCACCACCACCGTCGGGTCCCCCTGATATCAGTCCAGCCTCAGACTCTCCATTGCATTGTTTGATGTGTGCGCCATCAATCATCTGAGAGGGCCCCGTCTCCCAAGTGCACCACCACACCTCAACAGGTATTTTGCTGCCAACCAATCAGCTTTATCAAGAGGCCTAACACCAGGAAATGATATACTCTTAAGGGGATAGTCACATGATTGTAGAATGAGTTGCCATGGTGACACGATAGTCTTTCAAAATTGTACAAAGCATTTTTCTCCTGTATGGAACCTAACGAATGTAGGTTAATATAGATCCTTGTAAAAGCTCCATGAAATATGGACTCTATAATGCATATCCGGATCCTAAGATCCATTCCTTTGGATATAGGATCCACTTAAATCAATGAGGACAGGAGAAAATAACATTCATATCTATTAGCATGTGTCCGCTCTATACATTATATTAGCCCTGAGGCATGGTACTGAGAACGAGCATTAAATAATGCTAAATCACTAATAATCTTATATAATCTTATATAGACTCTACATCTATATAGTGAATCATTATCTATTAACAAATGCCTGGAAATTCCAGTGACCATTCAATCCCAGTTCCGACTTATATGTATTTAACTTGAATATCCAAGGAGTTTCCAATTGAAGTATTATCAAGGTCAACAGCCTTGGATCCCTGTGGAGTATATCTATGAAAATAGGACCCCATATACTGTCCATTATGCATGCAATGAATATGCTTAGCAATACAATTTCTTATATCTAACAAAGGTTCATATATACGGCATTTGAATTGTCTTTTTGTTTTGCCCACGTGTGCCACAGTGCCAAGGTGCCACAATGGCAAGTGAATAAATAAATTACATGTGTAGTATTACAACAAATGTAGAGATACATGTCAAATTTTCCCTGCCAAAAGTATTAGACAGTTTAATGAAGCAACACTGTTTGCATGTTCCAAATCTGAAGCTGCCCGGTCTTTTGCAGAACACTTGTTTTGAATGCTTAGAAACGTGGCTTTGGGTTAAAAGATCTCCAATATTAGTATTTTTCTGATATGTAAACAAGGGGCGGGGGCTAACTAACCGGCTTAAGGTGGGATCTTTAGATAGTATATCCCAAAGCTTACAAATTATAGACCTGATGTATTTATCATTGTCACTATAAGTCGTAATAAATCTGGTCCAATTCTGGTTCTTTTCCCCATTGACTATAGATTTTAGATCTATTAGACGTATATAATAAAGTATCTCTGTTTTGGGCCAATGCCTACTTATAGGCTTTATGTAAGGAACACGATTTATAACCCTGTGCATTAAACCTCTGATATAACTTATAGGCCTCCTTTTTAAAGTCCTCATCAGAGGAACAGATTCCCCTTAATCTCATACAGATAAGGCAAATGTGTTAAATCAGTTCTTTTCTTCAGTGTATACAATAGAGGAGTCTGGGTTCACAGGCTCACTTAATAACTGCACGAATGGTTCAGCTCAATCTAGTCAGTGGCTGACTCAGGATATGATTCAAAAAGCTTTAATACAAATTAATGTAAACAAGGCTCCAGGGCCTGATGGCATACACCCCCGGGTTCTAAGAGAGCTTAGTTCAGTTTTAGACCAGCCCTTATTTCTGATTTTCTCAGATTCACTGTCATCAGGTATGGTGCCTGTGGATTGGAGAAAAGCTGATATTATTCCAATATTTAAAAAGGGATTACGATCTCAGCCTGGCAATTATAGGCCAGTAAGCTTGACATCTGTGGTAGGCAAATTATTTGAAAGCTTGTTAAGGGATCACATTCAAAATTTTGTCCTAATGAATGGCATTATGAGCAACAAACAGCATGGCTTTATGAAGGATAGGTCATGTCACTCGAATTTGATTGCTTTTTATGATGTGGTAAGTAAGATTCTGGACAGTGGGGGGGGGCAGTAGATGTGATCTATTTGGATTTTGCCAAAGCGTTTGATACTGTGCCCCACAAACGACTGCTTTCTAAACTAAGGTCCATTGGGCTTAAAGGAAAACTATACCCCCCAAACAATGTAGGTCTCTATAAAAAGATATTGCATAAAACAGCTCGTATGTAAAACCCTGCTTCATGTAAATAAACCATTTTCATAATAATATACTTTTCTAGTAGTATGTGCCATTGGGTAATCATAAATAGAAAATTGCCATTTTAAAAAATAAGGGCCGCCCCCTGGGATCGTAGGATTCACTGTACTCACAAACATACCAACAAACCATACATGTTAGGTCACATGAGCCAATTAACAGACATAGTTGTGTCTTTTACAGTTAGAGTTGAAGTATTTCTGGTCAGGTGATCTCTGAGACAGCACAGAGACCATCACGAAATGGTGGCTCAAGGCAAGAGATGTAAAAGGGCAATATTTACTTAAATATATATTACAGTTTGGTATGATTCTTTAATATGCCACTTAATATGATATGAACTATCTGTTGCTTAAGTGTTCATTTTGGGGGTATAGTTTTCCTTTAATGAAGGCGTTTGAACGTGGATAGGAAACTGGCTACAGGATCGGGTACAGAGGGTGGTTGTTAATGGGACATTCTCTACTTGGAGTAAGGTTCTTAGTGGGGTCCCCCAGGGCTCCGTATTGGGTCCACTTTTATTTAACTTGTTCATTAATGACTTAGGGGAGGGTGTTGTAAGTAATGTATCAGTGTTTGCAGATGACACAAAATTATCCAGCCCAATTAATTCCATCCAGGATGTGGCATCCTTGCAACATGATCTTGACAAACTGGCAAACTGGCCAGCTAAGTGGCAAATGAGATTCAATGTTGATAAATGTAAAGTCATGCACCTGGGATGTAAAAATATCCAAGCCACTTATACCCTTAATGGGACTGCACTAGGCAAATCCATTATGGAAAAGGACCTTGGAGTCCTTGTAGATGATAAACTTGGCTGTAGCAAGCAATGCCAGTCGGCAGCATCAAGGGCAAATAAGGTCTTGAGCTGTATTAAAAGGGGCATAGAGTCAAGGGAGGAGGGGGTCATTCTTCCACAGTATAGAGCACTTGTAAGGCCCCATCTAGAATATGCCGTACAGTTTTGGTCTCCATCACTCAAACAGGACATTATTGTATTAGAGAGGGTACAGAGAAGGGCAACTAAGCTGGTAAAAGGTATTGGAAATCTTAGCTATGAGGAAAGACTGGCCAAATTGGGGATGTTCACGCTGGAGAAGAGGCGCTTAAGGGGTGATATGATGACTATGTATAAATATATAAGGGGATCATATAATAATCTCTCTAATGCTTTATTTACCAGTAGGTCTTTCCATCTGACACAAGGTCACCCATTCCGATTAGAAGAAAAGAGGTTCCGCCTAAATATTCGGAAGGGGTTTTTTACAGTGAGAGCTGTGAAGATGTGGAATTCTCTCCCTGAATCAGTTGTACAGGCTGATACATTAGATAGCTTTAAGAAGGGGTTGGATAGCTTTTTAGCAAGTAAGGGAATACAGGGTTATGGGAAATAGCTCATAGTCCAAGTTGATCCAGGGACTAGTCCGATTGCCATTTTGGAGTCAGGAAGGATTTTTCCCCCTCTAAGGCAAATTGGAGAGGCTTCAGATGGGGTTTTTGCCTTCCTCTGGATCAACTGGCAGATAGGTAGTTAATAAAAAAAAAAAAAAAAATGGTTGAACTCGATGGACATGTGTCTTTTTTCAACCTTACTTACTATGTTACTATGTTACTATGTAAGTACTGACTGATGATGAATTTAGAAAGTTGGATGCTGATTTAAAAACATTCATAGAAAAACTTAATGTGGAAATTATGCAGATGAAAAAATGTAAATTTGAGAGGGACACTTTTCATTATGAAGCTAAACTTATTTTTTTGTGGAAAAATAAAGCATACACTTCTAACTATACATCTAATCACTCCAATGATAGAACTGGGAACATTAGGAGAGCCCAAGGGGGATTTAATAGAAGGGCGACACATGGACCCAGGGATCGGGAAATCCACTCTGAAAGTGAAACCAGTGGTTCTGATTCCTCTTTCACTACACACAAACACATGGATTATAAAAAAACATAAATTGAACACTGTTTCTCACAAGGAGGGCGTCACTTAACAAATTGTAGAGTAAATGAGCCAGAAAGCTCCTTTTCTATTTAATTTCTCCAAAGACACAGTTCCCGGAACAAGGGCTGTTTTTTTTAGAGTCACTAAACCTGTGAATTCACAAACAAAATCTTTTTCACCTTCACCTTCACATCAGGACAATTTACAAATAATTAATCTTTCCAATTTAATCCTCACACCCACTCTCACTAATGTACTCAAAAAGGGTCTTTCTTTTGTTCCCTCTAAATCAATAGATTATTTTTCCACAATTAAAGACGTACATTTGTTTGCACGAAAATTACTTTCAAAGTTTCAATGGGCCAAAAACAATAAGAAAGGAGGTCCAGATTTGAGCCACTTTGATAGAAACGATTTTAAAAAATCTCAGAGTATTGTTGGACCTGTGGGATGATCCTAGGATTGGTGAGGAATATAAAGTGATGTAGGATTTTCATGAATTATGGTTTGAAAACTCGGGGGATATCACCCGGTTACCATCTTTCAAAAATAAATTATCCCACTATCCTAGTATAACGGAGAATGAAGCCATTGTAATATTTGTACGTCGGGTTATGGAGGACCTTTCAAATATTTCAAAGGGGGTTGAACATCTTACTAAAGATGAATTTTTGTCACTTGAATTTACAGGAAAAAAATGCTTTGTACAATTTTGAAAGACTATTGTGTCACCATGGCAACTCACTCTATAATCATGTGACTATCCCCTTAAGAGTACGTCATTTCCTGGTGTTAGGCCTCTTGACAAAGCTGGCAAAGTTGGCAGCAAAACAGCTGTCGAGGCATGGTGGTGCACTTGGGAGACGGGGCCCCTCTCAGTGGATTGCTGGCGTACACATCAAACAATGGGGCAGATAGTCTGAGGCTGGACTATCGGGGGGATCCGACAGTGGTGCTGCAGCTCTGTGGTAGCAGGACCTCACGGACTTGTCGGTAAAGTTTTTACTTACTCTCCACGCCCAGGCAGGGCATATTAGCACCCGGAATCATTTTGGCGGAGCAGCTCAGTGGCGGTAGGACCTCATGTATTGGTCGGTAAGGCTTTCACTTACCTTCTACGCCCAGACACGGCACATTTGTACCCGGAGACATTTTGGCATTTATATTTGTGGTGTTGATTTCAGCGCAAGTGGTGCTTGTGACTTTTTTTTTTTATTCCATCTTACCAACTAAATATATCTAAATTGCCTGTGGGCGTTATTGAGTGTTGAACTATAATAACCAACTATTTATCGTCATAGCACCATTTAAAACCACTACACTGGAATTTATTTCTGGAAAATTTAGATTGGCTTCATTTGACCTTTACAATACTAACTTGGTCTGCCAGCCTGACCAGATGAAAACTGAACAACTATAGGCTACCATTGAAATAATCATAATAATATTGTGACTACGCCATCTGCCCACCTTGCTTATTACAAGACCTCAGATCTCTGTGACACTTGCGATTATGCTAATATATGCTTAATAATACTATGATACATGTTTATGCATAGATTTATTTATTGTTGCATGAAGCATATAGTTTGTACATAATTGTGCATGCATTTTCTCACATCTGATTGTATATATCGGATTGTGCGACTAAGCATCCTATTGAGAGGGATCCTTCCCCCCACGTGCACCATCTTATGTTTTTAATTGGTTTTAGCTGTTAATAGAGGCATGGATGTGAATAAACATTGCCTTTTTAAACAACAATTTTTGATAATTTAAATAACCTATAATATTTATGGGCTCATAGTTAAGGGTTAAGTCCTAATTTTTTGTGTACACATATATATATATATATATTGATTTTGGTGGACACCGTGACTTTTTGGCCTGGTAATAATTTTTGGAGACTTTGCTTAGTAAAAGTTTCAATTATTACTATCAAATTGGCTATAAAGGAAACCAGAACTTGGTCTAATCCCCAAGGGGAGTAAAGTGTAGTAGAACAATCTTAAATTAGGCCGTATCGGTGAAAGGCCAAACTGTGCAATGCCTACACGCTGTTTATAAAGACAACCATAATTACAACCTAAAAGCTGTACCTTCTGTTTGGGGAGCAACTTTGTGCCGGGACAGAGTGCATAAATTGCTGAATAAAAACTGTTAGTAACAGTGAAGCGTTGCCTATGAGTACATGTGACACCACACGAAACGCGTTAGGAGGAGTGTTGGGGAAAATAAAGTTTCTTTTTAACCACCGTCATCTGCTGGCCTGTGGAAGTGCAGCCAACATTGGAAATGCATTGTCTGTTAAGTCTCCCTAAGCTGCGGGTTTCGGGGCGTTGCATCCAGGCCAGGGATTCCCGGTGGTGAGTAACCTGTAAATGAATGCCTGTGATAGCAATTGTTTAAGCAAAAGGTCCAGGGCATGTGCACCTGGACCCACCCAATAATAGGGTGAGTAGTTATTTTAACAAGTTAATTTTAATTGCTCCACTTTTTTCTAAAAAGTAGGCGAGTAGTTTGAGCACATCTAATCTATTTATTACAAGTATATATATATATATGTGTAACAGTGAACATGTAAAGATTTCATACCATACACCCGTGGACTCGTCTTACAAATAACTTGGATTTCTCGAGCAGCTCATTAATGTGACAAAGCTCATTCCTGACTTAAGCACAGTAAGCAAGAAATCTCAGCTGGAAATATACAGCTTACTCTTTCTACACTTTAATTTGGGACATGGATAAATACCTTGATCACAATACAAACATGCCACAAAGAACAAACAGAGCCAAACTAAAAGAAACTAAAAAATCAACAGAACAACAACAAACAGAGGCAGAATCAGAACTACAACACTACTTGGTCCCTTACTAGATCAAAAATTAACCTCTATAAACAAATCAATATCGGAGATTTTACAACAAGTAACCAATCACTCACAGAGATTGACAGAAGCGGAGGACCGCATGTCATCTTTGGAGGATGATCTTGATAAAGCACAAAACACAATTGATACGCAACAGAAAGAAATTTCCATTCTAGCAGACAAAGAGGAGGATCTAGAAAACCGCAGCAGAAGGAACAACCTGAGGCTCATAAGTGTCCCGGAAACAATTAAAGGCAAAGGATTGGAAGACCTTCTAACAGATTGGTTACCCCGAGCTCTCCAACTACGGCTCTCACCACCACCATTTCAGATTGAACGCTACCACAGGATTGGTCCACCTTTAAAAGATTCCTCAACTCAACCAAGACAGGTGATTTTTCGCATACTCAACTTTGCAGATAAGCGTACAGGAAAACAAAGAATTGCAATATGACAGCCAAAGACTTGCCCTTTTTCAAGACTGTTCAGCTTCAGTTTGGCAGAAAGAAGAGTTCTCGCCAATATGACCTTGTATTCCACTGGATACAAATTCTCCCTACTCTATCCGGCAAAACTAAAAA
Source organism: Xenopus laevis (assembly GCF_017654675.1). Lineage (NCBI taxonomy): Eukaryota > Metazoa > Chordata > Amphibia > Anura > Pipidae > Xenopus > Xenopus laevis. The sequence continues at coordinate 76,440,048 of NC_054372.1, read as the reverse complement.
TTCTCAACAAAACAGATGGCAAGCCACAATTTTTTGAGGATCCAAAAAAAGCATTGGATTATGTCAAAACCCACCAAGATACCCATACCTAGAAAAGAGATCAACCTTTACACTAAATCCGATTGTTAATTACTAATGTTTAAACCTATCAAGATACCCAAGAGGATTGAACTTTCATAATCAGAAAGGAGACCAACCTCACATTGTATGCGATTGCTAGTCACATGTTGGCTCCTCCTTTTACCTAACTACGGACATCTTCCGATGTAGTAAAAACCATATGACTAGTTACAGTTGAACTTTACCATAGGGATAAAAACTAACCCACCAGGATGAAACACCAGGACTTATTACAGTCAGAGCAACAAGCTCGGCCAGATTAAAGACTGTACCTACTACAAACAGATGGTAATTTGAAGGGGTAACCTTTCGCTGGTTCAAGTTCCATGGACCAAACAAAGTAGACAGTTTAATGTGTTATATTAATCTTAAATACTTATTCAAGTCTCTTGAATTGCTGATTCATTTAATGGCACAGTTGAGATAATCTGTTTATTTAGCCATCGGGTTCCTATTTATTCAATATTTTGGCACATAACGAGACCACGGGTGTGGTACAATAGTGACAGCTGAGAATGCTGTCACACAATTCTGAGTTATATAAATTGTTTAGTTATTTTGTTTTGTATGTTACATTATGGAAATTGTAGGATAAATTCCATCTAGACAAATCATATTTCCCCATAACTTTAATCCGCCTCAGACCCTGGCCTTCTCACTGGGACAGCCAGACCGGGCAATATGCCAGAATCAAGTCATACATATTCATTAAAAAGGGTATAGGTTAACTCAATATGTCTTATACATATTATAGTACAGATACCACATCCGATAAATATCTCAAAAATATTAAAATTGTCATTGTCAATTGTCATGGAATGTGGGGGGGTTTAAATACTCCCTATTGATTTGTGCCAGAGAGAAGGAACTACTAAGAAGAGTTAATTGTGTTGCACAGTCTCTATTATAATAAGTGTGAAATTGATTGTATATATAGCTGGAACATGGTGAAAAAGAAAAAAAAAGTGATATATCCAACAAATTACCCAATTAAAACATAACTTTTAATAGCTCCATTAAAATGAAGAGGGAATTGATAGTTTTAAAAACATTTTAAAAAGTTATAGATGTATCACGATCTGGTATCATAGTTGTAGGGATTACAGTATATATAATAAATTATTACACTGGTTCCACCAAGATCTTACAGCAACCTGTATGCCCTCAAATAATTAGTATAAAGTGTGGTGGGGATAAAGAGGGTATATGTGGCAGAGGCACCTAAAATAGATTGGCCTATTCCCTGTCACTTGTTCTAATGCAACACCAGTATATGGAAACAAGCGGTTGCCCACACGATAAGTCTGTATTAGCGTGATCACAGTACCATGGGTCTGTCCGGCATTACCTTGAATTAACCACAAAAAGTTTATGCCACCATTCCGCCCACCCTCTGAAGTGCTATACCCCCCACCGGTTCAAGCGCATACTCAATTTTTTAAAATACTCCCATTAAAAGACTTAAGGTATTGGATCACCTTAAACGAGAAAAAGCACATATAGCGTTTTTGCAGGAGACCCACTGGCGCAGACAAGACAAAATCTTGATGTGTGACAGATGGATAAGTTCCATAACTGCTGCATCCTATATGTCAAAATCCAGGGGCGTAGCAATTGTGCTAAATAATTCTTTAAATAGCAAGATTGGAAAAGTGCATAAAGACAAAATTGGTAGATATTTAATTATGGATATAGATATTCATGGGACTAACTACATTCTTGTAAATGTATATGCTCCTAACACTGATAACCAAACTTTCTTAGAATTATTTCAGTGGCTGGACTCCTGGGGGCATCAAAACTGATTCTGGGAAGTGATACGAACACGGTGAGCGACCCATATATGGACAAATCTGGTACATCTCTAACACACACACTGAGAAGGATCAAACCTTTACACACTCTCTGTAATCACCTACAACTACAAGATGTCTATAGATATCTGTATCCAGATACTAGAGACTATACGTTCTATTCTGCAGTTCACAATTCTCACTGAAGAATAGACTATATCTTTCTTTCAACTAACCACTTAGTATCAATAGAAGATTCTATCATAGCTAATATAGATATCTCAGATCATGCCCCTATGAGATTGATATTAAGATTGTCCAAACCACAACCTTATTAACACAATTGGAGATTTCCAACATACCTGTATCATAATGAAGATTTTAGAAACGTAATCTTAAACACAATCGGGCAAACTATATTGACAATAATTTAGCGCATTGGGATGATAAAAATCTACTATGGGCCGCTGCCAAACCAGTACTACGAGGTCACATAATATCACAATTGATTAAGTGGAAGAGGTATCTATTATTACAAAAGGAGTTTACCCATTCATACAAAAGTTTTAATCTCACTAACTCATTGACAGCAAAAAAGAAGTACACAGACACGAAGGCTCTTTTTAACACTTTATTGATGGAGCAAATGCAACAAAATCTGATTTACACAGCAAACAGATATTATCGCTGGGGGAACAAATCAGGGAAATTATTAGCAAACAGTTAAAAGACAGCAATCAAATACATTCATTCAGAAACTAAGAACACCTACGGGGTGGGTTTGTGACACATTAGATATCACTAAAATGATGACAGCTCATTTCAAAGCACTTTACCAACAGACTCCTGATGCCCCAGAGAATGGTCTCAGATTTCTCCAAGAAGCTCACTTGAATAAACTCACAGTCCAAGATAGGGAAATCCTAGATGCACCTATAACAGAAACAGAAGTCTAAATGACCATTACCAAATTTAAAAACGGCAAATCTCCTGGTCCAGATGGTTTAGGAGAGGAATTTTATAAATTATTACTTCCAGAAACGACTCCATTGTTAACATCTTTATACAATGACATTTTACAAGGTAATCCACTATAGGATTAAAGCGAATTATTTTAATACAGAAAGAAGTTAGGGATCCCACAGTACCATCTTCATATAGACCTATATCTTTACTAAATCAGGACTAGTGATGGGCAAATTTGCGGCGTTTCGCTTCGCCGAAAAATTTGCGAATTTTGTGCGAAATTCACGAAACGGCGCAAATTTGCCGCAAATTCGCGCCTGGCAAATAAATTCGCCCGTCACTAATCAGGACTTAAAAATCATGACAAAAATAATGGCTAACAGGCTACAAAGAATTCTCCCCTCCATACTTACCCTTAACCAGATGGGTTTCCTCCAGAACAGACATCCGTTCCAAGCAATCAGGAAGGCCATAGCTACAATTTACCAATATAATCTAGAAATAAGACTAGGTAAACCTAGATGCAGACAAAGCCTTTGATAGAATCTCACATACACATATACGAAGACTTTTAAAATTTCAACATTTTGAAATACATATGCTCAACCTTTTCAAAGCTTTATATAATTCACCTCAAACTTTCCTTACAGTCAATGGGTACAACTCAGATACATTTGAAATTCAACAAGGGACCAGAGAGGTTCCCCTTTATTATTTAATATTGTGCTAGATCCCTTAATAACCAATGTGTAAAAGAAACGGATTCGCACACACACCGATTAGTGCAGTCGGGGATTATCCCCTTTTATTCAGCCACCAAACATCAACGTTTCGGGGGGGAACACCCACCCTTCATCAGGATACAATTATTTGTGCAGTCACCCATTTAAACCCAACTTCCCACGCCTTCTTTTCCCATCATGCAATTTGCCATAAAAATTAACCCTTATGTGGGATACAGGAAATTCGACTTATATGTTACATACAATAAAGCAATCAATTTGGTACGACAGTACACAAAATGATCTTTTTCATTCTTAAAGTGCCCATGTGCAATCATTATTATAAAATATGGTATCAAAACATTATTTTAAACAACTTTTTCTAAAAAACCACATACATTAAACACCATATTGCAAAAATCCATGTGTTGTATTATAATACCTTACTGCCCTTGGGATTTTCTAATAACCCTTAATATTATATGTGATCATTCAGCAGTTCTTATCTGTAAGAAATGAATAAAAACATGCAAGAATGTTAAAAACAGTTTTTCTCTCATAAGAAACACGTATAACTAAAATTCTCGTTAAGGCCCTTTGGTGTGAGTGTTTTTAGCTGCCAAATCCAAAAGGCCTCCCGTCTCAACAATGACCTCTTATCTATTTCACCTTTCTGCCTGTGTATAACCTCTAATATTTGCCATCTGAGTTGAGAAATGTTATGTTTTGCTTCGAAAAAATGTTTCGCCAGGAGGGTTTCCTTTTTAAATTTCTCTTTCTCTTTTTTTTGGCCTATAATAGCCCCTTCTCCCTTCTCTTCAGGTTTATAATTCCTTATTCTACTCTTATGTTCATTCATCCGAGTTTTAAACGCTCTGGAAGTCTGTCCCACATAACATAGGCCGCACGGACACTTTAACAGATAAATCACCCCTTCAGTGTCACACGTAGCGTATTGTTTTAATTTAATATCGTGACCCATAGTGGGGTGTTGGCAAATCTCCCCTTTAATGACTCCATTACAATGCCCGCACTGAAAGCATGGATAAGTGCCTTTCCTGTTCGATATTGGTTTCTTTATAATTTTTCTAAAATCAGTTTTAGTGAGTCCATTAGCTATACTCTTTCCTTTTTTATAGCTAAAAAGGGGTTTATCATCAAAGAGTTTACCAAAGGTTTTATCCCTCTGTAAGATCGGCCAATGTTGTAATATAGTTTTTCTAATAAAAGCAGAGTGTGGGCCAAAAGTAGTTACACAAACCGTATTTTGTTTTTTGTTATTCCTCTCTTTTTTCTTAGTTTCCAGAAGTTCTTTCCTGTCAATGCCCTTGACTTCCTCTTTTATAGCCTGCAGGTCCTTTCCCCCATAACCCCTCTCTCGGAATTGTTGCACAAGCCCTTTCGCTTGGCTGTCATACAATTCATTAGAAGAGGTAATTCTTCTAGCACGTATAAATTGACTTTTAGGAAACCCTCTGGTGACCCCTACTGGATGAAAACTATCTTTCCTCAATTGGTTATTTCTATCTGTCAATTTCTTATACAGGTCTGTAATAAACCTTCCTTCCGAAAATGTCACCTGCACATCTAGATAGTTGACTGTTAGGGGGCCCTTAGTCATAGTGAATTTTATGGTGTCATGTATTCCATTTAAATAGATGAAGAAGTCAGATAATGTTTCCTCACTCCCTGTCCATATCAGAAACATATCGTCCACGTAGCGTAGCCACATGGCGATATGTTGCTTGTACACTGGATGTTTTAATACATGTGTATGTTCAAATTGGTGCATGTACATATTCGCGTACGCGGGCGCCATGTTTGCCCCCATACTTATTCCCTGTATCTGTAGATAAAAATCAGAATCAAAACGGAAATAATTCCGTTTGAGGATAAGTTCCATACAATCACATAAAAAGTTGACTTCATGCATGGGCAATTTTTCTTTAGACAAATATTCTCTACAGCACTCAATCCCTTCGTCATGCCTGATAGATGTATACAGGTCCTTGACGTCAATTGTGCACAAAATGGGTGCACGGGCATCTATACTGACCTCATTCAAAATATTCAAAAAATGGGTAGTGTCTTTGAGACAAGTATCCAACTTGGGCAGGATCTCTTGCAGGTATGTATCAACATAAATTGCTAGGGGACCCGGCCGGGTCAACGGAAGGAACGCACCACCAGTTTGCAGGATTGGTGAACTACAGGTGTGCGGTAGGAGAATTACATTGTAGATCCCTTAATAAAACATCTTCTCCCTAATAAAACCTTTACAGGCACCCCCTTGGACATATACGACAGAAAATAACAGCTTTCACTGATGACATCTTATTATTCATCAATCATCCCCAAACGGAATTGCCCAGAATATTAGAAACTATCCAGCTTTTCAGTACGCTTGCAGGCTTCCAAATTAAGCTAAACAAATCAGAAGCATTGGAACTTGGAGATGGGGGAACAATAAACAGAAACACCGATTCTCCCTTTAAGAATCATACATAATATACCTGGGAATTAAATTACTGAAAAAACATACAGAAATATACTCACTCAATATTCGTCATACTATAGATAACATACAACAAGAACTCAAAAAATGTGAAACATTGTGTAGTAATATATGCAGACCTATGTATATATGAATACACATCTCTTAAGTTCCTGTCTACTTCAAAGGATTGTAATTAACTCCCATTTAGCTAGTATATGTCCTGAGTTTTTATGACCCATCCTGTTTTGTAATAAAATGTAAAAATAAGATAGGATGCTTTGTTAAATAGGTGGGACACATCCCGAGAAACCATCTGGAGAGGGTCTTTTACATTTCAAAGAGGAACTGTTTGTACAGTTGTTATTGGTAAAAGGGATATCTAAACAAATTAGCTGGTTTTCCTGTTTAACCTGTCATCAGCCAATCAGAACCATTCCACATTTTGGTCAATGGCATAGAGACAGTATAACATTGGAGCCGGTTTTTGGCTGAAGAGAAGAGGGAAGCAGAGGAGAAGAGGAAGGGAAGCAAAGGGAGAAACAGTATCACAATGGAGTCGGTTTTTGGCTGGAGAGGAAGGGAAGCAGAGGGAGAGAGAAAGAGAAGGATTGGGAAGAAGAAGAGGGAGAGAGAGAGAAGGAAGGAAGTATAACCTGTGGTCACATTTTGAAAAGATCTCTGCATAATTTGCTGTCTCTGGGCTGGATAATCTGATTAAATCGTTTCATCTCTGGGAACCTTGTTTGCATCATTTTACCTGGCTGTGGTAAATTGCGGACTCTACATTTCTCATAACACTATATGGATACTTGGATATATCTATAAAATACACAACACATTAATTTTATCCTTTTTGGGTAGAATTCATTTAATAAAAATGTTTTTTTTTCCCCAAAATACTTTACCAATTACAGATGCTACCATATAGCATAAAACCTTCATATTATAAAAGACTACTTTAAATGCTCCGTACCTTTATCTGGAAACAAAAATGACCTAGAAGAAGCCTGTTTAAGCTACAACAAACTAAAGCTGGGTGGGGTTAACTTTCCAAATATACGATAATATAATGAGGCATCATTATTAAGTTTTGCAGGTGATTGGATATACAACAGAAACATATATACCGCAACAGAACTTGACCAACTACTGACAGGAGGTCTTTCTCTTAATTTTCTGCTCCACTCCTCACTAAAAGATATCCCCGGAGACATGCATGAACATCCCTTATTTATAGACACAAAACTTGGAACTCAGTAAGGCACAGGTTTAAACTGACACCAGGTTATTCCATCAATCTCACATGGCTAGGTAATCCAACATTTCCAATGGGGAAAAATAATAAAACAACTGGCAAAATCAAAATCCAAGATTAGTCAGAGATATCATTAGTGATAAATTTACCATATTAACTATGGAAAATCTGGTCCAGAAATTTCCATTTCTATCTGAGGATCACTTACTCTCTATCCAAATCATTCGTTATGTCACAAAAGTCCTACAGCACCTCTCTCAGGCTGACAAAAATAACCCAATAAATTCATTGTGGCCCAGAGGTACCACGGACAAGACCATATCTCAAATCCACCATACAATTAGGACCACATTGTCAATTGAAGCTCCAGATACCTTTCTAAGTAAATGGAACTCTGCAATTCCGCAGGCAGATGCCGCCAATATATTCCAATACCATGTGAAAACTATGCAAACTTTACAGATATTACACCACTCCTACCTTACACTACTCAGGAGACACCATATGGGCACCACAAACTCAGACAATTGTCTGAGATGCCACCAACCCATGGCTGACCTCATACATTGTCTATGGCTCTGTCCAAGTATCCAACAACTATGGGGAGAAGTTCAGGGATATTGGAAATCTCTAATACAACAGACAAGTTATTTTACATTAACTTGGGCATTTTGGAATACCTCCCCCACAATTAAAACTTACACGCTTTGAGAGGCACTTAGCAGAAACACTAACGGCAGCAACCAGGATAACTATTCTACATCATTGGCTCTCTTCATCCTCTCCTCCACTTTCATTAGTCAAACAAAAACTCCACCATATTTTTCATATGGATTGGTTGGAATCTATGACAAATAAAGAACAACATATGGAAAAAAAATTCTCAACGTGGATGAGTTATATATCCTTACTTCCTACACATTTTAGACATCTCACTATATATGCATTTAGACATACGGCATGGTTTGACACAGAATTAATATCTAATAATATCATTGTAGAAGAAACAGATCAATACATCCAAAACCTTCACCGTCCACAGGAGCAGAATCCACGATCACCCCCCCAGGAGTCACCAAATGAATTGGATGTTACAAACAAGTTATTAAGTACCCTTAAACTATGAAGATGTACTGATTATTATTTTACTAGTGACAGCTATGTTGATATTGAAGAAATTGTAATTGAACAGCACCACTCAATCTTTGTAAGATAAAAATGCCTTTATTGCAGACTTCTGGGCATCACAGTGACATTTCAGGCCTCAAATGGCCTTTTATCAAAAAAAATTGGCATTTTTATCTTACAAAGATTGAGTGGTGCTGTTCAATTACAATTTCTTCAATATTGACCGGTGAGAAGTGGCCACTGGGGAACCTGCACTACAACTTAAAAAGGAAAAAAAAACGTGTAAGAAGTTGTGCTGACTGCTCCTTTTACACATAGCTATGTTGATATTGTAATTTGGATCACTTTAGGTAACTGCTAAGAATGTACCGACAATGGAAATTACTTCTATGTACCTCCAAACTCCTTTATGTTGTTTATTTTATATTATTTTGAAAATTAAATAAAAACATATGTTATCTGAATGTTTACAGTATTTGGGAGTAAATCTCACCACTTGCTTAGTCTCACTCTATAGAACTAATTTCCCTCCCATGTTAAAGTCCCTTATGCAAGATTTAAAGCAATGGGATAAACATCTATATCTTGGGTTGGTAGGATCCATTGTGATAAAATGGTGTTTACATTTACATTTATTTCGAACTTTCCCAATAAAAGTCCCATTAAAGGATCTACGGCACTTTCAATCATGTATAAGTAACTTTATATGGCAAAATAAATACCCATGTATAGACAAGTTTTATATTTACATAAAATAAAGGTGGCCAGGATAGCTCAATGGGTTCCTGCTCATACTGGACCTCAGGTCCAAATTGAAAATGCTTTACTTTATCCGTACTCAATATACCAAGTATTATGGATGTCTAAAATACCATTTCGACACTTTATAGACCCGTCATCTTTAACAATTGATATGTTAAATCTTTGGCAAGCACCTGCAAAAAAGCAACATTTTTTTGTCTTCTTCTTCACTTTTAAATCCCTTAAAGGAGAAGGAAAGGCTAAAATTAAGTAAGCTTTATCAGAAAGGTCTCTATAAATACACAAGTAAACCCTCAAAGTAATGCTGCTCTGAGTCCTCTGTCAAAAGAAACACTGCATTTCTTTCCTTTTATTGTGTACACATGGGCTTCTGTATCAGACTTCCTGTTTTCATCATAAACCTTCAGGGCAGGGCTTGAGCATGCTCAGTTTGCTCCTCTCCCCCTCCCTCCTCCCATCCCTGCTGTAATCTGAGCTCAGAGCTGTAAATGAGCAGGAAGAGACTCAGGCTGGAAGTGATGTCACACCAAGCTTATTTGGCAGCTGCTATCCTAAACACACAGAGACAGTGTCTAGAGCTGTTAACTCAGGTATGGTAAAGCATTCTGCAGAATAAATATAGCGTTCTAGCTTGCACTATTGTGGCTAATCTGTTGGCAATAAACTGTCTTGGAGCTTTCCTTTAATGAATAATTATGATTTCCCCCCTGGACTTTTAAAAAAGCTTTTTGTTGGTGTATAAGTATGGAAATTATCGCACTTGAGTTTTTAACATGGAAAGGGAAACCATTCACATTAGCACAAAAAAAGGATATTTTCACCCTCCCCCACAGGAGTTATTTAGAATTATGCAGTTGCTACATTACGCTTATAGACAAGTGGCACTATGTCATCACAGAACTTTCACAGTTTCATGTTTTGAGTCAATATGTAGCAAGTCCTCATTGGCCTCAGGGACTCTCTTATAAAATGCTTAATCGATCATCTTGAAATATTAAAAAAAATCCTTATATGCTAAAATGGGAAAAAGATTTTAATACAACACATGCAACTCAACAATGGTCCTATTGTAGTGTAATGGCAAATCAATGTAGTACTTGTGTTTCTATTAGGGAAACCACTGGTTAGGAGTGCTGCATTTACTAGTTGGCCATATATTTTAGATAAACTGTTATTCAGTTTAACCAATACTGTGTGTGTTATTACTGTATTCCTAGTGGGACCACCTGTAGGAGCATTCCTGGATCCCACTAGGTGGAGACACTGCTAGTAACTACTAGGTACCCAGTCTCTCCCCATACCACTGCGGAGTGGCTTAGGTTTGTCCCGTGCCATCAGGTAAGCACCACACGTGGAGTGTAACACCGACAAAGAGGTGTCGAAAGGGTTACACATCTTTCTAATGCAGCATATAAATTGAGTCAAATATATTCTTAAAAAAATTAACCTTTGACACTTTTGAAAACTAAGATAATATATATAGCTACTAATGAGAAACTTAGCCACATGTTGCAGAATGACATGGAGGCATACGATAAGATTTGGATGCCTTGGCTAGTCCATGAGAATGATGCTCCATTGTTTTTAGCTATACAAGCATAAAAATTATAAGCTAAGGGATACTGAATGTATCTAGAGGTCTATTGTTCTATTTGGCCCAGCCGCTATTTATTTTTTTAAGATTTCGATTTGTATTGCTTTGTCATTGTATTTGTTTATTTATGTCCTTTGTTCATTTTTTCTAAAAAAAAATCACTAAAACATTTTAGTAAAAAAAAAACAGAAAAAGAGCTGAATCAGAACACATGTTTGTTAATGGTTACAATGACCCCTACCTTTATTACTGTAAAACTTGTGTAATATGCATACAGTATAATTGCTTTTATTTCAGTCTCTTAGACACTATGCCCATAAAATCAGTAAGGAGTTGTGAACTTTAAAGGGATACTGTTGTGGAAAAAAATGTTTTTTACAAAATGTATCAGTTAATAGTGCTACTAAAGCAGAATCCTGCATTGAAATCCGTTTTTCAAAACAAGAAATGGATTTTTTTATATCTAATTTTAAAATTTGCTATGGGGCTAGACATTTTGACATTTCCCAGCTGCCCTCAGGTCATGTGACTTGTGCTCTGATAAACTTCAGTCACACTTTACTGCTGCACTGCAAGTTGGAGTGATGTAATTACCCCTCCCTCCTACAAGCTGCTGTAATGTAAATAGAGCCTTGTCTGCTGAGCCTGTCAATTGAACAATAGGCAGGAATCAAGATAAGCTCTCACTGACACCACTTCAGCAGGACTGAAATAAGATAGTCCTGTGATCACTGCCCCCACTTACGTTTCAAAAATAAATAAATAAATAAATAATTCATTTTGGGCACTGGAAAAAATATTTTATATAGATGTGTGAGGTGGATAGCAGAGGGAACTCACAGCTCCTTTACCTCATCTAGTAACCAGTAAAACTAACTAGGAAGGCAGCAAGGAGAGAAAGCTCCCCCCTCCAAAGGAAAGCAGAGAACAAACTTACAGAACGGCAGGAGCTTTGCAGTGTCTGTGGGAGGTGGGGCTGCTAGTGCAGCTGTAGAGCAGGCAAAACGTAGGAAAGTGAAAGTAATTGCTTTCCTGCAAACCATGTGACCGCTCTCCTCCAAACATCACACGCATGGGCAGAGAGGGGAGGGGGAGTGTACAGCTAGATTCTCATGCAGGGTTGCCAGGTTGGCGGGTTTCCCGCCAAATTGGGCGTTATTTTAAGCGTGGTGGCGGTTTTTCCAAGTCCAAACCCGCCAATGGCTAGTTTTGGGCTAGTTTTAATAGGTGCCGCGGTTTGGACTTGGAAAAACCGCCCAATGCCCAAATAGTAGCACGCACTGTCTGCTGCACGCCGCCAGCGGCCAGCCAGCCGCAGGAATAGGAGGACTGGAGTGGAACTTCTGAAAGAGGACTCGGGAGGGCGTGACGTCATGCAGCAGGGCGCGCAAAGTGCGGCGCCACCCACGGCAGTCTGCGTCTGCTCTGCTGCGAAGTGCGAACAGTCTGCGAACGCATTACAGGTGAGAGGAGCAGGGGGAGAGTGCAGTGGGTAGAAGTCTGCTCCCCGGGGTGAATGAGACATAACGGGCATGTATGTGGAGATATATTGAAAGCCAGTAATATAGATGGGACTCATTGTGAAGCAATAGCGTTGCACTGACAATAGTAGTAATCCAAGCATGGGTTTTGCCCTATTTATTTGCAATGCTGTGGGTGCATTTTTATAGTTAGAGAGGCGGACAATGCATGGACACTGCTGCTGTGTGATTGATTTGATAACGTGCGCTGCAGTTTTTGTGATACAGCTCTACCCCCGAATCTTGGGAGATAAAGCTGAACAATTGCAGAAGACGCTCGCAGGCGTACACGCTAAATCCGTTTGTGTGCAATGGGATTCTAGGAACGTGCTTGTTACATGTTCTTGTATTACTTCGCTGCTTGACGTTTCGCTCAAGACGTGTTGTATGCTTTATCCACGCCTAGGCAAAGTCGTGCGCATAGATTGAGTAAAATGTTTGCTTTTAAACAGGTGAAAAGTATTATTAAAATGTTATCTAATTGGTTATGTGTTATTGTTCCTTAGCAAACTTAATGCCTTGTGTTACCCCTTTTATTTACAGTGCCAACCAGGCAGTACCCAAAAGAACCCAATATTTGCAGTACCAGTAAGCCATCAGTCTGCACTGAACAAGATACTTCAACAACAGGTGCCTTTAATTTTGTTCTTTCTCACTAAGGGGCAAATTCACTAAGCCGCGAAGCGCCGAACGCTAGCGTTAATTCGCTAGCGTTTGGCATTTTCGCTACTGTGCAAATTCACTAACGAACGCTGGCGTAGTTTCGCTAGTGTTACTTCGCAACCTTACGCCAGGCGAATTTTTGCTAGCGACGAAACTACGCAAATTCACTAACTTGCGCAGTGTACTGAACGCTACCTTTTACGCTAGACTTCCTTAACCACCTCAGACCTGGCGAAGCGCAATAGAGTAGAGTAGTAGAAAAAAGTCTATTTTCTTTCTAAGTCCCAAAAAACGCTGGCGTGTTTTCTACATGATGGCTGATAGGCTGAAAAAGATTGAAAAATTTTTGGGGCTCCCCTTTCTCCCCCCTACATTTCCTGACTCATGGCAACTTACCTAGACAGTGGGCACATGTGTAGGGCAAAATAAAATTTTTATTTGCTGATTTGAAGGTTTTCTAGGCATTTGTAGTGCAGATACGTGTTCCTCCATTGAAATTTGAATTTCGCGCCGTATGCAAATACGTAACTTCGCTTTATATAGCGAATCAACGATAGCGCAACTTCGCAACCTTACGCTACCCCTGTGCGCAACTTCGGATTTTAGTGAATTTGCGGAGCCCTGGCGAAACTACGCCTGGCGAAGTTGCACCTGGCGCAACTTCGCATCTTAGTGAATTTGCCCCTAAGAGAGTGCCCAGGCTATCTGTTTTATTATATGAGATCTGACAGATGTGTTAATTGATCTGATAACCATATTATTTTACTTTATTTTATTACGATTTTTTAATTTATGAATTGGGCTACTTTTGGGCTACTTTTGGGCTACTTTTAAAATGGCTTTTGGCTACTTTTTGGCTAGTTTTTTTATGGTCTTTGGCTGGTTTTGAAATGAAAACCTGGCAACCCTGTTCTCATGTTGTAGTGCGACTTGGCTTTTCATTACAGAGTGGCTGCCTCCAAGCACACAGGTAATGCTGTGCCTGCTGTTAGAGCAGCACAGGATGAATGTGTAATGAGCAGAAATGGAAGCCCCCATGACAAAATACAAACTAAAATAACTTATGCATGGATTTGTGGATTAACATTTTATTTGCCAGACAGTGTTTATGGATGTGTGTTTTTTATAAAAATGCAAAAAAAAAAAGTTTAAAATGACGACAGATTCCTTTTAAATAAGGTGGTTTAATGAGAGTTGTTAAAAATTGGGCATGGTCTGTATTTGTTGGAAAAAACACAATAAATAAAGATAAAAAAAATGGGCATGTCAACTAAAAAGTTAGAGCAATATCCACAACACAATGCACTTTAGGTGTGACCCCAAATTTCACTTTAAAATCTGGTAACCTTTCATTGGGGGCCCAATAAAGTCAAGTTATGCCCCCCTCTGTAGCTACCTGACTTGACAGCTGACGTCCCTTTTCCCTCTCTTTTGGGTCCACTGACTGCCCACTTGCTGCCAAACCAGGTGATGAAAACATTTTAAAGATGGTCATTCATTTCACTGTAGTAGTCTAGAGAAAAACAGGTTGTTTTTGATTAATGAATTTGAACCCCCCAGGCAAATTTTCTGTGGACGCATATGATCTAACCCCCTGCTTCCTTGTAAGCTTCTCTATACCAGCAGTGAATTGGCTTGTGTTGCTGTCGGCAGCTACTGCCTGCGCAAATGTTTTAGCAGGGGTCACATTGAATTAATTAATAGAATTAAAATAATACAATGAATTAGGGTGGGTTGTAAATAGTCCAGGAGTCTGGATTCAGTCAGGTCACATAGTGAATCCAGACTCCTGGACTATTTACAACCCACCCTAATTCATTGTATTATCTCTACATTTGATCTCTATCTATCTGTAAGGTCCTAATTTATTACCCATGAATACCTTTCACTGATCTAACAGAATATATGCTGTGCCTTTCTAGCTTTCATTTGTATTTTGCCTGATGAAGGGGCCTTGGTTAGTCAATATAGGTATCACTTCTACAATACTTTTTGTATTTTTTTGTTTTTTTATTTGTTTTTTTGTTATTTTTGTGTCAAAATAAAAATCAATTTTAAGTAAAGAAAATCAACTCAAAACTCCCCAAAATTCACACACCAAACGAGAACAAAAAATCCTGCTTAATTTGAAATCAAACAAAGAGCTTTCTTTTTTGAGGCCTCTGCAGGATCTGAAATTACAGAACTGATCGCTCAAATGTGGTGTCTATATTTTGGAGCCCCTATATGCCACATGATTAGGTAAGCCCATACATATGGGCATCAAACTGTTCAGTGGACTCCTGGCGTTCATATTTAGGGTGTTTTACACTGGTACCTTATGGTATGTGGGAGATATGATGCTGTAGATTGGAAGCTTTGAGGTGATTTTTCAAAAAATTCATAAATTTCTATCAAAAATTATAGCTTTAGGAAAGAATTGCAACTTGGTACTTTGGAGTGCATAGATATATTTACCCATTTTTGATTTGTCAGACTCTGCTCTTTCTAATAATGCATAGTTTTCTAGGGTAAACCTACTGTTAGTTGAATGTTTGAAACATCAAAAGTACAAAAACGAACGGCATGCTGCTGATTAGTGATGGGCGAATTTATTCGCCAGGCGCGAATTCGCGTCGAATTTGCGCGATTCGCCGCCAGCGAATAAATTCGCGAAATGGCCGCAAAAATTCGTGGCAAAAATTAGCCGGCGTCAAAAAAATTTTTTTACGAAAAAACGGGCGCCGGCGTCAAAAACTAGACGCCGGCGCCGTTTCGTGAATTTTTCGCCGTTTCGCGAAATTCGTGAATTTTTTTGCAAAGCAAAACGCCGCAAATTCGCCCATCACTACTGCTGATGAATTAAAGCTTTATTTTACCAAATGTTACAGTGCGTAATGTCCATTACTACTGACGTGTTTCAAACATGAAACTTTATAGCTACACACAATATTGACACAGCATTCTCTATCAGTGCTTAAAGGGACATACCCTCAAATCTTAAGCACCATATTAAATCAATTAAAAACATATAAAATCAACAAAGCGCTATAGATATGTTGATGCAATATACAATTTGAAATGTATCTTATTCTCTACAGATTAGAGTTTACAATAGTATATCAGTATTATTTCTCTGTCTCTATTGGTTACCCACTGTACTCAATGTAGTGTTTAATTTCACAATCTTTATTAAGGCCACACGGCATTTCTGTCTGTAAAGTAAACATCCACCATGCTTCTCTCTTATTCAATAATTGCTCAAGATCTCCTTTTCTCTTTCCCAGCTTCACATGCTCAATACCTTGAAAGGATATACAGCTACCATTACCATTATGCTTAGCTAGAATATGTTCAGCAATTGAGGAGGATCTATCTTTTCTACCAATACACGCTATATGTTCCAAAATCCTATCTTTCAGTCTCCGCATAGTCCTCCCTACATACTGACGTCCACATATACAGGTTGCTAAATATACAACATAAGCTGTTTTACAATTTATATAAGTTCTGCAGTCATACTCTTTCCCAGTAACTGTACTCTTAAATTTTTTCGATATATTAATATAGCTACAGGCTTTACAAATTCTTGCTCCACATTTTTATGTGCCCAAATAGCGTATCCAACTGGATGTATTACATTCCATTTTATCTGGTAACATACTCGGGGATACATGACTCGCAATTGATCTATTTTTTCTAAATGTGAATCTCGGTTTTTCGACATCTAGTAAAGGATCTGAATTAATCAGATGCCAATATTTATGGACTGTTTTTTCGATTATACATGCCTCTTTGCTATAGTCTGTCACAACGTACATATTATTTTTACCTCTCTTATTTCTTATCTGTTGTTGTCTATGTTTATCCTTTACTCTCTCCTTCAAAAGTACCTTGCGATCATTAAGTACTGCACGTTCATATGCTCTTTTTAAAGTAGGTATACTATATTCTCTCGCACTCAGTCTATCCCATAAGTCCATAGCAGCCCTCTGGAAGGTATCCCAAGTGGAACAAACTCTCCTCAACCCGAGGAATTGTCCAATCGGGATACCCTCCAGAAGGGGTTCAGGATGACAACTACTCCGTAATAAAAGGGAGTTTCTACTAATAGGTTTCCTAAATACATCCGTTGTTATTACCCCCTTCTCCTGTGAAAACAGTATATCTAGAAATTCTATACATTTATCATTTGTTTTATAAGTAAACTCTATACCACAATCATTACTATTACAGAATGCCACAAAATCCTGAACCTGATCAACACTACCTTTCCATATTACAATCAGATCGTCAATGAACCTATAATAACGAACAATATGCTTTTTCCAGATCGAACCATCTCCAAAGATGTGGCATCTCTCAACCCATCCCATAAATAAGTTTGCATAAGATGACACAAACCGCGCCCCCATTGCAGTGCCACACCTTTGGAGATAGTAACGTCCATTATACAGGAAATAGTTATGACACTGGAGGTACTGAACTGCCTCAATGATAAATTCACTTTGTTCATCTGAGTAAATTTTGGAACTGGCTAACCAAAATTTTAATGCTTGTAGGCCCAAAGAATGTTCAATTGAGGAGTACAAAGCTGTAACATCTAGTGTAACCCACACCATATCCTCATCCCATATAACATCTTGCAATTTATTAATTACATCACCACTATCTTTCATATATGACTCTAAATTCAAAACTATGGGCTGGAGCAGTTTGTCAACATATTCTCCCAACTTTTCATTTAAGGACCCATTCCCAGCAATTATATGTCTTCCCTTAGGATTATCTAATCCCTTATGAACTTTGGGAAGTGTGTGAAAAATTGATATCCTCCGATTCTCACACCATATGTAATCAAAATCTTTTTAATTTAGAATCCCCATGGTTTTACCAAAAATTTTTCTCAATTTTATTTGGAATGCTTTTGTAGGATCTTGTTCTAAACATTGGTACTGTTTCTGATCCTGAAGTTGTCTCTTAATATCATTATCATAAAACTCCCTATCCAATATAACAATGGACCCACCTTTATCAGATTTACGTATTACAATTTTGTCATTATCCTTTAAAGATTTCAATGCCTCAAATTCTTTTTTTGTTAAACTATTTTGCTCATATCTGTTTATATATTCTTTATTTTCAATTCTGTTAGATAGAGTTTTCAAGACATTACATACCAATGTATAGAACCTATCCAAAAAAGGACCATTCTGGTTACTTGGGTAAAAGGTTGATTTGGGTTTTAAATCTGTATGTACTATATTATGATATCCCACATTACCATACTCATCCAATTCAGCTAATTCACGCATTACCTCTTGTGTAGGGAAATTCTCTAAGTGATCCTCATCCACCAAATTCAGTACCTCCTGAGTCCCCTGTGTCACATCAAATTCAGTTCTATTACTACTATCTTTATTAAAGAATCTTCTAAGAGACAGGGTTCTAATAAATCTATTCAAATCAACAACTGTCGAAAAAAGGGAAAAATGACTTGATGGACAGAACGTTAAACCCTTATTCAAGAGAGTCTTTTCATTTTCAGTCAATATATACGATGACAAATTAATGACAAGATCTTCATTAGTAGGTTCTTTATGTATTTCATTTATCTCTTTTTCTTTTGCATCTCTAACTTCTTTGATGTAGTTCCCTTTTTCAGTCTTTCTTTTTTCTCTCTTCTTATTATTATTGGTTCTTCCGCCTCGCTCTCTTCTTCTATCTCTTCTTCTTGTTCCTGTATCCTTCTCCCTTTCTTTACTTTGCCTTTTCCAAAGGTGTTTTCGCGTATCTCTCGACTCGTCTCCACCTCACTGTCCGTTGTTACTAAAAAAGTCACCCCTTGTGTCTCATCCAAGTCTCTATAAGGAGTCGAACTTCTTTTAGGTAGTTTACCCCATTTGTTTTGTTTTAATATTGGTTTAATTCTTTCCCATCTACTTCTTTCTTTATTGAGTTCCATTCCCCAAGAGTAGACTCTTTCATTCTCATAGTCTCCTTTGTCTCTCAGGAATTTCTGCTGTTTACTATCCATAATTTTTCTTTCCATAGTTTCTAAATCTTCTTTCAGCTTTTTATCTCTATCTTTATATTCGGGTGTAATTTGATATTCAGTCAGATGGCTTTTGACTTCTTCAATTTCAATATTTAGTCTCGTCTGTTCTTTTTTATATTTTCTTATAAGGATACTCATTAGATTAAATGAGCATTCAGATAGGGTCATATACCACTCCTGCATCACATCAGTATCCTGCAAGTCAAACGCTGGAAATTTTTTTATACGTAGGCCTCTAGGTACCCGTTCTACTTCTAGGTAGTTCTCTAGTGTCGAAATCTCCCACCAAACCTTCAATTCTTTAAATTGCAGTTTTTGGAGTTTTTTGAAAAGTTCAATCATATTTCCGGATTTATCACCGATTCCACTCAATTCCATGGCTTCAGTCCATTTTCCCATATCATTATTAAAGAGTGCTTTAGCTCTCTGCGACCTTGCATTATAAGTAGAGGTATCACTTGGTATACTTGCATCAACATCATTATCACACTGGCCCGTTGCCATCTTTTTAAACAAATATATATATAATTCGGCGTTAGGACTGTAGGTTATATTAGTTATATAATATAATCACTTTATCTTCAGAAAACTTGCAAATTAGGAGAGCTTTAGCATGCCGATCGTTTTTTGTACTTTTGATGTTGTGAAGGAAGTTCCGCTGCCAGGGAACACACACGACGGACATGTGACAGTCCTGGACCAATCAGCATGGCACTGGTGAGAAAGTAGTATGTGTTGGAGCACGCCGGAGGTGCGTACTGGCAGTCCAGTCAAGTGAACTGATTGAAGCCGGAGGACTTTGATACATGGGAGCATGCCATTCGTTTTTGGACTTTTGATGTTGTGAAGGAAGTTCCGCTGCCAGGGAACACACACGACCGACATGTGACAGTCCTGGACCAATCAGCACGGCACTGGTGAGAAAGTAGTATGTAGTTGAATGTTTGGCCTTGAAATCAGAAGTATGCCATTTTGTGGAGCGGTGCTTTGGAAATTTGGTAGTGTACTACTTGGAGATTTTGATATGTACAAGTGAGAAATCTCCATAGAATTCTATATATATATTTGGTATTGGCACGTTCGAGAGATAGAAAACTTTCCAAATAGGCTGTGTTCTCATGCATAAAATAAATTATGTTTCGGTTTTCTATATGGGATTTTTTGTTATTTTATTTTATTAGACACTTAGAATCCTATATCTTTTTACAGAAGTGGAATTACATATATTGTTTTCCTGGGTAAACTTAAAGACCCCCCAGGAAAGGCCCTTAGAGTGAAAGAGTACAAAATGTTCAAAAATCGTCTGGCAATAAAAGTACCAAATCAGCCATATCGGCTGGCAGCGAAAGGGTTAAAGCTTATACAAGGAAAGAAATTACAGTAGGTAGACTTTCACGTGGGGAGGCGTGGGCCACCAAGACAGCCCTGCTCTATATTATATAGACAAATACAAAAGGTCCTCTGCACTCAACCCATTATCAATTTATGTGCCTTAAGCTACTAAAAATGCCTTACCCTTTAAATAAAACAGGGATTCTTTGTCCAAATATTGGAATATATTTAAGATGGCCAACAACATAGTAAGTTAGGTTGAAAAAAGACACACTTCCATCAAGTTCAACCTTTGAACTCTATTTTAACCTGCCGAACTGCTGGTTGATCCAGAGGAAGGCAAAAAAAAAACCATCTGAAGCCTCTCCAATTTGCCTCCGAGGGGGATAAAATTCCTTCCTGACTGCAAAATTGCAATCGCTTCAGAAGAGAAAACGCAAGACCTATGAGTTGCATCTTCCCACTATGTCAATCTGAAATCCCACCATGACATTAAGATAAAACTTAAACTTTATTTAGAATCAAATACAATAATATGCCACAAACTAAATTTCAGACGTGCAAACTTTGACAGTATAAGGGCATCTCTGCAACATATTAAGTGGAAAATGCTTTTCACAGGGTTAAACACAGAACAAAAATGGGAAGTCTTTAAAATGCTGCTTCATAAATATACTTGTCAGTATATTCCACTTGTAAGCAAGTTGCAAAGCAAAACCTTTTTGGTTCAATAGAAGCATTGGTGTTGAGGTGGTAAGAAAAGACGTGCTTTTAAGGCTTTCAAGTTAGCTGGGACAGCCAAATCATTTATAAGGTACAAGGAGGCCAATAAATCATGCAAAGAAGCTATAAGGCAAACTAAAATTGATATAGAAAAGGATATTGCAGCAAGCAGTAAAAAAAATCCAAAATTATTTTTTAAATATGTTAATAGTAAAAAAATGAAGCAGGAAGGGGTGAGGCCCTTACTATCAGAGGGGGGTCAGCTGGTTGATGAAAACAAAATAAAAGTGCAGATTCTGAACTCATATTTTTCATCTGTCTACACAAATGAGGAACCAGTAAGTGAAGGTTTCCTTCTTAATAGTCCCAATTCTAGTAATACAACTAATGGTGCATGGTTCAAACATGAGGAAATTCAAAAGAGACTAGAACATGTTAAGATTAACAAAGGTCCGGGGCCAGATGGTATTCATCTTAGGGTACTTAGTGAGCTTAGCTCTGTGATTGCCAAACCTCTTTACTTAATTTTTCAGGGTTCATTGAGGTCTGGCATAGTGCCGAGAGACTGGCGAATTGCTAATGTGGTGCCTTTATTCAAAAAAGGATCCCGTTCTCAGCCTCAAAACTATAGGCCAGTTAGTCTGACGTCAGTGGTAGGAAAGCTTTTCGAATGGGTTAATAATGGATAAGATACTGGACTTCATAGCAAATCATAATACTATGAGTTTGTGCCAGCATGGTTTTATGCGTAATAGATCTTGCCAGGATAATTTTATTTCTTTTTATGAGACGGTAAGTAGAAACATCGATTCTAGGATGACAGTGGATGTGATTTACTTACACTATGCTAAAGCATTTGATACAGTGCCACACAAAAGGTTGGGAATTTGGGGGGGGTGACCTAGATACTTCCCTCCTTGCTAAGGAGAGTGAATTAATCTTTATGATGAATGCCTTAAGCCCACATGGATTAAATGAAAGTATCACTATGAATATCTTTATTTGTTATAAATCTTGCAAATTAATTTTCTTGTTCTTACACAGTACATTTATATATGCTGATTATATTTGGCTGACACCACAATGTCAAGCCATATTCTGCACAACATAGCCAATGTAGCTATTTAACTAACTGTCACTCTCTTCAGTAACTTCTGAAGATATGCTTTACAACAATGGCTTAGGTCTTAATATGTGACTTCCTGTTATATTATATTAAATGTTGCCAATCACTAGATAAACACATTTCAGTGTATAGGATGGATTACAATACATCAAATGTTGCCAATCATTAGATAACACATCTCAGTGCATAGGATGGAAGGAATGAGCGACTTATAGCTCCTCCTCCTATCTTGTGATTGGTAAATTCAAATTTGATTGGCTACTTATAGAAGCACTATCGGCGACAATTTAGCCTTTGACTAAGCTTGTGCTTGAACGAGTGAAACACGCTTCAGGCATAACTATTATTTTAACTCTTAGGCAGGGAAATGGTCTAGCAAGCTTTGGTTGGTGAACGGGTGGAAGGGTTGATGTGGGCGGAAGCGGGTGATTTGTGCGCCGCAAGAAGCTCTATACAATGCTGCCGATACTCTCAATTTTTGTAATATACCCGGGGGATGAGCACAATTGAAGAAGGGTGGGTGCGGGAGGAAGCGGGCGGTTTGCGCTATACCTTATCCCTCCCTTGCTGGGACCTAGATAACTCTCCCTTACAGCACACAGTAGTACGCGCACATGAAAGGAGCTGTGCGGCTGCAATCCAGGGTGCTACATTAGAAGTACCAATAAAGGACAATACGGACTGAGCCCGCTGTGGGTAATTTACTGCATCAGTTGGGTACTGGGCAATGTGCAATGTGTGGGTGAGTTAGTGGTACCGACTGTACGTCACACAAGATTAATTCAGGGAGAGAATTCCACATCTTCAAAGCTCTCATTATAAAAAACCCCTTCTGAATATTTAGGCAGAAACTCTTTTCTTCTAATCGGAATGGGCGACCTTGTGTCAGCTGGAAAAACACCTACTGGCAAATAAAGCATTAGAGAAATTATATGATTAATTCATTTACCGTATATACTCGTGTATAAGCCGACCCGTGTATAAGCCGAGGTACCTAATTTACCGAAGAAAACTGGAAAAATTTATTGACTCGTGTATAAGCCTAGGGGTGAGAAACTGGTACTATTTTTGCTTTATGCTATGTGTTTACTGACCACAGGCTAGATTACAAAAAACTAAAATGATTTAAGGAAGGCACTCATCAAAAATAATTTTTATATTTGTACCTTTAAAAGGCATTTAGCTGCAGGGATCATGAACTGCTGTGCTTTCCCCCATATGAACAAGGAAATCCTTGTATGGGTAGCAATAGTAGCAATAGCAGGTGAAAAGTTTGCTCCAGTTTTGGTAACCCTCAGCAACCCCTGATGGGTGTATTATTTATGTGTGGGACGTGCATGTACGGACATAAACTAGATTTGCTACATAAGCAAATGTCCTTATAAGCGTTTATATACAGATGTGTTCCCTTCATGACATCATGCCTGTTACGCTACGATGCTGTGAGCGCTATACACCTATGTGCGTGTATGTGGAGTGTTTACAGACGTTGCTACGCGGGGCCGGTCTCACCTTCTCGCACAGGGTGCGCACTTGGCTCTTGTTGAGTTGCTTGCAGTCATTCAGCTGCTCGATCCACTGGTCCAGCTCTTTAGTAAACGTCTTGTCCTCCATACCAGAACCTTCCCTACAACCACACTATCCCACGGCAACACACACTACAAACACAAACAATTCCGCACTGTGCCGATCAGTTTGTTCCCCCTCCTCTCTGCCCCCGCTCCTGTCACACATTCACTGACACGGCCTACGCCTCTCGCAATACGGTAATGCGCACACATTGCAAAAAGGGGAAGGGCTGAGGAGTACTGTGTGACGAGAGCTTAGAGGGGAGGGGCTGAGGAAGCCACGAGCGGGGAGAAGTACGGGCAGCACGGAGGAGTCACTACACACACTGAGTAAGCGTCAACCTTTTTAGCTGACCCGCATATAAGCCGAGGTAGAGTTTTTCAGCACATTTTGGGTGCTGAAAAACTCGGCTTATACGCGAGTATATACGGTACATGTCAGTATATTCCCCTTGTAAGCAAGGAACGTCGTTGCAAAGCAAAACCTTTTTGGTTCAATAGAATTGTTGTTGTTGAGGTGGGTAAGAAAAGACATGCTTTTAAGGCTTTCAAGTTAGCTGGGACAGCTGAATCAATTATAAGGTACAAGGATGCCAATAAATCATGCAAAAAAGCTATAAGGCAAGCTAAATTTATATGGAAAAGTATATTGCAACAAGCAGTAAAATGAATCCAAAATTATTTTTTAAATAGGTTGATGAAAAAAAAAAAAACCGCAGATTCGGAACTCATATGTTTCGTCTGTCTACACAAATGAGGAACCAGTTAATGAAAGTTTGCTTATTAATAGTGCCAATTCTAGTAATACAACTAATGATGCATGGTTCACTCATGAGGAAATTCAAAATAGCCTAGAACATGTTAAGATAAACAATGGTCCGGGCCAGATGGTATTGATCCCAGGGTACTTAGCGAGCTTAGCTCTGTGATTCCAGAAGAGCTTTGGAGAAGCCCCACACCACACAAACCCAAAGATTCTTATCCTGGTGCCCAGCGATAGAGGAATCGTCCACCTCACAACAAGGGTAAGAAGAATTTTACTGGCACACAGGAGTTGCGGTAGCAGGGCAAGCCCTTGAAATTTTATTATGCAGTTGTGCAACGTTTCTGGGACACACCCCTTTGTCAAGCATGACAAAATATTTGCTTGACAAAGGGGCATGTCCCCGAAACGTTGCAAAAACTGCATAATAAAATTGCAAGGGCTTGCCCTGCTACCGCACCTCCTGTGTGCCAGTGAAATTCTTCTTAGCTCTGTGATTGCCAAACCTCTTTACTGAATTTTTCAGGATTCACTGAGGTCTGGCATAGTGCAGAGAGACTGGTGAATTGCTAATGTGGTGCTGCTATTCAAAAAAGGATCCCGTTCTCAGCCTCAAAACTATAGGCCAGTTAGTCTGACGTCAGTGGTACGAAAGCTTTTTGAAGGTTTAATAAAGAATAAGATACTGGACTTAATAGCAAATCATAATACTACGAGTATGTGCCAGCATGGTTTTATGCGTAATAGATCTTGCCAGATTAACTTAATTTCTTTTTATGAGAAGGTAAGCAGGATCCTCAATTCTGGAATGGCAGTGGATGTGATTTACTTAGACTTTGCTAAATAATTTGATACAGTGCCACACAAAAGGTTACTGGTTAAATTAAGGAATGTTGCCCTGGAACATAGTATTTGTACCTGGATAGAGAACTGGCTAAAAGATAGACTACTAGTGGTGGTAAATGGACCATTTTCTAATTGAACCAGTGTTATTAGTGGAGTACCGCAGGGCTCTGTACTAGGTCCCTTGCTTTTCAACTTGTTTATTAATGACCTGGAGGTGGGCATTGAAAGTACTGTTTCTAATTTTGCAGATGATACTAAATTGTGCAGAACTATAGGTTCCATGCAGAATGCTGCCATTTTGCAGAGTGATTTGTCTAAGTTGGGAAACTGGGAAGCAAATTGGAAAATGAGGTTCACTGTTGATAAATGCAAGGTTATGCACTTTATCAAAAATAATATAAATGTTATACACTTGCAGTGTGTTGCATTAACAACCTCTGCTTGTTTTAGTTCTCACCTCTTTGAAGAGTTACACTGCACCATTGTGATGGGATTACAGATGTTTAAATGCTGAGGATTTCCTGTACCAGTCAGTTGTACTTAAGAAGCTGCTCACATTTACTTCTACTATATATATCATGATCTGGATTAATGAAATCCTTCCGACACACTTGTAGTGTGCTTTGTGATTTTACATGAACCCTTTTGTTCATTCTTAACTTCAGCTCTGTTTACCTTAAAATAATCTATTCATATGTAGACATTGATATTTAAAAAAATTGCAATTGGTCTTTACCATTTTGATTTTTGTTCCGCAGCTGTCTAGTTTGAAATGTCAGCAGCTATCTGGATACTAGGGTCCAAATTACACTAGCAACAACATTGTAGTCTCACAGAGCAATCGTTTTTTGTATAAGGTCAGTGACCCACATTTGAAAGCTGGGACATGTTTTGAAAAAGGCAAATAAAAAAAACTAAAAAAATGAAGACCAATTGAACATTTGCTATGAATTGGTTATTCTGTACTCTAAACGATATCTTATCAAGGTAACTTTTACTTGTTTAGAGTGGCCCATTCCTAGCAGCTTTGTGATTGGTTTCGATTTTTTTTAATAGTTTTTACAATATTTGGCTTTCTCTTTGTAATATTTCCAGCTTCAAATGGGAGTCCATGAACCCAGCAGCTAAAAAACCATTGCTTCGAGAGGCTACAATTTTATTTTTACTTTTCAGGTCTTCTCTTTATATTCAGGCCCTCCCCTATTCATATTCCTGTCTCTTGTGCAAACTGCTACCTGGTTGCTAAGGCAAATAAGTAAAAAGTTGGACCCTCAATCTGCGCATCGTATGCCCTACACGGTGGACAGTCAGTACTGGTGCAGTAAAAATCTGTTATTGATAACTTGTTCTACAGCAATGACCCACATCAATGAAAATTCACAATTTTGATCAATGGAGACAATAGCAATCTCCTAAATCTAACTTATTTTGAAGGTTTGCCTATCCTTTAAAGTGGCTGTATTTGGGGCTTTTTTGGAAACATTTACAATTTGTAAAGGCCATCTCTGTAGATGGAGAATACCTAGGTTGATCTATATTGACTTTTTGTGTGTTACATTTCTGTAATAAAGGATAAGTTAAACCATGATTTGTCAGTTTTTATTTTATAACTAGAAAAATTTGATATTTCAGTTTGGTAATTTCAATATATATGCAACAAAATAGTTGCTAATTTTCTTCTCCAAAAAAGCAGTTATAACTGTATATGACATACTGGCCCATGCAGATATTCTCCTTTCATTTAGCATACATAAGCATCACTCAAGATTTAATAAGAGGCAGGGTGTGGCCTTAAAGTGGGCGTGACATAAATGAAATGGGTGTGGCCTAATTATTCCCTTTATAGCTCCTCCCCTTTATTGCCCCCCCAACTAAAACCATCTTCTGCTGCCCCTGATTTACCATTAATAACTACCCTCTGTACCCTATCCTGTAGGCAGTTTCCTATCTATGTGCAAACTACTTCATTAAGCCCAACAGACCTTAGTTTAGTGGGGCACAGTATCAAACACTTTGACAAAATCCAAATAGATCACATCTACTGCCCACCAGCATCAGACTGGGCCGGTGGGACACCTAGGAAAAACCAGGTGGGCCCCAGCCCTCATGGGCCCCTGCCGTCCCCGCCCTCTCCCCCGATCTCTGGGCCCCCACATAAAATTAATTGAGGAGCCGATCGTGTGTCTTCCAAGATTAATGGCACCCCTAGGTCTTCCTGTGTATGCTAGAGAGCCCTTTGTGTGCCATCCCCGGAGCACAGGGTGCCCAGCAGCAGAATAGCAGTTGCCCTACAGGCAGGGAGGCGACCCCGGAGTCACCGTGAGAACTCTACTCCCGGACGGGGTCCGGAGCAACTGCAGCATTTGCGTTCTTCCAGCACAAGCCCAGGGATCGCTCTCCCACCAAACAAGAGGCAGTGCCAACGTAGGTGTGGGCATGGCTCTCCGCTAACAGCTGTGACCTAAACGTGGTGCCCAGCGGCAGCAAGTGGTTGCGCTGTCTCATTTGCGCCCCAGCGTGCACGCAGACGCTGCCCCCCCACTGTCCAGCATCTTATTTACCTCATCATAAAAAGCAAAATTTGTCTGACATGACCTATCCTTCATAAAGACATGCTGATTGCTGCTCAAAATGCCATTCACTAGGACAACATTTTGAATGTGATCCCTTAACAAACCTTCAAATTATTTGCCCACCACAGATGTCAAACTTACTGGCCTATAATTACCAGGCTGAGATCATAATCCCTTTCAAAATATTGGATTGATATCATCTTTTCTCCAATCCATAGGTACCATACCAAATGAAAGCGAATCTGAGAAAATCATATATAGGGGCCGGTCTAAAACTGAACTAAGCTCTCTTAGAACCCAATGTATGCCATCAGGCCTTGGAGCCTTGTTTACATTAATTTTTATTAAAGATTTATGAACCATATCCTGAGTCAGCCACTGACTAGATTGAGCTGAGCCATCAGTGCAGCTATGAAGTGAGCCTGGAAACTCATACTCCTCTATTGTATATATATATATATATATAGATATATATAGAACTGATTTAGCACATTTGCCTTTTCTTTATAACCGTAATGGTACCATTATTTAAAGGAGCAACACTTTCAACCCACATCTTTTTACTATTGATATACTTAAAAAACTTTTTAGGGTTAGTCTTAGCCTCCGTGGCTATGCATTCTTCATTTCCTTTCTTTGCCTTTCGGATTGCTGTTTTGCAACATTTACTGTATATAGTGTTTATATTCATTAAATGCAGCGTCTGTCCCAACAGACAGACTAATTTTTAAATAACTTTCTCTTCTTTCCTATTAACTCATTACTTCTATATTAAGCCACATAGGGTGATTCTTAGTGCTTCTACATTTACTCCTAAAGGGACTACATTGAGAACAGTAACAATTTCATATCATTTTAAATTACAGCCATTTCTATTCTGTGTTTTAGCTGAAAACAAGATGCCCCAATCAATGCTCTGAAGAGCAGACCTTAAGGCACTAAAATTAGCTTTTCTGAAATTCATGGTTTTTGCTGCCCCAATGTATATTTCTTTTTTTATAATTTATAAAATAAATTATATAACAATATGGTCACTATTACCCAGGGGTTCAATGACTTCCTCCCTACACCAATCTCTCAGCCACGCATTAATCTCCCTAAGATCTTGCTGTCTTCTTAGCATTGCTCGTGGCACAGGTAATATCTCTGAGAAAATTACCTTGGAAGTCCTTGCCCTCAACTTCACTCATAGTTTTTTAAAATCTTTCTTGAGGAATTCACCACCGCCTCTAACTTTGTCATTGGTACCAATGTGTACCAGGACCGCTGGGTCTTCCCCAGACCCTCCCAATCTGTCCACTCATTCCACCACATGCCAAACCCTAGCACCAGGCAGACTGTTTTGCATGAAGGGTCCTTATGTCAGATTACCCTATCCAACTTTCTAATAATTAAATCCCCTATAACTAAAACCTGCCTTTCCTTCCTTGCACTCCCCCCACCACTCATATTAGAGCCACTGCCTCCCAAGGTGCTCTGAGAGTCAGCCTGTTCCATACACGCCAGGTTAGAGCTTTCCTCCCCAGACAAAATGGCAAATCTGTTGTTTTGGACAAGCTGTGGACCAGCACCCCTACCCTTCTGTCCCCTACTTCCCCTTGTAACTGTAACAAACCTACCTCCCTCATTAGCCTTCACTGTCCCTTTTCCTCCCCCAACTCCACTGGCCCCTGCCAGTGGTTGCTCTACGTCAAAGTCACCCCCAGTATGTTTAGTCCTACACTCAGCTTTAATCTGATTCATTAAGAATTCTATTGCTTCATTACACATTTTACAAAGACAATTTTTACCCGCAACTTACTTGCTGCTTTCAAAGTAAAACTCCCAAACTTAGTTGGCCTTTTATTGGCCACCAGTGTGATCACCTGACTATAGTTGGAAAGTGTGGGAGCTACAACATGGAGCTGGCCACTGCTCCTGTATAAATTATAACAAACAAGGGAAACAATAAGCTGAGGTGTAATGAGGTTGTGACCATAAAATTCACATAGTAGCTTAAGGTACAAAATGTGTCAATGTCCTTAATAAATTTATAATAAATTAAAATAATAATAAATTGATAATGGGTTGAGTGCAGAGGACCTCTTGTAGTTGCCTATGTGAATTTTGTGGTCACAACCTCATTGCACCCACGCTTATTGTTTTTAAAAATTAGTTTGTGTGAGCACAACTTTCCCTTGTCTGCTCTATATTATGACTTTTCTACTTTATTGGTAAGGTGCTAAGGTTGGTGGTCCCTCTTCCCCAAGTACATAAGAGTAGTTAAACATAACCCCTTTAATCATGTGTACTGCCTTTTCATACATATGAAAATACCACATTTGCAATGAACTGATACTAGTGTCATGACAATAAATGGTTTACTATAAAAGGTTGGTGAATAGCAATGGATGGCCTATCAAGCTTCCCACCTACCACAAAGCAGGATTTTATACAGAAATCTAAAGCTTGCGATGGTATGTAGTCTATACATATGCATAACATATGAACCTGCATATTGTCTGTTGCCAACCAAAAACCAAAAGATACCTCCCTTTGTCCTGGTTCATTGACTCTGTATACATGCTTTTTGATGGCCTTAAATTTTTCTGCCACAGTGTTAAAATCACTCGGCTTTAAATTAGGCTCTAACATGGATGCATTTTCAGCACACTATTACTGGGAGATTATATAAAGTATATGAAAATACTTCTGAAAAATATTTTTTGAATGTTGTAGCTTATTTTATAATTATTTTTCTTTCTCCATGTATTAAGCAGTTAGGCATATAAATACGGGCTGCTTTTCCCAATGGTCTAATACTGCAAGTGCTATCTGATCTTTTTCATTAGGGGGTACTTCATGTTATTGTCTATACAGAATTTTCTTGCCAAAACTATTAATGAAAACAACATTATTGTGTGCATGCAATTATACATTGAACCAAAAACAAAATCTTTGGGCCATATTTAATTCTGTGAAAAAATGGTTGATCACTTGAAAATCGCTTGAAAATTTTTACATCCCAGGTGCATAACTTTACATTTATGAACATTGAATCTCATCTGCCACTTAGCTGTCCAGATTGCCAGTTTGTCAAGATCATGTTGCAAAGATGTTGAATCCTGGATGGAATTAATTGGGCTGCATAGTTTTGTGTCATCTGCTAAAACTAATACATTACTTACAATATCCTCCCCATAATCATTAATGAACAAGTTAAATAAAAGTGGACCCAATACCGAGCCCTGAGAAACTCTGCTAAGAACCTTACTCCAAGTACAGAATGTACCATTAACAACCACCCTCCGTACCCGATCCTGTAGCCAGTTTCCTATCCATGGGCAAACGACTTCATTAAGCCCAACAGAGCTTAGTTTAAAAAGCAGGTGTTTGTGGGGCACGGTATTAAACACTTTTGCAAAATCCAAATAGATCTATTGCTTCCCTGCTGTCCAGCATCGTACTTATGTCATTATAAAAAAGCAAACAAATTTGTCTAACATGACCTTTCCTTCATAAAGCCATGTTGATTGCTGCTCATAATGCCATTCACTAGGACATCTGAGAAAATCAGAAATAGAGACCAGTCTAAAAATGAACTAAGTTCTCCTAGAACCCAGGGGTGTATGCCATCTGGCCCTGGCACATTGTTTATATCTAGTCAATCTAGTCAGCCACTGACTAGATTTAGCTGAGCCAACAGCGCAGCTACAGTTTGAGGTGGGCCTGGGAACTGTGACTTCTCTATTGTGTACACTGAAGAAAAGAACTGATTTAGCACATTTGCCTTTTGTTACAATATTGGTACCATTATTTAAAGAAGCAACACTCTCAACCCACATCTTTTTACTATTAATATACTTGAAAAAAATGTTGGGGTTAGTCTTAGCCTTTGCTGCAATTCACTCCACATTTCCTATCTTTGTCTTT
Organism: Xenopus laevis; assembly: GCF_017654675.1. Classification (NCBI taxonomy): domain Eukaryota; kingdom Metazoa; phylum Chordata; class Amphibia; order Anura; family Pipidae; genus Xenopus; species Xenopus laevis. Next base: position 76,408,148 of record NC_054372.1, on the reverse strand, counting down.
CGGATTGTGGTTTTACAACATTTATTATAGTGTTTATATTCATTAAATGCAGCTTCTGTCCCCACAGACTTGTTTTTGAATGCCTTTCTCTTCTTTCCTATTAACTACTTTCCTTCTATATTAAGGCACATAGGGTGCTTGGTGTTTCTACATTTACTTCTTAAGGAAATAAATTGAGAACAGTAATGATATAATATAATTTTAAATGCAACCACTTCTGTTCTGTGTTTTTATTTATTATTTTTTTATTAACATGTATTTATATAGGGCCAACATATTGCGTAGCACTGTAAAGTAAATGTGATTATACAACTAAATCACATGAATTATATACATAGAACATAATGAATTACATACATCACAATCAATACCGCTACAAAAGGTGAGGAAGGCCCTATGCAAAGGGCATACACTCTAACGGGAAGGAAGTAATACACAAGGTGTGGGCAAGATCGAATTAAGTGGGTGAGAAATGTGGTACTGTATGTGGTGTTGCATTTGGTAGTTAAGCAGAGTGAGGGTAGGCTTCTCAAAAGAAGTGCATTTTAAGAGATTTCTTAAAAGCGGAAAGGTTGGGAGAAAGTCAGACAGACCATAGGAGAGAGTTCCAGAGGAGGGGTGCAGCCCTTGCAAAGTCTTGAATGCGAGCATGTGAGGAGGTAATGAGAGAAGAGTTGAGTAGCAGGTCAGTAGAGGAGCGTAGTAAGCGGTTGGGTGGGTATATAGAGATGAGTTCAGAGATGTAGGGTGGGGCAGAGTTATGAAGTGCTTTGAATGTCACGGTCATTAATTTGAATTTTATTCTGAAAGGTAGCGGAAGCCAGTGCAGGGATTGACAGAATGGCGTGGCAGATGAGGAGCGGTTGCTGAGGTGTATGAGCCTCGCAGCAGTGTTCATTATGGACTGGAGAGATGACAGTCTCTGGAGGGGAAGGCCAATTAAAAGACAGTTACAGTAGTCTAGACGTGATATGAAGAGAGAGTGTATAGGAATTTTGGCAGCATCTTGGGTGATACATGATCATATTTTGGATATGTTCCTTAGGTGGAAGTGACATGATTTAATAAGTGACTGGATATGAGGCGTGAATGACAGGGCAGAATCTACAATAACCCCAAGGCACCGGGCCTGGGGACAGGGGGTGATAGTGGAATTTTTAGCTATGATGGATACTTCCGGGATGTTACTGGTGTTAGTTGAAGGAAAGAGAACCATTTCAGTTTTAGAGAGGTTTAATTTAAGGTAGCGTTGGGACATCCAGGTAGAGATAGCGGACAGGCAGGAGGAGACGCGAGTTAGGAGTTCTGGTTTGAGATCAGGAGATGAGAGATAGATCTGAGTATCGTCAGCATAGAGGTGGTAGTGGAAACCATACGATTTGACTCATTTGCCGAGGGAGGAAGTATAGAGGAAGAATAGTAATGGTCCAAGGACAGAGCCTTGAGGAACCCCTACAGAAAGAGTTAGGGGAGAAGATGCTACTCCATTGTAGGAGACACTGAAGGAATGATTGGTGATGTAAGAAGAGAACCAGGACAGGGCTGTGTCATGAAGGCCAAGCAAATGGAGGAACTGGAGGAGGAGAGGGTGATCTACAGTGTCAAATGCAGCTGAGAGATCAAGCAGTATTACTAGTGAGAAATGATTGTTGGTTTTAGCAGTTAAAAGGTCATTAGTTAGTCGAGTCAGGGCAGTTTCAGTGGAGTGTTATGGCTTAAAACCAGATTGTAGGGGGTCCAGCAGGTTATTGTCAGAGAGGAATGAGGTTAGTTGGTTGTAGACTAGGTTCTCAAGTAGTTTAGAGATGAAAGGTAGCAGAGAGATAGGTCGGAGGTTGTCAAGATTGGAGGGATCAAGAGAGGGTTTTTCCGAATGGTGGTGACAAGAGCATGTTTTAGTTGAGAAGGAAACAGTCCAGTTGAGAGCTAAAGATTAAATAGGTGAGTTAAGGCTTTGATTAGATAAGGATTGGTATTGCGGAGAAGTTGAGGGAATTGGATCAACTGGTAAGGTGAGAAGAGGCCAAAAGCTTTAAGCCTTCCTCATCAGTGACAGGGGTGAAAGAGCACAGAAGAGACTGGGGAGTGTGGAGGGAGGGTGGTGGAAGTCTAGGGGGGTGGAGTAGTGTAATTTCCCTTCTGATAGTGTCAATTTTGTTTTTGAAGTGCTCAGCAATATCTTGAGGAGAGACAGAGGTGCACGGAGGGGGTGGAGAAGGGGAAAGGTGGAGAAAAGTTGTGCTGGTTAATGAGTGAAGTAAAGTATGTTTGTTTGGCTTGGAAGAGGCTGGTGTTATAGGAGTGCATGGCAGATTTGTAGCTCCAAAAGTCTAATAGCCTAATGCAGTGAGCCTCAAATGAGGAGAATGATAGGGAGGGAACAGGTGGAAGAACTTTAAAAGTACAGTGGGGAGAGAGAAGCAAACCTACCCCACCTCCAGGTCTGTTACCAGGCCTGGGAGTATGAGTAAGGTGTTGGCTCCCATAGGACAGGGCAGCAGGTGAGGCAGTGTCGGTAGGAGAAAGCCAGGTTTCAGTAAGTGCGAGTAGGTTAAAGGAAATTGCAATGAAATGGTCGTGTGTAGCGGTGAGTTTGTTGCAGACATCTGGCATTCCAGAGAGCACAGGAAAGATGAAGTGGGTTTTTGGGTATAGGAGTAAGAGTTCTGTACTGTTGGAATTTGCACTGAAGAGAAGGAGCTCGTGACCATGATATAACTGGGATGGAGTAAGGGCCAGGATTTGGGGAAATGTCCCCAGCTGCCAGCAATAGAAAGGAAAGATAGACTAAGTGAGAGCTGGATTTGTTCTGAGTTTGTATGAAAAAGAGGAGTTTTGTGGAATAGTTAAACAGAGTACTTTATAAACTTCATGTGTGGAGAGGAAAGTAGAGAGGCTGAGATTTGTATAGAACTGGGATTTGATGAGGGAGGTAGTGAAAATGTTTTATGAAGCATGAGAGTGAAAGGAGGAGAAATACAGGATAAAGCATGTTTGGAGTAAGAAGTAACAAACTAGCAGGTATAAACATATCTGTTTTCTTCTTATCCCAGATGTTCACTGTTGATTGCAGGGGAATCCGGTTCCTTTTGCCTTGTCAATGCCTTGTCCAACTGCCTTATATAACTGTCATTTTTAAGCACTTGTGAAATATTAGCACTTAGCAAATGTTAGCACTAGTGCCATCCCCTATACTGGGTCTGAATTTATATGTAGCTGATTGGGAAAACCAGAGCCTAATATATCAATTAATCAGCTAGCAAAGGGCAGAGTTTTACAGACACCAGAACCAGGTTTGGGGCTATAAAAATATCTCTTGTTCACTGAGGAGTGGACACAGATGTGTGCTTGAGATATTTATCAAAGAACTAAAGCAGAATAGGCCTAACAGACAAAAGTTATTGGGGTTAACATATACAAGTAGGGATATAAGCAGAATTACCAGAATAAGGAGTTGCAATAGATACATAGCAGAATATGGAAAAAGCAGTATATGGATACGCAAAATTACCAGAATAAGGAGTTGCAATAGATATATAGCAGCAGGCCCGGACTGAGAATCTGTCTCTTCGGGCATTTGCCCGAGGGGCCGCTCTATATTTTATTCAAGTGGGCCGCTCCTCACCTGGAATACAGCAATGATTGCGCAGAAGCTCTTTCAATGCAGCCGATGGGCTCTAGGACCGCTGTGCCATCCAATCTCCCTCATGGATGTGCCCCTCCCACTCCTCTCTGGTCTCACGCTGCTGCTGCCGTGCTGTGTGAGTCCTAGCAGCTCAGCATGGAGTACACATTGGTGTAAGTAAGGCCCCACAGTATTTATATTTCTTATCTGAAGAGCAACCAGTGTCTGGCATTACCTTTTATTTTAACTGTATCCGTGTACATTATTACTAAAACTGGATTTAAAGCTACGCATAGAATCATTTCCATTGCACAGTCAGTTCTATTGCGGAAATCAGAGCACAATAATAAAAGCCACATAATTTCCTTCTGGGGATCCAGCCAAAGATTCTATTGGGAGATGCAAGAACAGTGGTCCATCTTGTTAAATCAATGCTTATTTAACCTCATATTGCTTGTTATTAATGAAATAAAATGGCAGTTGCATTAAGTTAATAGAACAATTCTGTGCCTGTATAGATAATATTGATTTCTCGGTAGTCAATTCAAAGCTGGATGTGATTGAGAAAGGTTCTGCCAGTATGCCAATGCCATCTGTCAGTTAAATCTATGGGAACAAAAGAACTTGATTGTCCTAGGCCAGAGAAAAAAATAAAATGTGAAATAACAGCAAAGGAGCAGGTTTTAGTTAAGTGGGGGGGCTAACAGATGCTGCTTAGCTCAGGCTTTTTACAACTGCACAGCGAGGCCCCCGTTTCCGCAGATCCTACTAGGGGCTGTCCACCTTCACCCAGGACACATCCTGGCCTCCCGGGTAGCAATGGCCAGGATGGAGGGAGAGCAATAAGCACTACGGGAACAAGCTACGTGGGGCCTTCAGGTACCTAGGTGAGAGATTAATAGCTACTGGCATGATGTTCCCCATGGCATGTGAGAATCACCTTGGGGGAATGTGCCACACTGAATTTGGGGAGAGTTACTGGAGGTGAAAAGGCCAAGGAGAAAGGCCATGACAGAAGCCTGCATTTTTCTCTATAGCAGGGAGAAATTGTGCCTATAGTAACAGTGGGATAACAGTCTCTGGGAAGGGAGTGTGACTGTGGGATAACAGGTATAGTAGGGAGAGAATTTTATTTAAAATATTCAAATTACAATGAACATAAACAATCAGTCAGACTGTTACAATCAAATACAGAAAAAAATCAAAACATCACAGAAAATTAAATACCTTCCCACATTATTTTAAATGTTTCTGAAGATCTACATTCTCTTGTCTTAATAAACATAATGTCTCTGTATATTGCCTCGGTTACAGTCTCAACTGACAGATGAATTTGACTAGTAGTCAGCCTGCACCTCATGTGCCATAGATGGTATCGTATAATCGCTATAATAATATACAGGGTCATCCTATCTTGATTCCCAGTTCTGTGACTTCCAATGATTCCATAGGAAAACTCAGAGAAACAAACTTTTAATCAGGTTCAGACTGAGCCAGTTAGCCACACTTTCTCTCAGGGAGCGTGAAACTTGACAATCCAGTAAGAAGTGTTCTTGTGACTCCTCTGTTTTGCATCCCCAAGGACATTCCCTTTCTACAATATTCAAATAACTCAGATTTCGCCTCACAAATAATTTGCCTTGTAATGACAACCATGTGATGTCCCACAATTTTCTAGGCATTCTCCTATCATTCAGAAATCTGATACTCTCTTGTAACATCTCCTCCGGGTAATCTCTGATATTTATTGAGGACACAAAATGCAAATCTAATATCTTCCAATACAAAATTTTCCTTTGAAGAGATCTTAGGTCCTCAGAGCTGACACTCCATTTTTTCAGAATTTTTATTGCTTGTCGTAAATAGGTGGGTACAAGGCCTCCTCTTATCCTTACCTCTTTCACTCTGCCACCGAGTAACCAGTCTTTGATAAAAGGCGATGCCCAATCTCTAACACTGACTTCCCACAGAGACTCTTTCCCCTGCACCACCCCTCCAAAGTTAAACTTCAGAAAGATGGTGCAAAAGAAAACCACAGCACAAGGCATGTCCAACCCTCCCCTTTGCCTCTGCAGGAAAGTGATCCCCCTTTTTACTGGGTTGAGCCTATTCCCCCAAAGCATTTGGAAGAACAGGCTCTGGATCTGGGCATAGAAAGATTCTGGCAGCAAGAAGACATAAGAAACAAAGAGAAAAAGTGGAACCAGAAAAGTCTTAATAATGTCAATCCTCTCTCTATAGGTCAGCTTCCATGATTTCCAACGCTGAACCTTTGCCAGACCTGCATTCAGTTTATCTTCCCAATTTACCTTTGCCAGATCACCCTTCCCAAATTTGATCCCCAAGATTCTAACTACACCTGGGGCTATTGGAAAATTCTCAAGTTTAAATACTGGTTCTTTATCTAAAGCCCAAAAAGCTTCCGACTTTTCATGGTTGATCTGAGACCCTGAGGCCTCAGAGTAACTTCTGATGCACTCCAAAACCTTTCCCTCCTCCTCAGGTTTTGATAATACCAGAGTGACATCATCCGCGTATGCTATAGACTTGAAGGATTGACCAAGCGGAAATGGAACACCCTCAAGCCCACAATCCTGCAGCTTCCTCAGAAATGGGTCCAATGAGAAAACATACAGGAGTGGACTCAAGGGACATCCCTGTCTCACGCCAGATTTCACCCAGAAGTCCTTGCCTTTCCAACCATTAATCAATGGGAAGCTCTTTGCCCCTTCATACAAAACTCTGATCCAATCTATAAATTCAACCGGAATGCCGTATCTATGCAAAACAGCCCATAGATACTCATGATTGACTTTATCAAAGGCTTTTGCCTGATCTAGAGACAGAAAGTATTTACCCCACTGCCAAGCCTTACACCTTTCTAGAGCTTCCCTTAGTGAAAGAACAGCTCCAAAGATACTTCTACCTTCCACTGAGCAGAACTGAGATGCAGAGAGAAGAAAACCTGCCACCGTACCCAACCTCTGTGAAAGTATCCTTGCCAGAATCTTCCTATCACAATTGAGAAGGGCAATCGGCCTCCAATTCCCAATGTGCCTCGAATCCTTCCCCTTCGATATCAGAAATAAAGAGGAGTACTGCATAGATGGTGAGATATGTCTTTCAAACAGGCAGGCATTATAGACCTGGAACCAGATCTTCCCTAAAAGTGATGTAAAACTCAGCTGTTAAACCATCTGGTCCAGGAGCCTTCTTCTTCTGCTGTTTATCAATTGCCTGCCGCACTTCCTCCTCTGTTATCTCTGACACAAAAAGGGAAAAGTCCAAATTTGCAGTGTTAGAAATAGGGGTCGGCTTTAGGAAAGCTTGAATCTTTTCCCCATCCAAAGCCTGTTCTTTGTAAAGGTCAGCATAGTACGACCCCACAACCTCCAGGATACCCTCCCTAGATTCTTCTAAATTACCCTGCAGGTTGTAAAGACCATCAACCCGCTTTCTCTTAATAGTCTCTTTACAGTTCTGACAAGGGTCCGGAGAGCACGAGGCTCCATAGTCCCTCTCCAGAACCAGGGACTTAAGACAGTTGTACTGATGCTGTCTCAACAAATACTTAAGCCGGTTTAATTTTTCCCCCTCCTCCCCTTTCGAAACACAGATTTCAAGTTTCCTTCTCAAAGACTGGCTCTCTTTCTCTTTAGCCCTCCCCTTTTTAAAAGAGGCAGAAGTGAAAAAGGTCCGGAAAGAATCCTTAGCCGAGTCCCACCAATCTGCAATAGAATCAAAGAAGTCCACTTTTGATATCTGTGATTTTAAAAAAACACCAAAACGCATCTTTACTTCTTCATCTTCTAATATCCCTTTACTAATACGCCATAAGCCCTTACCAGAGCCTGAACCTCCCAACCTACCAAAATGAAAGAAAAGACCTAAATGGTCTGAAAACTCAACCACTATCTCTTTAAAGTTTGAAGACAAATCTTTTTTAACAAAAATAAAATCAATTCTGCTGCTTCTAGGACCGCACCTGTATGTGTGATGGCCTTCTCTCCCTTCACAGGTTGCTAAATCCTTCAAACCAGTATCTTTGATTAGTTCCCTAAAAAATAAACATTCATATTTTTTTATCTTCCCTGTCCTGTCTTTCTTCAGGTACTGAAGTGAAAAGGAATGGTTTAATGTCATGCAATAGAGACCTTCTCTCAGGGATTGCCTGGGGCCCATATATATTAATAAGCCTCACCAACTTCCCTTCTATCAATATGTCCAGCAGTAAACACCTGCCTAATTGAATATCTACCATCTTCTTGACCACAAATTGCTTATCACCTTTGAACAGTATGGCAACTCCCCCTGCAGGCTCTGTGGCTATGGACCAGTAAGAGAGACCCTCCCTCCACTCCCTCCTTGCTATCCTGATTTCATTTAGAGATGATAGTCTAGTCTCCTGCAAAAAGATAATATCAGCTGTCAATTCCTTCTAAAATTCGTAAGCAACAAACCGGGACTTTCTGTTCTTGATACTACACACATTAATGGTGAAAAAATTAATTGACAGATCCATTTCTCTTTTTGCCAGAAACCACACTACCGTCCCCTGATCTCTTCACTTGAACCCTAGGTCCTAAGTCAGTTTCCATTTCGTGTTCGTCTAAAGATTCCCATTCTAGATCCAATGACACATCATCTAGCTTTTTTTTCTGCTAGTGTCCTGGACCTGGTTTTTCCTTTTTTCTCTCTCTTCTTCTTCCTCCTCCATCCTTTCCACCTCCTCTGATTCTTCTACCTCCTCTGCCCATGAATTTCCCCCTAGTACTTTGTACCTATTCCGATTCTCAACAGTCATTTTACCCACTACATTTTTTTTCTTGAATCTCCTTTTCCTGCTTTCCCTCACTGTCTTCCATTCCTCTGTTTTTTCCTCAGCTTTTTTCTCCTTACTAGAAACAGTTGTCACTTTCTTCTGGGCTATATCATTACCATGTATTTGATTAACCTGTTGCACCTCCTGCAAGTCTGTAACACCACCAGCCATTAATTGTTCCTCTATGTTGGGAACTGATTTTTTAACATTGCGCCAGGCCTCTGGGCAATTCCTGTAGGCATGGCCAGTTTTGAGGCAGAGATTGCACATGATCTGTTTGTCACATTCTTTACCAGTGTGACCAATTTCCCCACAAAAATCACACTTCTTTACGCTGCATTTCCCTGCTAAATGAGTTCTGGCACTGCACCTGAAACAGAGTTTAGGCTGACCGACATAATAGCATACTCCTCTATCCTTGCCAATAAAGAAAGAAGTGGGTAGGTGCTTTTGAGAATAACCTTCCGTATTAAGTTTAACCTGTACCTTATACCCTCCTACCCACAGATCTTCCTCATCATATATTTTTACCAAAGGAGATAATACTGTGCATTGCCTTCTTAGCCAAATAAGAATGTCCTCTGCATGCACAGTCTCATTTTTTATTATTATTGTTACATTCTTGAGCTCTGGCTTGGATATTGGAATCACTTTAAAATTATGCCATTCCTTAGCATTTTTCTTTAAATTATATTGCCTCCAAAATTCCTCTAACCCATGTGACAGATTAAAGCTTAAGTCAAATTCTATATCAGTAATGCCAATCAATGCATAAATATCATCGGCAGTGAAACCTAGAACTTGTTTGACCAAATTTCTAGCCACAAATCTCCTACCTGGAAAGTCCTCCCTTTCACCTTCCCATTTGATTTTAACCACATTTTTTCTCTTGCCATATTCTTCTTCTGCTCCATCCTCTACCTCCTCAAACAGATTCTTTTTCCCCCAAACACCCCCTGCTTGTGTATTCCCTGCCTCACTGTTTGAAGATACATCACTTTTGTTTGTGGATGACGCAACAACTTTTGAAAAAGACATTTTGCTTCCTACAATCTTAAAAAAAGACACAGGAGCCTCCCCACCTGCCATAGGAATGTTAGCAGTTTGCTCAGAAGAAACACTTTCTGTTATGACACTTTCTGTCTGTTCACAAACTGCCCCTCTCATAGGAAAAGCATTGCCTGCCTGCTCACAAACATTATCCAGCTGCTTTGAGAGATCAGAAACCTTTCCTTTTGACACAGAAACATTACCTTTTGTCCCAGAAGAAGAAACAGCCCCATTTTCCTTTGCTGAAAGATCACTAGCAGATTGACTGAGAGACAAATCAGCCCCTCCCCCCATTGCCAGAGAAGCAGCAGCAGTTACCTGCTCAGGTGAGCAATAAGAAACATTTGCATTTGCTGCAGAGGGATTAGTGGCTCGTTTAGAAATGGACAAGGCACCTTTCTCCTCTGATAACTTTATTTTCCTGGCCACTCCATATCAGCATTACAACCGGGAGCTCCTCCCATCCCCGCCCATAGACCAGAATGTCCCTCCCTCTCAAAATCTTTAATACCTACCCAGGAGACCACCTACCTTGTCTTTTTTCTTTCTGTCCTTGCTGACCGGAGGTTTCCTCTTAGTTGGTTAGATCTCCTGGGCAGTTGTAAACTTCCTTAGGCGAAATGGGCATGAGTGCTTTGTCTTCCTCCCTTCCTTGTTAAGGCTGGGACAGATAAGTGAGAACAGAGGTTATCCTTCCTTAAGGGGGGTTTTTTCTCTATATTCTTAAGAGGCCATGTCATGGAGGTGACCCTTTTAGGTAGCCTGTGACATTAGGAGTCCTTTTTTCTAATTTCAGGGCAAGGGGTTGCCTGGGATTACCACCCTCTCTCCCCCCTCCTTCTCCCATGCTTGTCCCCTGTACTGGTGTCTGTGCCAGTATCTTTTTATCTCACCCAGGGGCCTTTCAGTCCTTCTGGCAATTCTTCCAGGACCCATGCGCTTCAGAGACACTGTTCCCCTGTCCAGCTGGGAGAGATGCGGTGCTGCTGCTCTCTCTCCTTCGGTTCGGGGTGGCGGCGGCCATCTTGGTTGTGGGCAAGCAGCGAATGTTCAATTCAGTGTGCAGGCGGTGGCCATTTTGTTTATGGGCAAAAATCTTCTGATTCTCTCCTTCCGGTTTCCAGCTTCGCGGGTCTTTTAAGCCAGCGTTTTCTCTGCGTTCGAGTCTCTTCTCTTTCATGCCACAGTACAGGTAAGAGGATCAGGGGAAGTCTCTGCATAGCACAGTTCGTTCGGGTCTCCCTTTAGCCTTCTGCTTTACCTTGTGTTTTCCTTATAGGCCCTTCTGCAGGGTTTTTTCTCTTCATTATGGACTCCTCAGCCTCAGGTGCCTCTGCCCTCCAAGCTAGGTAGGTCCCTCCATTTTTATTTCCATTTTTATTTTTATTTTTATTTTACTTTTCTCTCTCTCTCTCTCTCTCTCTCTCTCTCTCTCTCTCTCTCTCCTTGTTCTCATCAGGGTTTTTTTGTCTCCTGCAGCTTGCCTGAAGATGTTTCCTCAAGAAAACGTAAAGTCAAGGCTCCTCATCTGGCTTCCCTGGAATGCATGGGTTGCTTTAGCCCTCCTCTAGAAGGCAAAAATTTTTGCAAATCCTGCTGGAGGGATTTTTGCAGTTCGGCTTCTCCTTTTCCTGCCTTGGCCCCTGAAAATGCGGAGGAAAGTCAAGGTTTAGCTTCTAAAGCTAGGAATGCTGGGACTACAGCAGAGGATTCTTCAGAGAAGGAATTCCTATCACCCGAACATCTTTCAGATTCCTTCTTGGACTCTGAGGAGGAAGCAGATGGTCCCCAGGATACTTTTGACCTTGCCTTGGTCGCTCCGCTAATAAAAGCGGTTAAGCAAACCTTGGGGGTGGAAGAAGAGGTGTCAGGCTCTACTACTCGAAAAGTTTTGCCTTCTTCTTCTTCAAACAGACATGTCTTTCCCCTCTTTCAAGAAGTCTCTGACCTCATCAGAGTCGAATGGCAGAAGGCGGCTAAAAAGGTGTCTTTTGTGTCTCAGGGGACCAGGTTTGCCAAAATGTACCCTTTCAAAGACTCAGAGGTAAAAGACTGGGTTACGGCCCCTGCAGTGGATCCTGCAGTCATTCATCTGGCAAAGAAAACCACCCTGCCAATTGATGACAGCTCTGCTCTGCGAGACTCCATGGATAGGCGAGCAGACTCAGATCTCAAAAAAGGTTTTTTAGTAGCAGGAGCTGCATGCAAACCAGCTGTAGCTCTTATCTCGGTAGCTAAAGCCATGTCTTTCTGGATAGAGGGAATTGATAAAGCCCTGTCTGAAGGAGTAGACAGAAAAGAGATTTCCTCTAGTCTAGCAGAACTAAAGCTGGCCACTGGCTTTATTTCAGAAGGAGCAGTGGATCTCACCAGGCTGGCAGCCAGATCCATGGCCATGTCCATAGCCGCTAGACGAGCTCTCTGGCTCAGATCCTGGGCAGCAGATGTCTCTTCCAAGATGAGCCTTTGTACCTTACCTTTTGAGGGTTTGCGTCTTTTTGGACCAAAATTAGACGATGTCATTACAAAAGCCTCTGGAGGGAAAAGCCTATTCTTACCTCAGGAGAAGAAAAAGCATTACAACACCAGATCTTCTCACTTTAGATCTTCCATTTTTCGTGGCTCAGGAAGAACTGGATATGGTCGTCAGGTCTCCAGACCAGAAGGTGAGAGTTCCAAACCCTTTGCATGGAAGAAGGGACAGGCAGCCTTCAGAGGGGACAGATCTAAGGTCTCTCAGTTTACCAAAAGACCCTCCTGACTATCCGTCCTCCATAGGAAGAGTAGGGGCCAGGTTAGCAGACTTTTTGGGAGTATGGCGTGCCACCATTTCAGATCAGTGGGTACTAGATATCCTGCGAAGGGGCTATCTTCTGGAATTCGTTTCTATTCCAACAGAAGACCATTTCACCATTTCTTCATACCCCAAGGAAGGGGAAAAAAGAAGAGCCTTGGACCATCTTTTACAATGGCTAGTGGAAGAGAATGTCATTACTCCAGTCCCACAAGCAGAAAAGGAAAAAGGATTCTATTCAGTACTTTTTTTGGTAAAAAAGAATTCAGGGGGTTGGAGACCCATATTAGATCTAAAGCTAATCAACATGTTCCTGAACATTCAAAAGTTCAAAATGGAATCCATTTTCTCCATCATTGCTGCAGTTCTTCCAGGAGACTGGCTTCTTTCCATCAACCTAAGAGATGCATACTTGCATATTCCGGTGGCAGCCTCACATCAACGATTCCTGCGCTTCGCCATTGGAGGAAGACACTTCCAATTTCAATGCCTACCATTCGGTCTAGCCACTGCTCCCAGAGTTTTCTCAAAGATTTTAGTCACCTTAATCGCGGCACTCAGGCTAAAAGGAATTTCCATATGGCATTATCTGGACGACATTCTCTTGTCTGCAAGAAACCGGGAGGATCTGCTCAATTATCGAGATCAAGTCCTAAACTTCCTAATTTCTCATGGGTGGCTGATCAATGCAGAAAAGAGCCAATTAGTTCCATCCCAGTCCTTAACTTATCTAGGAGCCTGGTTCAACACACGGGAGAATTCAGTATCACTTCCGCCTCAGAAGATGGCGGTGATCATCAAGCTTGCTTCTCATTTCATGACGATGGGTCAGGCCACAGCCAGGGATCTGATGTCCTTGTTGGGCTCTATGGCATCGACAATTCCTGTCACTCAATGGGCACGATGGCATATGAGACCGACGCAACATCTGTTCCTGGACCAATGGGACAGGAAACAGAAGAACTGGGAGCAATTACTCAGTCTACCGCTTCACTTCAAGGAATCTCTTCTCTGGTGGACCTTGGAGAAGAATTTGAAAAGAGGTTTTCCGTTATCTCAACCTCGATGGAAGATCTTAATCACCGATGCATCAAACTGGGGCTGGGGAGCCCGCCTAGATACGAGATGGGTGCAGGGAAGATGGCCTTCACGTCAGATTGGAGTCCCCTCGAATATCCTGGAGATAAGGGCAGTGAAGTTAGCTCTGTTCGCCTTTGCCAAAGTTCTAAAGGGCTTCTCGGTCAAGATCCTAATAGACAATACTACGGCAGTAGCCTATATAAAGAGACAAGGGGGCACCAAGAGCAAGTCCCTACTCCAGGAAGTTCAGCCCATCCTGCAGTGGGCAGAGAAGAACCTGGTCTTACTGACTGCGGAACATCTCCCAGGGAAGAGCAACATAGAAGCGGATTTTCTAAGTCGAAACTGCATGTCAAGTCACGAGTGGTCCTTGAATCAGGAGGTCTTTCAGACTCTTGTAGAAAAACGGGGTCTTCCAGAGATCGATCTCATGGCATCCCATCTCAATGCACAACTTCCAATGTTCTTTTCAAGGAGATTTCACCCGACGGCCCAGGGCTCAGATGCCCTGCTTCAGAACTGGTCCTTCCGTCTAGCTTATGCCTTCCCTCCGTTTCCTCTCATCCTAAGGACTCTCCAGAAGGTAGTCCAGGAGAGAATCGATTTGATCCTCATCGCACCAAACTGGCCACGCAGACCATGGTACCCATTGCTACTAAAGCTATCAGTAGCTGCTCCATGGTCCCTTCCGAGAAGGAGGGATCTGTTGATCCAAGGACCCATTCTTCACCCGAATCCAACAGCCTTATCCCTTCGGGCTTGGAGACTGAGCGCAAGAGACTGGAAAATCTAGAACTTCCAAGCAGAGTTGTCGATACTCTATTAAAGGCAAGAAAACCTTCCACATCTTCCTCGTATTATAGGATCTGGGAAAGATTCCAACTGTGGTGCATCCAAAATGGGTTTTCATGGGAGGAATTAACTCTCCCTCATGTTCTAGGTTTCCTCCAATCCGGTCTAGAGAAGGGTTTACAGTACAGAACCCTAAGGTCTCATACCGCTGCCATTTCAGCTATGTCAGGTACATCCTGGGCTTCAGATCCAACAGTACAGAGATTTTTCAAAGCCATTCTCAAAATACGGCCTCCTGGGGTGAAAACACTACCGACCTGGAGTCTTCCATTAGTCCTAGGTGCCTTATCCTTGCCACCATTTGAGCCCTTGGAGTCAATTTCTTTTTGGGACCTTACACTAAAGACCTTATTCCTGTTGGCCATAGCTTCGGCATGCAGAGTTGGAGAATTACAGGCTCTCTCCTGTGCTCAGGATCACATCTCTTTCCTGCATGACAGAGTTATCTTAAAGCCGGTTCAATCCTTCCTTCCAAAAGTGGTATCAACCTTTCACTTAAGGAAAGAGCTCACTCTTCCCATTTTTCCAGAAGATATTCAAGGGCATAAGGATCTAGAGAAAATTGATCCAGTACCCTGTGCATTTCCAAGGCCTACCAAGCCAAGTGCAAGCTAGCTCCAGAGGGTCTGACGGCTCATTCAACCAGGGCAATCTCTTCTTCTTGGGCAGCCTTAGCAGACGTCCCGGCATCCCAGATATGTGAAGTTGCCTCGTGGTCTTCGACTCAAACCTTCATCAAACATTACAGTTTAGATTTGTCCTCTTCAAGTAACCATGCTTTTGCAACAGGAGCCCACCTGGCTTTCAGTAGTCAATAAATTTTTTGCAGCATGATTGGTTGTATTTTTTCCCACCCTAAGGGAATTGTATGGCTCGGTATATCCGGTTGTAATGCTGATATGGAGTGGCCAGGAAAGTGGAGAATTCCTATCATACTTACCGTAATTCTCTTTTCCTGGCCACTCTCCATATCAGCATTTCCCACCCAGGCAAGTCCAGATGCTTGGTATTAGACAAGGTAGGTGGTCTCCTGGGTAGGTATTAAAGATTTTGAGAGGGAGGGACATTCTGGTCTATGGGCGGGGATGGGAGGAGCTCCCGGTTGTAATGCTGATATGGAGAGTGGCCAGGAAAAGAGAATTACGGTAAGTATGATAGGAATTCTCCACTTTTGCATTTTGGGACTGTTCACAAAAAACATTTTCACATTCATTTTCTTAAGTAATTCAGCGATCTTACATAGTCTTTCTGATGCTATATCCCCTCCCCCCCTTTTCATTTCCTCAAACCGTTTTTTGTTATAATATAGTTCTTTCCATGGTTCAATAACCTCCAAAATAGATTTAATCTGAATATCAACCTCCTCTAAATCTTTGTTTAAGTACGCCAGGTCTCTTATAGTCTCTGTTCTCTTTTGCCCCTTTAGCAAATTAAGATCTTTTATAAGTAAGTCAATTCCTTTGGTGAGTGCAGATTGTTTGGTCTCTAAGCATTTTAACTCATTCAATGCTGTAATAATCTTATCATATTCAATTACTGCACCACACGCAGAGTCTTTCTCCAAAGGATTAGATAGACCCAATGTAGGGTTGGATTTCACAGTCTTACATGCAGTGTCCTTTCCAAAAAAAGAAAAATTGTCCACTCGCCCCCCATTTGGAGCTGTATCAGTCCCAGGGCTCCCTTCCCCCTCAGTCTCTGTAACACCAGTGTTCTCACCAGCCTCCTCCATATTATAACTCACCAAACATTCAGAAGTTAGGATTTCATTATTCTGGCCAGAAGATTCCATCAGCGCTGTTTCAGCTACTTTTCGCGCTATTGCTCCAGCCGTTATCTCCATTGCCACAGTAGCCTCTAAATCTTGCGCTACCTCCTGTCCTCTTGCCGCCGAGACTTCACGCACTTCCAGATCTAGCTCCTCCATCACTGCACCGCAGCTCCCTGCAGTAACACCGACTTCTGGAGCCTGATCCAAGACGCAGCTCTTACTCTCTTCGGCTTCACCGCATGAGGACAGCTCACTTCCCGCTGGCTCTTTCTTTGGAGACTTTGCTCTCGTACTTCTCCTTCTACGCTCAGACGGAGCTGTCATACTGGCTTCAGCAGCCCTCCTTCCATATCCAAAACGGGATCTCTGGCTATCACCAGGGGTATTATTTCCCTTCTTCCTCATTATTGATGAGAGGAGGAAATTTTTAAGCCAAAAGGAAAAATAAACAAAGCAAACAAAAAATAAACAAAAAACAAAAATAACTCCCAATTAAGGGAAGAGAGAAGGGAAGGGTATCAACCCTGAACTTAACCCCCCCAGACCCGCAAGGGCCTGGGAGAAACCTCTCTTACACAGCACACTAGACACACAACCACTCAGTTCGAGAGTATAATCGTCTCTGAGAAGGAGTGTGGCTGTGGGATAGCAGGTATAGTAGGGAGAGATGGGGGCAAATTCACTAAGACGTGAAGCGCCGAACACTAGCGTTAGTTTGCTAGCGTTTGGCATTTTCGTTACTGCGCAAATTCACTAACGCACGCTGGAGTAGTTTCGCTAGTGTTACTTCGCACCCTTACGCCTGGCGAATTTTCGCTAGCGAAGTAACTACGCAAATTCACTAACGCGCGCAGTGTAGTGAACGCTACCTTTTACGCTAGACTTCCTTCGCCACCTCAGACCTGGCGAAGCGCAATAGAGTAGATAGGGATTGCTTCAAAAAAAGTCAAAATTTTTTCTAAGTCCCAAAAAATGCTGGCATGTTTTCTACATGATGGGTGTTAGGCTAAAAAAGATCGAAATTTTTTTTGGGGCTCCCCTCCTTCCCCCCTACATTTCCTGACTCATGGCAACTTACCTAGACAGTGGGCACATGTGTAGGGCAAAATCAAATTTTTATTTGATGTCTTGAAGCTTTTCTAGCCATTTGTAGTGGTGATATGTATTCCTCCATTGAAATTTGAATTTCGCGCCGTATGCAAATTAGCCTTCGCTAGCGTAACTTTGCTTTACATAGCGAATCAACGCTAGCGCAACTTCGCAAACTTACGCTACCCCTGTGCGCAACTTCGGATTTTTTTTTTAAAGGTTAATTTTTATTGCATTTTACAACAGAACAAAAATTAGAAGGAAAGAAAGTTAGGTAGAAAAGGAGGAAAGAAGAAAGGAGAGGGGAGAAGAGAAGTGGCTGAAATCATCGGTCAGTTGAGGTGGCTGGCGACTCAAGCCATGGGGCAACTTCGGATTTTAGTGAATTTGCGGAGCGCTGGCGAAAATTCGCCTGGCGAAGTGCGGCGAAGTTGCGCCTGGCGCAACTTCGATTCTTAGTGAATATGCCCCATGGTGTCTATAGTAACAGTGGGATAATAGTCTCTGGGAAGGGAGTGTGACTGTGGGATAGCAGGTATAGTAGGGAGAGATGGTGCTTATAGTAACAGATACCCTACAGTAAATAATAAGGATATTAGAAGGGGTTCTGTACCATATAAAGACACAAGGCTGCAGAATATTTAACATATTTTACATGAATTACACTTAAGTGAGAAAGGCAGCTCTTTATGCACATAATTCTTTGCAGTTTTATCCCAATAAATGGGTGGATGTGCACAAGATGTTCATAACTTTACATGTGGGCTGCTTTGATGTTTTTGCCCGGGCTGCTTTTTACTCCCAGTCCGGCCCTGTATAGCAGTATATTTTATATGAAAATATACTGCCCAATCTATGCTCTGAAGGGCAGCCCTCAAGGAACTAAAAATAGCTTGTCTGAAATTCAGGGTTTTTGTTGCCCCAGTGTATATTTGTTTTTTGCACCAAACATTAAATGATATCACATTATGGTCACTATTACCCAGGGGTTCAATTACTTGCACATTTGCTATACGTTCTGGGCCATTAGAGATGACTAGATCTAGAATAGCATTTTTTCTGGTTTGCTTTTTCTGCAACTTGTGCCATAAAATTGTCATGCAACAAGTTTATAAACTTGTTCCCATTAACTATCCTGGTTGTACTGTTTCTCCAGTCAGTATTTGGGTAATTAGAATCAACCTGTAGCATTCATTTCACCAAACTAGCAGCCTTTTCTATTTGCTTCAGGAGCTTAGCCTCCTCCTCCTCACTTACATTAGGTGGTCTATAGCTTACGCCTACAATTAATTTACTGGACTCTTTACAATCAGTGAAGATCTCCACCCATAATACTTCAGCCTCCTCATTTTCTAACATTACCTACTCCTTTACATACCTCGCAACTGTCCCGTTTTTCACAGGACAGTCCTAATTTTGACAACTCAACCTGCAAAAAAAAAAATCGTGCCCCCTAACACTGCTAAACACTTAATTCACATACAATACTTCGATCACATGCAACACTCGCTGTGCAGTTACAAACTTATTGAGGTATCAAACCCAATATATTATTAATCCTTATTGGAGTAAACACAATCCTTAATTAATTGAATGTTTAAATTATTTTTTAGTAGACTTAAAGTATGCTAATCCAAATTTTACAAAGATCCCTTATCCGGAAAACCACAGGTCTCAAGCATTCTGGATAACAGGTCCTATACTTGTATTTTGAATTACACTTCAAGAAAGCTTAGTAAAATGTAATGTAATGTATTGTTATTTTAAAAAATTTATGTAACCTCACTTTGCTACAGATGCCACATTCAGCTTGTATCATATTGGACCAAACACATTGTTATGTGGACATTGTTTGATAATATTACAAAGATGCCAGAATGTTGCTAATTATAACATGCATTATGTTTATTCTGTCACAAGTTGAATGATAAATGAGTAGTTTATCTTCCCGCAAATCACTAGCCAAATAGCAGACCTCTGACAAACTAATTGGACCAATGAGATCTAAGGGCTATTCCACACGGGGAGATAGCGACGCGTTTGCGGTCGCGGCGACAAAGCGCCGCGAGAGTCGCCGCGACCGGCGCAGGCGACAGTTTTGTATGGGCGCCTATGTAAAAACGCCTGTGCTAACCACACGAGGCGATGCGCTTTTCAACAGTCGCCTGAAAATGCCTCGCTATCTCCCCGTGTGGACTAGCCCTAAAGCATAGTGCTATTATGCTTTTCTACACAACTCAACAAGCATTTCTGTAAACTGCAAGGTGATGGAATGGAAAAATAAAATATATAAGATAAGCATATAAAACAAATAAATATCCAGGCCAATGCCAGTGAAAAGAATGATTTGATAATGGGTATTCTACATATGCAACCATGTCACACAAAAACAAACTTAATAGAAAATTATATCTAGTGACTCAGAGTTATAAACACACAAATGAGGAAACTCAATGGTAGGTTTTATTCATTTAGATAGAAATGTTTGCTGACAGGTGACTAAGGGTAGGGTCACATGGGGCTAATACACATGATTTCAGTGCAAACATGCATACCCATGATTCCCAATGAAATCTGATTTGTGTGTGTACACCCAGGTGAAAGCAGTGCCTGTCAGTGCAGATGCACAAACGAGAGGAGGTCTGCAGATCAAATGATTGTTGGCCTGCTGCTGTGGCACTATCCTAAACATTACTTGATGTACCTAATGAATAACAGCTTACCTTTGTTAAACGTTATAAAAATATATATTTTTTTGTTTTAAGTGCCACATGTGGCTTTGCTTCTCTTACTTTATAGCCCCCTGTCCACTTCTGTAACTTTTAGTCAAATGCGTCCTCAGCCATTATAATTTATTTATGTAAAATGGTTCCTGACATCACTCTCACTTCCTTATACCAACTTTCATAAAACAATGGTAATGTATCTTGTGATCCTGAGGAGGCCCAACAGGCTGAGATAAAGTACAATTTGGTATGCCCAAAACTTTTCATTAGAAGGTAAGGAAAAATTATCTGTTAAGGCCTATATGCAGTATGCACCTCTTGGTGTCAACAAGGTATGTACTAACATGCCACCCTTATGTTCCCACCATTCACACTGAGATCAGGAGACACCTGGAGGAAATATAGGGTTCCTCAATATAGGAGCTGCTGGCGTATGTGCCATGATTAAGTGGTACCTTAAAAGTTGTTATGTCCCAAATGCAGTATATAGGGAATTTGTTAGGCAACACTAACCGTTTATATTCCTCATTCATTTGGGGATCCAGAGGTAGGAAGAGGCTGAATATGGGGAGGTATAAGAGCTTTCCAGGTCAACACATATTGGTGGCTTATGGGTATTGTGAAGTAAGGGTAATTGTGCTAATTGCGAGCTCTGTAATAGTCCCAACAATTAGGAAAACCCAGTCCTTCTTGTAACATAGTGGGGTATAAAATCAATTTGCTAACTTGAGGGATATCTATATTCCATATAAACTGCAACATTTTTGTCTCAAATTTCCTAAGCTCCTGACGTAAAAGTGGGACGGGCAGAAACTATAAAAAATGTAAAAGTTTTGGGAATGGACTCATTTTTATAGCCCAAATATGCCCGATCCTAGAAATATGATACTTTCCCCAGTCCTCTAACAGCTTACTTAATTTGCGGTACAAGGGTGGGATATTTAGCCTGATATAGGCCATCATATTAATTTCTAAATTGGAAAAGTGAGGGACGTTACCAAATAGGCTGATCTGATGCTCAAGACCTCTAACTATTAGACCTTTTATATTAATGTTATCCCTGATGGTCTTTGCCAAAGGTTCAATAGCCAAGTAAAACAATAAGGGCGACATTGGGCAGCCCTAAGGGTGTCTCTGGATATTATGAATGCATCAGAAGAACAAGGACCAATGTTTACTTTTACTGTAAGGTTTGCATAAAGGGCAGATATCCATGCGATAAAATTATTGCCAAATCCCCATTTACATAATATAATGTGTGCTTCCCAAACTATTGTGTTGGAGTAACTGGTCCAATATTATCTGTAAGATAGTTTTTAATAGTTTTTTCTACCTAATCCAGAATCTCTGGTGTTGTTAATAGGGATTTGTTCAGAAGCCACCATGGGGCTACCTTCGAGACCAATGTGAAAAGTTTAGGACAACGGGATCATGATCAGAACAAGGTGTCATGATTATCTTAGTTGATTGTGGAAGTATGATCTATCCTTGAATATAAATGCTGTGGGTGGCAAATATATAAATGCTTTGGGTGGCATGTATCGCCGTATTCCCACGTGATCTTCATGCAAATATTCACCATTCCCATATTTACCATGCAACCTTAACTCTGTTAGCTATTTTCTTATCGGGGGTGAGTTAATAGTAACATATCCTGGGAGTACCTGTTTATCCCAATAACTGTCTAAGGCCACATTAGAGTCCCCGCATGCCACATGTCCCTTATCTTCCAAGATGGCTAATAGCCGTTCAAATAATTGAGGTTGGTTGGAGCATAATAGGAAAGTACTGTCAGTTTGATTCCCTCGATAAAAGCTGTAACTAATATGTATCTTCCTTCTGCATCTGAATAAGTATTGATGACTTGCAATGGGAGAACAGCCTTGAAACAGATAGCTACCCCTTTGGTTTTATTCTCTTCTTAGGCTAGATATACTGTTGGGTATTTACCGTGCAAAATTATTTTGAAGGAGTCTTTAGAAAAGTGGGTTTTTTGCAAATATATAGCAATATAAAACAATATAGCAACCTTGACTGAGTTATAGTATGTAAAAGCTTACTTTCCCTTAACTGGGGGGTTAAGTACCTGAGCATTGTGGGAAAGGATTGTCAACCCCATAACTTTATTCGGGAGGGGAGATCTGCTGGGCATTGTAATCTTCGCGTGGGCATAGCAAAACAGTTTGTAAAGCTTGAAAAGCATAGGTCTCAAAGTCGGCAAAAGCAGCACAAGTGTATCTTGACCAAAAGGGAGGTAACCGAGATAAGCAAAATAATGTCAAAAACCAACAACTTATAGGGGAACTATCGCGAAAATGAAAATTTAATATAAGCTTCCGCATACTGATTAATCAATTCAATATTCTGACCCGTTTCTGAAATAATCACGTTTATCTAAACTATTCCTCTCTCAGCATCTGTTTCTCTTCATTCTCTCTTCATGCAGGAGTTGGGTGTCAGATATTCATTTACAGTTAGATCCAATATATCTTATAGGGGGCTCCTTTTGCCTAGAAGTTGTATTAGAGCTCATTCTATTAAAATCACCAGAAATCCTGTCTCTACATGCAGGAGTTGTGAAAAAGGCAGTTATTTTGTTAGATTTTGTTTGTACTGGAATCTGTTATTTCAGTGAGCTCTAATTCATCTGCTAGGAAAGGCAGCACCCCCTATAATATATATTATATCTAACATCAAGGACAATACTGCTGCATGAAGACAAAATTAAGAGAAACAGATGCTGAGACAGTAATCGTGAAGATAAACTTGATTATTTCAGAAACAGTACAGAATTTTTTATTGGTTTTATTTACAGTAGAAAGTTTCTTATTTCAGTATGATGAAGCTCATATTAATTTTTCATTTTCGTGATAGTTCCACTTTAACAACTGTATTGAAAGGCCAAAACAAGTTCTGAGAGACAGGCACTCTGCCCAGGGTAGCATTTCTATGGGAGGTCATGTTAACTCCACGGGCCCTTTACCATAATGTATTAACTGACATAATATTAGTATTTCCATTATGTATCTAAGATTGTAGAGATAAGGGAAAGTGAGAAGAAAGGAAAAAGAAGAAAGGGGGAGGAGGGAGGAAATAAAGGAGGGAAGAAAGACAAAGAAGATTAATGTGTGGTAAAAAATAGAATTTTAACTTCACCTCCTGTGATAACATAAGTAATACTGTATAACCTTAAGCCTTATCTGAGAATAGTTAGGCTTATTATCTGAAACAAGATGTTCCATCTTTAGAGCTCAAGAGGTAAAAACATTAATAACTTACAGGTATATCAATAGTGAGCTAAAATGTTCCAATATTTTAGAAGAGCTCAAAAATACATAACACTGGAGAAAGAAAAGACATAGAAAAGAGGGGTTGCAAGGTAGGTTGTATTACCATCAAGGTTCCACTGATCAAGTAATCATACTGGGTCGTCGGACGATTCTTACTCAATGTAGAGACTCTCTGCCAGATAGGGTATACCCCATATTTGAGTACGCTGGCCAGAGTGTGGATGAGACCCTGAAAATCCAAAGGTCCCATAAGGCCTATGCAACGGAGTTCCTCTATGCCTTTATCCACACTTGAGAGTGTATCCTTTACTGTTATAAGTAAATGCCAAGTGTAGTGGGAAAAGCAATCAGTATCTGAAGTTATGGTGCTGCAGCACATAAACAATAGGAGAGTCGGACTTACGTTTTTGCAAGGTTGTTGGAGAATATCTGCATAAATTTGGAATTTTTGACCCACATGAACTAGCTGTTTCACAGATATAGCTGCTTGCAATAAAATTATTTATTTCCTCCCCCCAACAATAATTAAACCTGGATTTAATATAAGTGTAGTCATATTATAATATCCCATGGGGTCCACTCTAAGTATTCAGCAGGGAGGTCCAAGGGTAGAATAGTGAAAATAGAGTGGACTGCCAACTCTAGGGCAGTTATTGATTCAGGGATCCCTCAGATACATAAGTTATTATTATGTTATTATCAGCATCTTTGTGTCTAAGGCATCCTTAACCCTTTCCCTGCCAGCCGTTTTGTCCTAGATGCGAACATCTACTGCCAAGCAGTTTTTAGATATTTTGCACTCTTTCACTTTAAGGGCCTTTCTTGGGGCGGTCTTTTAGTTTACCCAGGAAAACAATATATTGTTTTTTTCAGGACAACCTGAACTTTCAAAATATGCAAGAATTTTGGTGTAATTCTACTTCTGTAAAAAAATATAGGCTTCTAAGTGTCCAATAAAATGAAAAAACTCATGTTTCACAAAGAACAATCACATATATCAGAAACATCATTTATTTTATGTACGAGAACACAGCCAATTTGGAAAGGTCTATGTCTCCTGAACGCGGCAATACCAAATATATATAGTTTTATGGAGATTTCTCACTTGTATAGATCAAAATCTACAAGCGGTACACTACCAAATTTCCAAAGCACCGCTCCCCAAACGGCATACTTCTGATTTCAAGGCCAAACATTCCACTAACAGTAGGTTTACCCTAGAAAACTACCCATTATTAGAAAGAACAGATTCTGGTGAATCAAAAATGGTTAAATATATCGTTGTACTCCAAACTACCAAGTTGCAATTGTTTCCTAAAGTTATAATGTTTTATATAAATTGGTGAATTTTTTGAAAAATTACCTCAAAGCTTCCAATCTAAAGAATCATATCTCCCACACATCAGTAGGTATCAACACCCCAAATATGAAAGCCTGGGGTCCACTGAACAGTTTGATGCCCAATATGTATAGGTGTACCCAAGCATGTGGCATATAGGGGCCCTAAAATGTAGACACCTCATTTGAGCTATCGGTTCTGTAATTCCAGATACTGCAAAATCAACACATTTGCATCGTTTTGGGGGGGTGTAAAAGTAGAAAAAAGTAAGTTCACCCCAGAAAACCATATATTTTCGGAAAGTACACATTCCCACGAATCTAAATTGGGTATGCATGTCTTTGAACTCCAAAGTACCAAGCCGCAAACCATTCCTAAATTTGGTGATTTTGGTGACATTTCCAAAAATCACCTCAAAATTTCTACCCTGCAGCATCGTATTACCCACATACTTTTAGGTATAAAGAGAAATCACCCCAAATATGAAAGCCTAGGGTCCTCTGAACAGTTTGATGCCCAATATGTATAGGTGTACCCAAGCACATGGCATACAGGGGCCCCAAAAGGAAGACCCCCATATGGTCTGTCATTTCAGATACTGCAAAATCAACACATTTACATCATTTTGGGGGGGGGGTCAAAAGTAGAAAAAAGTAAGTTCACCCCAGAAATCCATATATTTTCGTAAAGTACACATTCCCACAAATCTAAATTGGTTATGCATGTCTTTGTACTCCAAAGTACCAAGCCGCAAACCATTCCTAAATTTGGTGATTTTGGTGACATTTCCAAAAATCACCTCAAAATTTCTACCCTGCAGCATCGTATTACCCACATACTTTTATGTATCAAGAGAAATCACCCCAAATATGAAAGCCTAGGGTCCTCTGAACAGTTTGATGCCCAATATGTATAGGTGTACCCAAGCACATGGCATACAGGGGCCCCAAAAGGAAGACCCCCATATGGTCTGTCATTTCAGATACTGCAAAATCAACACATTTACATCATTTTGGGGGGATCAAAAGTAGAAAAAAGTAAGTTCACCCCAGAAATCCATATATTTTCGTAAAGTACACATTCCCACGAATCTAAATTGGGTATGCATGTCTTTGTACTCCAAAGTACCAAGCCACAAACCATTCCTAAATTTGGTGATATTGGCAACATTTCCAAAAATCACCTAAATATTTCTACCCAGCAGCATCGTATTACCCACAAACTTTTAGGTATCAAGAAAAATCACCACAAATATGAAAGCCTAGGTCCTCTGAACAGTTTGATGCCCAATATGTATAGGTGTACCCAAGCATGTGGCATACAGGGGCCCCAAAAGGAAGACTCCCATATGGTCTGTCATTTCAGGTACAGCAAAATCAACACATTTACATTGTTTTGGGGGGGTCAAAAGTAGAAAAAACGAATCTTTACATAGTTTACATAGTTTTGTGGGGGGCAAAAGTAGAAAAAAGTAGGTTCACCCCAGAAAACCATATATTTTCGGAAAGTACACATTCCCACAAATCTAAATTGGGTATGCACGTCTTTGTACTCCAAAGTACCAAGCCGCAAACCATTCCTAAATTTGGTGATTTTGCTGACATTTCCAAAAATCACCTCAAAAGTTCTACCCTGCAGCATCGTATTACCCACATACTTTTAGGTATTAAGAGAAATCACCCCAAATATGAAAGCCTAGGGTCCTCTGAACAGTTTGATGCCCAATATGTATAGTTGTACGCAAGCACGTGGCATACAGGGGCCCCAAAAGGAAGACCCCCATATGGTCTGTCATTTCAGATACTGCAAAATCAACACATTTACATTGTTTTGGGGGGGGCAAAAGTAGAAAAAAAGTAGGTTCACCCCAGAAAACCATATATTTTCGGAAAGTACACATTCCCACGAATCTAAATTGGGTATGCATGTCTTTGTACTCCAAAGTACCAAGCCGCAAACCATTCCTAAATTTGGTGATTTTGCTGACATTTCCAAAAATCACCTCAAAATTTCTACCCTGCAGCATCGTATTACCCACAAACTTTTAGGTATCAAGAGAAATCACCCCAAATATGAAAGCCTAGGGTCCTCTGAACAGTTTGATGCCCAATATGTATAGGTGTACCCAAGCACGTGGCATACAGGGGCCCCAAAAGGAAGACCCCCATATGGTCTGTCATTTCAGATACTGCAAAATCAACACATTTACATCGTTTTGGGGGGGGCAAAAGTAGAAAAAAAGTAGGTTCACCCCAGAAAACCATATATTTTCGGAAAGTACACATTCCCACGAATCTAAATTGGGTATGCATGTCTTTGTACTCCAAAGTACCAAGCCGCAAACCATTCCTAAATTTGGTGATTTTGGTGACATTTCCAAAAATCACCTCAAAATTTCTAACCTGCAGCATCGTATTACCCACATACTTTTAGGTATCAAGAGAAATCACCCCAAATATGAAAGCCTAGGGTCCTCTGAACAGTTTGATGCCCGATATGTATAGGTGTACCCAAGCACGTGGCATACAGGGGCCCCAAAAGGAAGACCCCCATATGGTCTGTCATTTCAGGTACAGCTAAATCAACACATTTACATTGTTTGGGGGGGGGGGTCAAAAGTAGAAAAAAGTAAGTTCACCCCAGAAAACCATATATTTTCAGAAAGTACACATTCTCACGTATCTAAATTGGGTATGCATATCTTTGTACTCCAAAGTACCAAGCCGCAAACCATTCCTAAATTTGGTGATTTTGCTGACATTTCCAAAAATCACCTCAAAATTTCTACCTTGCAGCATCGCCACATACTTTTAGGTATCAAGAGAAATCACCCCGAATATGAAAGCATGGGGTCCTCTAAACAGTTTGATGCCCAATATATATAGGTGTACCCAAGCACGTGGCATACAGGGGCCCCAAAACGAAGACCCCCCCATATGGTCTGTCATTTCAGGTACCGCAAAATCAACCCATTTACATCATTTTGAGAGGGGCAAAGTTAGAAAAGAGTAATTTCACCCCAGAGCACCATATATTTTTCGGAAAGTACACATTCCCCCGAATACAAATTGGGTATGCATGTCTTTGTACTCCAAAGTACCATACTGCAAAGCTACGCTAAATGCTGTGGTTTTTATGACATTTCTAAAAAATAACCTAAAAATATTGTAATTGGCTGCATTTTTCTCACCCAATTTCTTACATACAATTGTAAAACACCCTAAATATTGATGCCAAGGGTCTACTGAACAGTTTGATGCCCAATATGCATAGATATACCAAAGCAGCTGGCATGTGCGGACCCCAAATACAAATAGTGCATATGAATTTTCTCGGCTGCCGATTCGCCTTCTGTGAACAAAGACCTTTGACTGCGCATTGTGTGCCACAAGACCCTCCTAACGGCACATGGACCCCCAATATATATTGAACCATATATTTTTGGAAAGTACACATTCTGACGAACC
This sequence comes from Xenopus laevis, assembly GCF_017654675.1. Classification (NCBI taxonomy): domain Eukaryota; kingdom Metazoa; phylum Chordata; class Amphibia; order Anura; family Pipidae; genus Xenopus; species Xenopus laevis. Next base: position 76,380,243 of record NC_054372.1, on the reverse strand, counting down.
CCAAAAAAAATCACAAAAATCAAATACAATTAGGCAAATCAATAAAATAACAAAATAACTGATCCAACGGTGTGGTTAGTGGTCAGAATGCTTGATCCACTAGTCACACTGGTAAAGCAACAGTTTTTTAAGGAATAACAAGAAGGAAACTGGTAAACTGAAGAACTACATGTGTGTGTTTGTGTATACATGTGTGTACAGCTCTGACAAGTGTATAAGTGTGTGTATATCTGTATGTGACTCTGTAAAATACATAAAAAGCCAGTAAATTAAAAAAATCTACCTTTAGTTATATGTGTGCTGTGTATGTGTAAATGCATGTATGTATGTGTGATTGCATGTATGTGTGTGTGTGTAACTGTGTAAATAGAAGGGCACTTACAGTTTTTTTTGGAGAAGAAGGGATCAGAAGCAGATCTGCACACTCCAGGATCGCAGAGATCAACAGCAGGAAGTGCGTGGGCGGAGCTTCACACGAGGTCGGTCCAGGAAGAAGCAGCACATGGGGAGCAGAATACAGCAGCTAGGATCAGGTAAGAAGTGGGTCCTGCGACAATCGCAGCACACGACCCGACTGGCAGCCCCCTAGGCTAGTTGTTTAGGGGGTGGAGGGGCCAGGAGAACCTCTCTGCACTTTGATTTTTGCAGGAGTGCAGAGAGGCAGCTGATTAAAGAAAGAACGTAGCTCCTACGTTCTTGGCACTTGCAGCCTTTTTTTTAAAATAACGTAGGAGCTACGTTCTTGGCAGGGAAAGGGTTAAAGGTATTGTTCAGTGTAAAAATAAAAACTGGATAAATAGATAGGCTGTGCAAAATAAAAAATGTTTCTAAATAGTTAGTTAGACAAAAATGTAATGTATAAAGTTTGGAGTGACTGGATGTCTAACATAATAGCCAGAACATTACTTCCTGCTTTTCAGCTCTCTTGGTTTACACTGACTGGTTAATCTGCCTACCAGGCTGTAACCAATCAGAGACTTGAGGGGGGGCCACATGGGTCATATCTGTTGCTTTTGAATCTGAGCTGAATGCTGAGGATCAATTGCAAACTCCCTGAACAGTTATTAAGTTATGCTTAATGCAAGCTTAAATATTATTGGAGGTTTTATGTTATCTTTATGATTTATGGTACATTTTAAAGATCATTCCATAAAGCTTTCTAAGGCTTTTCTGTATTTTAACAGTTTTTTGATATGTTAGGAATATGGAAATAATTAGTATACACTTCTCACAAACCCTCTTATCTGTTTGCTAACTGGACTAAACGGCACTAAAAATCAATGCATTTTATAGTTAAAAAGAGGTTTATGGTCTAAAAACAAACACTGAAAAGACCTGATATATATTAATAGATTTCCTTCTCCTTTAACATCCTATAGAGTTTCATGTGAGACATTTGACCTCTGTGCATACTGCAATTGCACAGTATAAGGAGCATGTTTGGATGCGAATTCTTTATTCAAAAGTATTGGTACTTTCAAGCAACTATTATAGCAGGGCTGTCCAACTGGTGGCATGTGACCCCCCCCTTGTGAGGCCCCCCACATGAAAGTCTGATTGTTGTGATTTCTTACCTTGTGTAAGATTAAAAAGGTATCAATACTGAGATTAACTGACCCCTGCATTGTTTACAAATTTAAATTGAGACATTAAGATCCTGCATTGTTCACACCTGTAATCCCTCTGCATTGTTCGCACATGTAAACCTTTATTGTTAACACCCCTAAAGCCCTGTACCTCATACCCAAAATTAAAATGTTCATATTGTTTACCTGTTCACACCTCAGAAAAACTGCTGGAAGAGCCCCGGCATTCCTGGGTGTGCCATACTCTGCCTGCCCTATGCCCCATGTGTGTGCCATACTCTGCCTGCCTTATGCCCCCTGTGTGTGCCAAACTCTGCCTGCCCCATGCCCCCTGTGTGTGCCATACTCTGGCTGCCTATGCCCCCTGTGTGTGCCATACTCTGCCTGACTTATGCTACCTGTATGTGCCATACTCTGCCTTCCCTATGCTCCCTGTGTGTGCCATACTCTGCCTGCCCGATGCTCCCTGGGTGTGCCATACTATGCCTGCCCTACTCTGCTGGGGGGTGCAGTGTCTCCATGGGGGAGAATGCGGCATATGGATTTAAAGGTAAATTTATGGTATGACTTAAATTTTTCACATATGAATAATGAGTGATATCTATGCAGTGAGCAGCAACCATTTGTTTTTGTTGGTGTGTTACCACAATTAATGTGGACATGGTCTTAAAAGTTAACATGGGTATGGTTTTAAATGGGTATGGTTTAAAAGGGGAGTGGTCAACACTGGTTTCCATTATCGGCCCTCCACCATGTAGGCCAGAAAAATTCCGGCCCTCGGTACCACAGAAGTTAGACCACATGACCACACTTGCTGCGACACTTGTAAATAGACCCTCATTGGTTGCATGGATACAAAGAAGCTGGTTTCTAGTATATAAAACACATATGGTATAAATGCAGGATAAAAAATATAGTGTATTTAAGAGCATTTAAGAGCTTTTGAAATCACTGAAAGGAAAATCTTGAAATGAAAAAGGAATTATGATCTCAGCCTGGCAATTATAGGCCAGTAAATTTGACATCGGTGTGGGCAAATTATTTGAAGGCTTGTTAAGGGATCACATTCAATATGTTGTCTTGGTGAATGGCATTATGAGCAGCAATCAGCATGGCTTTATGAAGGATAGGTCATGTCAGTGTAAGGCTCTGCTGGGATTTGAACCAGGGACCTTTGGGTTTCTGGTTCAATGTCTTAACCACTGGGCCAGGTGAGCAGCCTGCCAGGTTGCTTACTATATATTACCTGGCCTTTGCAGCCCAGCAGCAGCCTGATTGGTTTGTAGTCAGCCAATCAGGGCTGACTCTGCCCTATTTAAGGCCAGCCCTCCGAACACTCCTTACCTGAGCATTTGTTTCCCAGACTAGCAGTGTGGCATTGTCCCTAGCTAAGGGTTTCAGCTCTAGCCTCCTTGCCTTGTCTTGTTCTGCCCTACCTTGAACCTTTCCTCCTTATCTTTTCTTGTTCTGTCCCTGCCTTGTCTTTCCCTCCCAGTTCTGCTCCAGTTCTCCTTTTACCTTGCCTTAACCTGTTTCGACCTTGGCCTTTCTGGTTCCTGCTTCCTGTTCTGACTTGTACTCTGTCTATATCTTCCCTTGTCTTGCTCTTCGCTCCAGTCCTCTTCTGCTCTCCACTCCAGTCCTCTCTTGCTCTCCACTCTAGTCTCTATCTTCTCCTGTTCCCGATCTCTAGTCTGCTTCTGTCTCCTGATTTACGCCTGCACCATCCTGTTCTATACTCTGCTTGGAGTAAGGTTCTTAGTGGGCTCCATCAGGGCTCGGCATTGGGTCCACTTTTATTTAACTTATTTGTTAATGACTTAGGGGAGGGTATTGTAAGTAATGTATCAGTGTTTGCAGATGACACAAAACTATCCAGCCCAATAAATTCCATCAACAGGATCTTGACAAATATGCAATCTGGGCAGCTAAGTGGCAAATGAGATTCAATGTTGATAAATGTAAAGGCATGCACCTGGGATGTAAAAATATCCAAACCACTTATACCCTTAATGGGACTGCACTAGGCAAATCCATTATAGAAAAAGACCTTGGAGTCGTTGTAGATGATAAACTTGGCTATAGCAAGCAATGCCAGTCAGCAGCATCAAGGTCAAATAAGGTATTGAGCTGTATTAAAAGGGGCATAGATTCACTGGAATTGGGGATCATTCTTCCACTTTATAGAGCATTGGTTAGGCCCCATCTAGAATATTCTGTACAGTTTTGGTCCCCATCACTCAAACAGGACATTATAGTATTAGAGAGGGTGCAGAGAAGGGCAACTAAGCTGGTAAAAGGTATGGAAAATCTTAGCTATGAGGAAAGACTGGCCAAATTGGGTATGTTCACACTGGAGAAGAGGCGCTTAAGGGGTGATATAATAACTATGTATAAATTTATAAGGGGATCATATAATAATCTCTCTAATGCTTTATTTACCAGTAGGTCTTTCCAGCTGACACAAGGTCACTCATTCCAATTAGAAAAATAGAGGTTCCACCTAAATATTCGGAAGGGGTATTTTACAGTGAGAGCTGTGAAGATGTGGAATTCTCTCCCTGAACCAGTTGTACTGGCTGATACATTAGATAGCTTTAAGAAGGGGTGGGATGGCTTTTTAGCAAGTGAAGAAATACAGGGTTATGGAAGATAGTTCATAGAACAAGTTGATCCAGGGTCTAGTCCGATTTTTTTTTTCCCCTCTGAAGCAAATTGGAGAGGCTTCAGATGGGGTTTTCTGCCTTCCTCTGGATCAACTGGCAGATAGGCAGGTTAATAAAAGTAAAAAGGTTGAACTTGATGGACGTGTGTCTTTTTTCAACCTAACTTACTACTATGTAAATGCAGAAAAGGACTTTCAAGTGATACAGTTACACTCCAGCATACCACTCACCCCGTTAAACAAATGGTGGTCCTATGCTTTTAAAATATGGTCATTGGTTTGGTCAATTAAAAGCTACAAAAGCTAGTGGTGGGGGAGAATCTAGCCCTCAGACTGAAACAAGGATTCAGGAGACACTGATTACAAGTACTTGGTAGCTAACCAAATTTTGTTCTATCCATCTCCCAGGATTGGGGTGGGTAACTCCTGTTCTTAAGCTGTGCAATATGCAGGCTTTGGTTGTAACATGACTAATAGTTGAGCATAAATTATTGATATCATTCCTTTTGTAAGAGGACAATTGTCGCATATAGTTTCAAACAAAGTCAAATCCTTAGTCGTCGTTTTGTGTCAAGCTCTGTACGAAATGTCATACTTGGGTATAAGTATACCTTTCAGAGTCTGTAAAACCATATGCAAATTGTAATAGCTGAAAGGATTTCATGTTATTTGGACCCAATAGTGATCTTTTGGTATTAAGGTGGTTTTGTGTCCATTTCTCGAAATGTTGTGCTTGCAGTCCTGACAGGAATAAGGGGTTGCCAGTTATTAATTGCATTAAAGAGATGGGTTTGCTAAGTGAGTAGCGATGTTTGCACGAATCCCAGAGCCGGAGCGAGTGTTATATTATCAAGTTATGTATTGTAAACATAGTTACATAGTTAAATTGGGTTGAAAAAAAGACAAAGTCCATCAAGTTCAACCCCTCCAAATGAAAACCCAGCATCCATACACACACCCCTCTCTACTTTTAATTAAATTCTATATACCCATACCTATACTAACCATAGAGCTTAGTATCACAATAGCCTTTGATATTATGTCTGTCCAAAAAATCATCCAAGCCATTCTTAAAGGCATTAACTGAATAAGCCATCACAACATCACCCAGCAGTGCATTCCACAACCTCACTGTCCTGACTGTGAAGAACCCCCTACGTTGCTTCAAATGAAAGTTCTTTTCTTCTAGTCTAAAGGGGTGGCCTCTGGTACGGTAATCCACTTTATGGGTAAAAAGGTCCCCTGCTATTTGTCTATAATGTCCTCTAATGTACTTGTAAAGTGTAATCATGTCCCCTCGCAAGCGCCTTTTTGCCAGAGAAAACAACCCCAACCTTGACAGTCTACCCTCATACTTTAAGTCTTTCATACCTCTAACCAATTTAGTTGCACGTCTCTGCACTCTCTCCAGCCAGGCCCAGACTGATAATCTGTCTACTCGGGCATTTGCCCGAGGGGCTGCTCTGTTGTGTGTTTTAGTGGGCCGCTCGCTGTCTGACAAGATGCGGGGGCGCACTGCTTCACTATGCTATTAATCAAAGCCGCCAGCGTCAGTACCTGATCTGTCCAGCGCGGCCACCTAATTAGTTTACTAATCCGTGAGCAGCGTCTGCTTCATGTAATCATCCCTCTGCTCTGTCTCCGTGTTCCTCCCCCACTCTCTGGAATGGCAGCAAGACGCTCAAGTTTGCAGCCTCCTCCCACCTCCATATAGCAGTGTAATGTAACAGAGCAGAGAGAGAGAGGGAGGAGGACTGCAGAAACTTTGAATTAGTGGACAGGACACCTGTGTGATGTCACGACAGGCTGCTTTCTTTACAAACAAACTGGAGAGCTGAATTATTCTTCTGGGAAGCTGGTGAGAGGTATTTATTTCTGGGGCAAAGCAGAGCTGGTGCTGAAAGTGGGCCTGTGGATTGGAGAGTGGGCCAGCAGTGTCTCAGCAGTCTGAAAAAACAGCAGCAAAGTCTCTCAAGTGACCAGTATTTCAAATTATTTGGTGGGTAGGGGGTGCATTGAATTATACTGTTCACTTGTGTTGTGGCCACAGCTTTTGCCATACAGACAAAGCTTGATTTTTCATTTTCCAGTGGAACAGAAAAAAGCAAAAAAAGAAAATGTAAAGCAGATATGTAAAATTATGGTTTGACTGTAATTTAGACGGAGAGGTTGGGAGCTCGGTTTTATTATCAGGAAGAAGCTGTGATAAACATGATATTAGCCTAATGTTGTAGTCATAAGTGTGACATGGAGGCTGCACAGTTTTGGTGGAGTGTGTTATAGAATGTCCTATTTATAGCAACTTTGCAATTGGTCATCATGTTTTATTTTTAATTATTTGCTACCTATTTCTGCATTCAAATGGTGGTCACTTACTATTGCTCTGAAAGGCTACAAATGAATTGTTATTAAGTAACTCATGTATTGCTATTCATAGGGGTATATTTATCAAAGAGTGAAGTTAGAGATCACCACAGTCCACTAGTGTGAAATTCCGCCTCTCTCGATTCATTTCTATGGGATTCTTAAGTTCACCCTTTGATAAATATGCCTTTAAAAATCCTATAGCAACTTTCAAGCCACTGCCTGGTTTCTAGGGTAAATAAGACCCTAGCAACCAGCTGCTGAACAAAAAAAATATATAACTGAAAAACCACAAATAATGAATAATGACCAGTTGATTTTTTAATGAATTATTCTGTATGATTACTCATGAATTATTCTCTATGGAATTATGGACATACTGTACCTTATTGTTGGAATTGTCTTTGGCATCTTGCCTTTAATAAATAAACTGGGGGTGATTTACTAAATAATGCTAAATTGCTCCGGAGCAGTTCCCCATAACAGCCACTTAGACCTTCACTTTAATTTTCAAACTGTTGACTGATTTTTATAAGCAACTGCACTGATCCATTTTAGCACATACATTAATATGTAAGTACTGCTGTTTTTATTATTCTGAGTGCCCTTTTGGATGCTGAGAATATGTACTTAACTACTACAGTGTACCATATAGAAACACAGGGCTACAGGCTGAGTTATACAGGGAACTCTGAGTATCACTCATGTATTATAAGGGATAATGTACCCCCTACTGTAAATGATAAGGATATTAGAAGTCACTGAGGGTTCTGTGACCATATAAAGGCACAAGGCTGCAGGCTGAGTTATACAGGGAAAGCTGAGTATCACTCATGTATTATAAGGGATAATGTACCCCCTACTGTAAATGATAAGGATATTAGAAGTCACTGAGGGGTTGTTCTGTGACCATATAAAGGCACAAGGCTGCGTTATACAGGGAACTCTGAGTATCACTCAAGTATTATAAGGGATAATGTACCCCCTACTGTAAATGATAAGGATATTAGAAGTCACTGAGGGGTTGTTCTGTGACCATATAAAGGCACAAGGCTGCAGGCTGCGTTATACAGGGAACTCTGAGTATCGCTGATGCATTATAAGGGATAATGTACCCCCTACTGTAAATGATAAGGATATTAGAAGTCACTGAGGGGTTGTTCTGTGACCATATAAAGGCACAAGGCTGCAGGCTGTGTTATACAGGGAACTCTGAGTATCGCTGATGTATTATAAGGGATAATGTACCCCCTACTGTAAATGATAAGGATATTAAAAGTCACTGAGGGGTTGTTCTGTGACCATATAAAGGCACAAGGCTGCAGGCTGAGTTATACTGGGAACTCTGAGTATCGCTGATGTATTATAAGGGATAATGTACCCCCTACAGTAAATGATAAGGATATTAGAAGTCACTGAGGGGTTTCCGTGACCATATAAAGGCTCAAGGCTGTAGAATCTTTACATTAATCTTTACATTAATTACACTTAATTAAACTTAAGTGTGTGAGAAAGGCAGCTCTTTATGCACATAATTTTTTGCAGTTTTACCCCAATATATGAGTGGATGAGTACAAGACCAATGCATGTTTACATGTGGGCTGCTTTGATTTTTTTGCCCGGGCTGCTTTTTAATCCCAGTCCGGCCCTGTCTCCAGCTCATTTATATCCCTCTTAAGGACTGGAGTCCAAAACTGCACTGCATACTCCAGATGAGGCCTTACCAGGACCTATAAAGAGGCATAATTATGTTTTCATCCCTTGAGTTAATGCCCTTTTTTATGCAAGACAGAACTTTATTTGCTTTAGTAGCCACAGAATGACACTGCACAGAATTAGACAACTTGTTATCTACAAAAACCCCTAGATCCTTCTCATTTAAGGAAACTCCCAACACACTGCCATTTAGTGTATAACTTGCATTTATATTATTTTTGCCAAAGTGCATAACCTTGCATTTATCAACATTGAACCTCATGTTCCAGTTTGCTGCCCAGTTTTCCAACTTAGACAAATCACTCTGCAAAGTGGCAGCATCCTGCATGGAACCTATAGTTCTGCATAATTTAGTATCATCTGCAAAAATAGAAATGGTACTTTCAATGCCCACCTACAGGTCATTAATAAACAAGTTGAAAAGCAAGGGACCTAGTACAGAGCCCTGCAGTACTCCACTAACAACACTGGTCCAATTAGAAAATGTTCCATTTACCACCACTCTTTGTAGTCTATCTTTTAGCCAGTTCTCTATCCAGGTACAAATACTATGTTCCAGGCCAACATTCCTTAATTTAATCAGTAACCTGTTTGAATCAGGCTGCTGACTGGAATAAAGCAACTTAAAGCAAACAAATCAACTGAAAAGGATAAGTATTTATTAACTGCTATAAAGAAAGAATTGTTCAGTGTACCTTCCTAAAAAAGCAATACGTTTTCCGAACGAAAGAGGTGTGATTACCAAAATAATGTGTTATAGAAATGAAAAGAAGTAAAACCCCTCTCTATTCAATTGACCACCAATTAAAGAAAATTCAAGTATTCGTGCAGCAGTGTCAGAGTTTATTAACAGTTTCGTTAACGGTTACTAACCCAGTGTTGCTTCAATTATTGGGCAGCCATTGCTGGGTTACCCAATAAAGTGCTATGTGCTAGGTGCTAATAATTCATTAGCAATTAAAAATCATGTAACAGGATTAATTAATATTGTGCTATAAAGTGCTAGTGCTTCAAATGAAATTAAGAAGTTAACTTAAATAACCAGGATTAAATTGACCCAGGTGAGATTAAAGTTAATTCATTATTATATATCACACATTAAAATCCATTCATTATAGAAGATTGTAAATAACTGATTAACTGTTAAAAAGTAAACTTTACTAAATTCATTAAAATTGCTGCAAATCAATTAAGGTAATCTTTGAAGACTGCATAAAAATTGGTGAGTAATAATTAATCCATAAACCCCCGTTAAAGTTATAGGGTGTTAAAAAACTTTGCATAAAATTATTCAAAGGAGACCAGCATTGAAAGAGAAAGGAGGAATAGGAAAATTGTTAGAGGTGGAGAAGTCCCAAGTTCTAGCTGCCTGTATTTTTCTAAGTCTGGGACCCCACACGGAGGAGAAAGTAGGTCACTGGGGACTGTAGTCTCAATTTTACCTTGCTATCTTATAATTCGGAGAGCTAATCTTCCCTATAAAACTACAAATCCCACAGTGCCATTGGATAACAGGTAAGATTAAAAAAGAAGAATCAATGCGGTCGCAAAGGTTTAAAATCAATAGGAAATTATTTTGCAATAGTAAAAATAAGGAAAGCGCCCAGGAGACTTCACAAAAAGCGCTTCCCAGTGTGCCAACACGTGTTTCGCCTGCTGGCTTTGTCAAGGCAAAATCTAAAAGTGACTCGTTTGGTGTGGTATCTTTATCACTTCCTGAATACAAAATCTCGCGATACTTGAAAATGAGATCTCGCAATGAGGTCTCGCGATACTTGGAAATGGGATCTCACGATGAGATCTCGCGATACTTGGAAATGGGATCTCACAATGAGATCTCGCAATACTTGGAAATGAGATCTCGCGAGAGTTACATTGGGGAAGATATGTGTATATCGTTGCTAAGCGACGGTCACATTTCAGATGTATTTGGTTAAATCGATATATAACTCACTGGTATCTATAACAACCACCGGTATTTATTGAGGAAGAGATGTTAGTAAAACTTATTATTATTTATTACCAAGATTATTTAAATAAAATGTTAGTGGAATAGTGTCTACTATTAGAAGGAATTGATATGTTAAACCAAATACCTGAATCATGTTTATTGGAATAGTGTCTACTATTAGAAGGAATTGATATGTTAAGCCAAATACCTGAATCATGTTTATTAAAGAAAAGCATTAAATAGTATATTTTCATTGATCCCATTGGGTGAAACTGAATTTAATTTGAAAATCCAATGTGTTTCCCGTTTGAGTAATTCTTGTTCCAGATCACCCCCTCTGATTCCCAATTGGATCTGTTCTATAGCCCAAAATTTAACATTGGAGGGGTTCATATTGTGATATTGTGATATTGTTTGAAATGACTTGCAACTGTGGATAATATTTTATCTGATTTACCTATTTTATCCGCATTTCTGATTGAACTGCAGTGTTGTTGTATTCTGAGTTTGAGCATCTGTGTTGTCATCCCAACGTATTGTTTCTTACAAGGGCACTCCAGTACATAAATTACTCCCTTGGTTCTGCAATTAATGTAATCCTTGATTGTATGATTAATGTTAAATCTATCACTGAGTTTTGTGCTTTTGATCATGTGATCACACATATTGCAATTTCCACAGGGGAAGCAGCTCTTAATGATATTGGGTCTGCTGGGTGTCTGGAAGTGACTTCTCGATAGTAGGTCTTTCAGATTAGGGCTACGTCTGTAGCATACAGAAACTGTATCTTGTAGAACAGTATCTAGAACCGTGTCTTCTTTCAAAACCGACCAGTGTTTATTAATAATTTGATTAATTTTCTTGCTGTTAGAGTTATATGTAGTGTGAGAGAAATGCTGGATTAGAGGTGGAAGGTGTTTATATTTCTCCCAGATTTCTCTCTTATATATACTAAGCTCCAGGGAAAGTATGTCAGCAGTGAAAGAGTGTTCTTTCACTGCATTTGGCTTTTGGAAAAGCCGGTAAAAAGGGCCCTGGAGTGAATGGAAGTGAGTGGGTGGGACTTCCATTCACCAGGCTATCCAGGTTTTGGTGAAGCCTGGCTAATTAGTGGCCTCGTTAGACTTCAGGGGAAACCCCTTTAAACAGTGTGTCTCAGAGTTACTCTCTCTCTCTCTTCCTGGGGAACTGCCTGCATGCAGTAAGGGGAGAGCCGGACACAGTGAGTAACCAAACAAACAACTGTTTTTTGTAGAGTTGGATGCTAGATCCTCTCTATTGTATAGAGAGGGAGCGACTGTATGTTATTTAGAGCCGGACAGGCTAGGATTTCTTTTTATGTTTTGTTTTCCAATATGCTCCTGTGTGCCGGTTATGTGTGAATAAAGCTGATTGCGGTCAGCCTAAAACTCAATGCTGAGTGTGAACTGTGGTTTTCTGAGACCAATCCGATCCCTGCAATCTACCTAAACCCCCCGAGACGGCACCGTTTGGACGAGTGACATTACATATGGTGGAGGAGGCTTTGGCAATTAAAAAAAAAAAAAAAAAAAATTTTTTTTTTGTTTGGTTTTTTTTTTTGAAGATTTAAAGGGCCAGAAACCCAGTTCCAGCTGTGCATTATAAAGTGTTTTGCTGCAAGGCATTATGGACGACGTTCTCAAGGCCCTGATACAGGCTACGGCTGCTCAGCAAGAGGCAACCAGAGTCCAGCAGCAACAGCTGATCGCAAACCAAGAGGAGCAGCGACAAGACCGGGAGCTCCTCAAAGAGGTAGTGCAGCAGCTAGCTGCAAGGAGTGCTGCAGCACCCCCTACAGAAACTGCTAAACCAAACTGCTATACGGGCTAGCTACTATCTGCAAAAGCTGACAACAAGTGATGATGTTGAAGCTTACCTTTCCACATTTGAGAGGACAGCAGAGCGAGAGGACTGGCCTAAAGAGCAGTGGGCAGGCCTGGTGGCACCTTTTCTCTCTGGGGAACCACAAAAAGCCTATTTTGATCTGGATCATGTTGCCGCTAAAGATTATGACAAACTTAAAGCTGAGATTTTGGCCCGGCTGGGGGTCACCCTCTCGGTCCGTGCCCAGCGTGTTCATCAGTGGATGTTTATGGCAGAAAAGCCTCCACGCTCCCAGATGCATGACCTAATTCATCTAACTAAAAAAGTGGTTGCAGCCGGAGACCCTAACAGGGCCACAGATCGTGGAGCGGATAGTGATAGACCGGTACCTTAGGTCTCTGCCTTCACCTTTGCGCAAATGGGTAAGCCATGCAGACCCAACAACTGCAGACCAGCTTGTGGAAATGGTAGAGAGGTACCTTTCTGCCGAAGAACTACTCAGTTTTCAACAAGTGGAGCACACCCTAGCTCCCAAAGGGAAACTTCCTGGCATATCCAGCAAACTCCCTGCATGGAAAAAGGGACCTACGACCGATAAGAGCATGCTCCAACGTGGAGAATCTACAGGCACTAGACCCAGAGACTACCAAAATGTGCCAGGAGGGACCCCTCCTCGCAGAGGACCCAATAAAGACTTGGTGCGGTGTTACCGGTGCCATATGCTGGGACACTTTGCTGCCGACTGCAGCCTAACTGATGAACCTATGCAGTGTGATACTGCCTTAACAAAGAGACGTACGTCAATGTATGCTCAGGTTGTATGTACTGCCCTTCCAAAGACAGGGAAGGATAAGTACCTGTGTGATGTTGTTGTGGAAGGAAAGCTAGTAAATGCATTATTAGATTCTGGTAGCCAGGTTACCCTGATGAAATCTTTGTTGATTGAAACGCCTCAGTATGGGCCTGAGACGGTAGGGGTCACATGTATTCATGGGGATACTCGCGAGTATGCTATGGCTGAAGTGGAAATCAAAACTGCCTACGGGACATTAAGGTACCCCGTAGGGTTGGTTCCCACTTTACCACATGACATAATTTTGGGGAGGAACTTCCCCCATTTCTGGAAATTGTGGGAAACTGACAAGGTTATGGACCAATCCTACTCAAAGGGAAGCCGCCCTGATTCCGGTACTAAAGTGTCTGAGGGTGTACCGGAGGGTGAGGTTACGATAGATTTTCCCTTTTCTGTATTAGCAGGGGAATCTGATGAGGGTAGACCCGTTGGAGGAAGACAATGACATGCCTGACTTGGAGATTAGGAGGGATAATTTTGCTTCAGAGCAGTTAAAGGATCCCACACTGTCTAGAGCAAGGGCCAATGTAAAAATGATAGATGGGAAATCTATAGATTCTGACTCTAGACCCTCTTGTCCCTACTTAGCCCTCCAAAATGACCTACTATATCAGGTAGTAGAAAAGGGAAATGACCGGGTAGAGCAGCTGGTTGTCCCAAAACCATACCGGCGTATGGTACTTGACCTCGCACATAAACATGTGATGGGCGGACATTTAGGTGTAGAGAAGACCAAAGAGCGAATTTTGCAACGGTTTTTCTGGCCAGGAATACATGGTGAAGTCGAGCAATACTGTAGTTCCTGTCCAGACTGTCAGTATTCGGCTCCTAAGCCGCATTTTCGGAGCCCTTTGGTCCCTCTCCCTGTGATAGAGACACCATTTGAGAGGATAGCCATGGATTTGGTGGGCCCAATAGTAAAGTCTGCACGGGGACACCAACATATATTAGTAATAATGGATTATGCTACCCGATACCCCGAGGCCATTCCTCTACGTAATACCTCCTCTAAATCCATTGCTAGAGAGTTGGTACATGTCTTTAGCCGGGTAGGAATCCCAAAGGAAATACTCACTGACCAAGGCACCCCGTTTATGTCCCGGGTCATGAAGGATCTGTGCAAGCTGTTTAAAGTAGTCCAACTTCGCACTTCAGTATACCACCCCCAGACTGATGGATTAGTGGAAAGGTTCAATAAAACGCTCAAAAATATGCTTAAGAAGGTGGTAGACAAGGATGGGAAAAATTGGGATTACCTGTTACCCTATTTGATGTTTGCCATAAGGGAGGTCCCTCAATCCTCTACGGGATACTCACCCTAGGGGCTTGTTGGACATAGCAAAGGAGACTTGGGAGGGACAACCCACCCCCTTTAAAAGTGTCATTGAGCATGTATGCCAAATGCAGGACAGGATCACCGCGGTGATGCCCATAGTAAGAGAGCACATGGAGCAGGCGCAAGAAGCTCAACAGAGGGTGTATAATAGGGGTGCCAGAGTACGCAATTTTTCCCCTGGTGATCGTGTACTTGTGTTAATACCCACGGTAGAAAGCAAATTTTTGGCAAAGTGGCAAGGACCCTTTGAGATCCTTGAAAAGATTGGTGAAGTAAATTATAAGGTTCGCCAACCAGGTAAAAGAAAACCCGAGCAAATTTACCATGTCAATCTTATAAAACCCTGGAAAGAAAGAATGTCATTGTTCACCAAACCTACTTCATCTCTAAGGGCAGAACCCTTAGTGCCAGAGGTTAACGTATCAGACTCCTTGTCAGACACTCAGAGGAAAGAAGTACAGACCTTTGTAACCCAGAATAGGGATGTTTTTTCTGAGAAACCTGGACGAACCTCTTTGGTAAAGCATGACATCATAACTGAACCTGGGGTAAAGGTTAACGTAAAACCTTATAGGGTGCCTGAAGCTAGACGAGAAGCCATATCTCAGGAAGTTAAAAAGATGTTAGAGTTGGGAGTCATTGAGGAGTCGCATAGCGAGTGGTCCAGTCCCATTGTTTTAATACCTAAACCGGATGGGAGCTGGCGCTTCTGTAACGACTTTCGAAAATTAAATACGGTCTCCAAATTTGATGCCTACCCGATGCCTCGTGTGGACGAGTTAATTGAGAGATTAGGGACGGCTAGATACCTGACAACCTTAGATTTGACCAAGGGCTATTGGCAGATTCCCCTGACGGATCAAGCCAAAGAGAAAACTGCTTTTAGTACTCCTGAAGGTCTGTTCCAGTATGTAGTGTTGCCGTTTGGGTTACATGGAGCCCCGGCAACCTTCCAACGTACCATGGACCAAATCTTAAGGCCCCATAGGCACTACGCAGCAGCGTACCTTGATGACGTCGTTATCCATAGCTCGGATTGGCAATCCCATCTACCTAGGGTACAGGCCGTGCTTGATTCCATACGAATGGCCGGTTTGACGGCTAACCCAAAAAAATGTAGCATAGGCCTGGAAGAAGCCAAGTATTTGGGGTATAACATTGGTAGAGGGCTAGTTAAGCCTCAGCTTAACAAGGTGCAGGCCATTCAAGAATGGCCTAGACCAGTCACAAAAAAACAGGTTCGAGCTTTTTTGGGGATCACTGGTTACTATAGACGGTTCATAGCTAACTTTGCTACTATAGCTGTCCCTCTGACTGACCTTACAAAAGGGACCAAGTCCATAATGATCAAGTGGAACTCTGAGGCAGAGCAGGCCTTTCAGACCCTGAAAAAAGCCTTATGTAGCCAACCAGTACTGATAACCCCAGACTTCACACAGACATTTATTGTACAGACTGATGCATCCGATGTGGGGGTCGGAGCAGTACTATCCCAAATCAGAGAAGGTGCAGAGCATCCTATAGTTTTCCTGAGTAAAAAGCTGAACATCCATGAGAGAAACTATGCTACAGTAGAGAAGGAATGCTTAGCAGTGAAGTGGGCTCTGGAGGAGCTTAGATACTATCTGTTAGGCCGCCAGTTTACATTAATTACTGACCACGCCCCCTTAAATGGATGTGTGAAGATCGTGAAAAGAATAGAAGGGTGACAAGATGGTTCCTGGCCCTTCAGAACTACAAGTTCACAGTGGAGCATAGACCGGGGTCCCAGCTGGGAAATGCAGATGCCTTATCCCGGGTACACTGTCTTGAGGCTAATTGTGTTCCGACCCCTACGTCGAAACAGAGGGGGAGGGTGTGTGAGAGAAATGCTGGATTAGAGGTGGAAGGTGTTTATATTTCTCCCAGATTTCTCTCTTATATATACTAAGCTCCAGGGAAAGTATGTCAGCAGTGAAAGAGTGTTCTTTCACTGCATTTGGCTTTTGGAAAAGCCGGTAAAAAGGGCCCTGGAGTGAATGGAAGTGAGTGGGTGGGACTTCCATTCACCAGGCTATCCAGGTTTTGGTGAAGCCTGGCTAATTAGTGGCCTCGTTAGACTTCAGGGGAAACCCCTTTAAACAGTGTGTCTCAGAGTTACTCTCTCTCTCTCTTCCTGGGGAACTGCCTGCATGCAGTAAGGGGAGAGCCGGACACAGTGAGTAACCAAACAAACAACTGTTTTTTGTAGAGTTGGATGCTAGATCCTCTCTATTGTATAGAGAGGGAGCGACTGTATGTTATTTAGAGCCGGACAGGCTAGGATTTCTTTTTATGTTTTGTTTTCCAATATGCTCCTGTGTGCCGGTTATGTGTGAATAAAGCTGATTGCGGTCAGCCTAAAGGTCAGCCTAAAACTCAATGCTGAGTGTGAACTGTGGTTTTCTGAGACCAATCCGATCCCTGCAATCTACCTAAACCCCCCGAGACGGCACCGTTTGGACGAGTGACGTTACAGTAGTTATAAACCTGAACCTGTTATCTTGCTGAGACCTAGTCTTTGGATGGAGCAATTGTTCTCTTTCAGTCCCTAAAGCTCTATGATAAGCTCTCTTTATGAGTTTACCGGAGTATCCCCTTTGTTTTAATCTGTTTTTAAGTAGTACCGCTTGTTCTTTAAAGAGAACATGAGAGGAACAGTTCCGTTTTAGTCTTAAAAATTCCCCTATAGGGAGTGATTTTTTCACAGAATACGGATGATGACTAGAGAAACTTAGCAAGGAATTAGTGGCTGTCTCTTTTCTGTAGTTGTCAGTAGTCAATTTGCCCTCCTCTGTTATCATAATTGATAGGTCCAGGAAGGAAACCATTTGTTTAGAGATATTCACAGTCAGTTTGATATTAAGTTTATTAATATTAAGCTTGTCTATAAATTCCAGAGCTTCCTGTTCCGTGCCAGACCATAGTATCAGGATATCATCAATATAGCGTATCCATCTTAAAATCTTATTGTGGTAATTTTTGAACATTTGACTGTTCACAACGGTCTCCTCCCAATGCCCCAAAAAAAGGTTTTTATTAACTGCTATTTTATATTAAGGTTTATATTTAACTACTGTGTTTTTATTTTTTAAAGGTTTTTTTTTGTCTTGGGTGCTAAACAGCAAAGTTTGGTGTGCTAGTGTGCTTACAGCAAGTTTGTCACAACCTGCTTTACTTTGCAGTTAGTTTTCCCTCCGTTTGAGGGGGTGGGGTTTGATTAGTTGCACCTGAACAGACTGTATAAATAGAACCCCTGGGACTCCAGTGGAGCTTGCTCTAGTGTTAGCTTCTCTTAAGTGTTTGCTTGTTAAGTGGGGGATCTGTAAGTGGAGTTATAAACACCAGAGTTTAAAACTAAAGGAGGTTCAAACTAGGTCAAAAGTTTGTTCTAAACCCTAATTTTTATTTATTTATTTTTATTTTTTCCTGTTTTGATCTGTAACTGGGATAATGAGTGCTAGCAGGATTGAAGGTCTGACTCAGTGCAAAGTCTGCCATATGTATGCATATTTGGAACAAGAGATCCAAAATGCTTACCTCTGTGGTGGTTGTGAGCAAATTGCCACTTTGGAGGCTCAAGTTAGAGCACTAGAGCAACAAATTGCAACACTGCGGTCGATTGACAATCTTGAAAGGAGTCTTTTGCTCACTGAGCAGGACCTAGCGGGGTCAGATAGTTTGGGGGGAACAGAACAGCAGCAGGATGTTGAGGCAGCTAGCTGGGTGACAGAAAATCTAAGCTGGGCAAAAGCAAAATGGCTGATCCTGAGATTATACATCGCAACAAATTTGCCAGATTGTGTGAAGATGATAGGAGTATGAACTCTGGATTGGCAATTCTAGACGGGGCTGATCTCTCTAACAGCCGGGAGACCAGTTTCTCTAGTAGTGGTGGGGAGGAGAGTAGAGTCAGGCCTTATCAGATTGTGGTTGTAGGGGACTCAATTATTAGGAAAGTGGATAGGGTAATTTGTCGTCCGGATCGCTACAACTGAACAGTTTGCTGTCTACCTGGTGCCAGGGTTCGGCATGTGGTTGATCGGATAGACAAATTATTGGGTGGGGCTGGGCATGACCCAGCTGTCTTAGTAAATATCGGTACTAATGACAAAATAAATGGTAGATGGAAGACCTTAAAGAGTGATTTCAGGGATCTAGGATCTAAGATCAAGGAAAGGTCTTCCAATGTCATCTTTTCTGAAATTTTGCCCGTGCCACGTGCAAGTTTAGGAAAACAGCGGGAGTTTAGGAAGCTAAATGCGTGGCTCAAGTCTTGGTGTAGGAAGGAAGGGTTTGGGTTCCTAGAGCACTGGGCTGATTTTTCGTTGGGGTACAACCTATACAGTCGTGACGGTTTGCACCTCAATGGAAGGGGGCCCGCGGTGCTAGCGGAAAGAATGGCTAAGAGGTTGGAGGAGTGTTTAAACTAGGCAAGGGGGGTGGTGAGAAAGAATTATGGGGAAGCTAGGGTAGACGGGGCAGTGGGGTTAGTAAGGGGGTCATGGGGGAGGAGTTAGGGGGGCATATAGTTTACCAGGTCCCTCTGTTACAAGGAAAACAGAATAATACTAACTTAACATATAATTCTCCACTAAGTAATGCAAATTTCAAAAGTAAAAGTAGTAACCTCCATTGTATGCTGGCAAATGAACAGAGTTTAAATGGTAGAAATACACTGGCACACACGGCAATTCAAACAGGGAAATCCCTTGTGTCTTTATTTGCAGAAAAGCAACGTTTCGGGGTACTACCCCGAAACGTTGCTTTTCTGCAAATAAAGACACAAGGGATTTCCCTGTTTGAATTGCCGTGTGTGCCAGTGTATTTCTACCATTTGACCTTGGGGAGGGTGCCGATCCCTCCAGCATTGAGCACCTGGCTATCCTGACTGAAGGCCTGGGTGTGCGAGCCGACATTTCTATCTTGAAATGAACAGAGTTTGCCAGGTAAAATGGGAGACCTAGAATTAATTACATGCTCTAAAAATTATGATATAATTGGTATCACTGAGACCTGGTGGGATGAAACATGTGACTGGAATGTGAATTTAAATGGTTACACCCTTTTTAGGAGGGACAGAGGGATTAAAAAGGATGGAGGAGTGTGTTTGTATGTAAAGCCTGAATTAAAGCCATGCGCTAAAGAAATACCAATAGCTGGCACTGTTGAGGGTGTAGAATCACTCTGGGTAGAGATTTTGACTGGGCAAAAGGTAACAAAAAGAATTATCATTGGTGTATGCTATAAACCACCTCGTATAAGTGTCGAGTATGAAGCCCAGCTACTCTTGCAGATACAAGCGGCTTCACAGCTGGGTCAAGTTGTTGCTATGGGTGACTTCAATTATCCAGACATTGACTGGGGTAATGGGGTTGCTAAGACAGAAAAAGCTAGTAGGTTTGTAAATATGCTTTGTAAATATGCTGAATGACTTTTTATTCCAGCTCGTTCAAGAACCTACTAGGAATAACTCTCTTTTGGACCTTGTAATAACTAACAATACTGAACTCATCTCTAACATTTGTGTGGGTGAGCATTTAGGGAATAGTGATCATAACATGGTCTCCTTTGAGATTCTGTTGCAGAAGCAATTCTATAAGGGAGTAACTAAAACACAAAATTTCAGACATGCAAACTTTGACAGTATAAGGGCATCTCTGCAACGTATTAAGTGGGAAATGCTTTTCACAGGGTTAAACACAGAACAAAAATGTCTTTAAAATGCTGCTTAATAAATATACTTGTCAGTATATTCCACTTGTAAGCAAGGAACGTCGTTGCAAAGCAAAACCTTTTTGGTTCAATAGAAGCGTTGGTGTTGAGGTGGGTAAGAAAAGACGTGCTTTTAAGGCTTTCAAGTTAGCTGGTACAGCTGAAACATTTATAAGGTACAAGGAGGCCAATAAATCATGCAAAGAAGCTATAAGGCAAGCTAAAATTGATATAGAAGAGGATATTGCAGCAAGCAGTAAAAAAAATCCAAAATTATTTTTTAAATATGTTAATAGTAAAAAAAATGAAGCAGGAAGGGGTGGGACCCTTACTATCAGAGGGGGTCAGCTGGTTGATGAAAACAAAATAAAAGTGCAGATTCTGAATTCATATTTTTCATCTGTCTACACAAATGAGGAACCAGTAAGTGAAGGTTTCCTTCTTAATAGTACCAATTCTAATAATACAACTAATGATGCATGGTTCACACATGAAGAAATTCAAAAGAGACTAGAACATGTTAAGATTAACAAAGGTCCGGGGCCAGATGGTATTCATCCCAGGGTACTTAGCGAGCTTAGCTCTGTGATTGCCAAACCTCTTTACTTTACTTAAATATTTTTCAGGATTCATTGAGATCTGACATAGTGCCAAGAGACTGGTGAATTGCTAAATGTGGTGCCTCTATTCAAAAAAGGATCCCGTTCTCAGCCTCAAAACTATAGGCCAGTTAGTCTGACGTCAGTGGTAGGAAAGCTTTTTGAAGGGTTAATAAAGGATAAGATACTGGACTTCATAGAAAATCATAATACTATGAGTTTGTGCCAGCATGGTTTTATGCGTAATAGATCTTGCCAGACTAACTTAATTTCTTTTTATGAGAAGGTAGAGACCTCGATTCTGGGATGGCAGTGGATGTGATTTACTTAGACTTTGCTAAAGCATTTGATACAGTGCCACACAAAAGGTTACTGGTAAAATTAAGGAATGTTGGCCTGGAACATAGTATTTGTACCTGGATAGAGAACTGGCTAAAAGATAGACTACAAAGAATGGTGGTAAATGGAACAATTTCTAATTGGACCAGTGTTGTTAGTGGAGTACCACAGGGCTCTGTACTAGGTCCCTTGCTTTTCAACTTGTTTATTAATGACCTGGAGGTGGGCATTGAAAGTACTGTTTCTATTTTTGCAGATGATATTTAATTGTGCAGAACTATAGGTTTCATGCAGGATGCTGCCACTTTGCAGAGTGATTTGTCTAAGTTGGAAGTTGGAAAACTGGGCAGCAAACTGGAAAATGAGGTTCAATGTTGATAAATGCAAGGTTATGCACTTTGGCAAAAATAATATAAATGCAAGTTATACACTAAATGGCAGTGTGTTGGGAGTTTCCTTAAATCAGAAGGATCTAGGGGTCTGTGTCTACTAAAGCAAATAAAGTTCTGTCTTGCATAAAAAAGGGCATTAACGCAAGGGATGAAAACATAATTATGCCTCTTTATAGGTCCCTGGTAAGGCCTCATCTGGAGTATGCAGTGCAATTTTGGACTCCAGTCCTTGTGAGGGATATAAATAAGCTGGAGAGAGTGCAGAGACATGCAACTAAATTGGTTAGAGGGATGGAAGACTTAAATTATGAGGGTAGACTTTCAAGGTTGGGGTTGTTTTCTCTGGAAAAAATGCGCTTGCGGGGGACATGATTATACTTTACAAGTACATTAGAGGACATTATAGACAAATAGCAGGGGACCTTTTTACCCATAAAGTGGATTACCGTACCAGAGGCCACCCCTTTAGACTAGAAGAAAAGAACTTTCATTTGAAGCAACGTAGGGGGTTCTTCACAGTCAGGACAGTGAGGTTGTGGAATGCACTGCTGGGTGATGTTGTGATGGCTGATTCAGTTAATGCCTTTAAGAATGGCTTGGATGATTTTTTGGACAGACATAATATCAAAGGCTATTGTGATACTAAGCTCTATAGTTAGTATAGGTATATAGAATTTAATTAAAAGTAGGGAGGGGTGTGTGTATGGATGCTGGGTTTTCATTTGGAGGGGTTGAACTTGATGGACTTTGTCTTTTTTCAACCCAATTTAACTATGTAACTATGTAACTAAAGGCTTTAGCAAAGTCTAAGTAAATCACATCCACTGCCATCCCAGAATCGAGGTCTCTACTTACCTTCTCATAAAAAGAAATTAAGTTAGTCTGACAAGATCTATTGCGCATAAAACCATGCTGGCACAAACTCATAGTATTATGATTTTTTTTTTTTGAATAGAGGCACCACATTAGCAATTCGCCAGTCTCTTGGCACTATGTCATATCTCAATGAATCCTGAAAAATTAAGTAAAGAGGTTTGGCAATCACAGAGCTAAGCTCGCTAAGTACCCTGGGATGAATACCATCTGGCCCCGGACCTTTGTTAATCTTAACATGTTCTAGTCTCTTTTGAATTTCATCATGTGTGAACCATGCATCATTAGTTGTATTACTAGAATTGGGACTAGGGACTATTAAGAAGGAAACCTTCACTTATTGGTTCCTCATTTGTGTAGACAGAAGAAAAATATGAGTTCAGAATCTGCGCTTTTATTTTGTTTTCATCAACCAGCTGACCCCCTCTGATAGTAAGGGTCCCACCCCTTCCTGCTTCATTTTTTTACTATTAACATATTTAAAAAATAATTTTGGATTTTTTTTACTGCTTGCTGCAATATCATTTTCTATATCAATTTTAGCTTGCCTCATAGCTGCTTTGCATGATTTATTGGCCTCCTTGTACCTTATAAATGATGTCCCAGCTAACTTGAAAGCCTTAAAAGCATGTCTTTTCTTACCCACCTCAACACCAATGCTTCTATTGAACCAAAAACGTTTTACTTTGCAACGACGTTCCTTGCTTACAAGTGGTATATACTGACAAGTATATTTATTAAGCAGCATTTTAAAGACTTCCCGATTTTGTTCTGTGTTTAACCCTGTGAAAAGCATTTCCCACTTAATATATTGCAGAGATGCCCTTATACTGTCAAAGTTTGCACGTCTGAAATTGTGTTTTAGTTACTCCCTTATAGAATTGCTTCTGCAACAGAATCTCAAAGGAGACCATGTTATGATCACTATTCCCTAAATGTTCACCAACACAAATGTTAAAGATGAGTTCAGTATTATTAGTTATTACAAGGTCCAAAAGAGAGTTATTCCTAGTAGGTTCTTGAACGAGCTGGAATAAAAAGTTGTCATTCAGCATATTTACAAACCTACTAGCTTTTTCTGTCTTAGCAACCCCATTACCCCAGTCAATGTCTGGATAATTGAAGTCATCCATAGCAACAATTTGACCCAGCTGTGAAGCCGCTTGTGTCTGCAAGAGTAGCTGAGCTTCATACTAGACACTTATACGAGGTGGTTTATAGCATACACCAATGATAATTCTTTTTGTAACCTTTTGCCCAGTCAAAATCTCTACCCAGAGGGATTCTACACCTTCACCAGTGCCAGCTATGGTTATTTCTTTAGCGCATGGCTTTATTTCAGGCTTTACATACAAACACACTCCTCCACCCTTTTTAATCCCTTTGTCCCTCCTAAAAAGGGTGTAACCATTTAAATTCACAATCCAGTCACATGTTTCATCCCACCAGATCTCAGATACCAATTATATCATAACATGTTTCTTGTCAAGCTACTTTACTGTTACTGGATTTTTTATTTGCTTGCTTTCTCCAGTTTGATAAGAAAGAAAGAAAGAAAGAAAGAAAGAGAAAGAAAGAAAGAAAGATGCCATAAGGGACTTTAAGCACAGTTTTAAACCCTCAACAGTGCTTGACTCAGTTCTAATTTTTCTACACATTCTTACATTGTTTAATTACAAAGGGAAACCTTTAAACTCCCCCAAATTTCCTTCAAAGGCAGGCTTGATCTGACCTGTTTACATAGAGAGTAAATGTATTCAACATGATGTTGGATTAAAGGAAGAAAGGAAGAAGAAATCAAAGAGTCTGAACTGCACATGAAAGCCAATTGCTGGCAACCAATCTGTTCTACTTCCAAGCATTTGCACTTCATGAATAAAGGTCAATACCGCATTAGTACCCAAATGTTAATGTTCTCGTGAGGTTTTAAGCTGCTTTAAAGGCCGAAAAAGTGAAAGTGAGATGATAGGGAGGGGGTTGTGAAGGATACTGGAGGTCCAGGGACATCTAATAATCTAGTTATTTAGAGAAAACAACTATCCATTATGCTAAAAGGAGTATTGAATGTGACTGAAGATTGAATGTGAACGGAAGATTGCAGGGAAACTGGAGCTTATCCAAAATTCTAGGAATAGTATTTTAAAGAAGCAAAGGCCTTTGCACCATTCACAGCTCTCTGTTTTATTAAACGGTGCTATCTGATTTATTTGACTGAATTTCCCCTCACCCCCCACACACCCACTGTAATTCTATAGCATGTCACATTCTGAGCCATGCTGTATTGCATTGAGATGAACTGCTCACTAGTCTCTTTATATGTCTTTCTGTACAGGAAATGGTACATGAAATTTTGTTGCCTACAGGCATTTAAATTCCAAATCCTTACCCGTGGATTGGAAGACAAGTAAAAAAAAAAATCCTAAAATAGCTAAGTGAAAAAATGGTAATATAAATAAACATACTCCAAATCCTTACCCTGGGCTTGAAAGACAGGTAAGAAAAAAAAATCCTTAAATAGTTAGTCAATTAATATGTGCTAATTCTAAAACAAAGAAATATAAAGCTATAAGATGTGCAAAGCCATGGACACAAAAAAACCCAACAGCAATCACTATTGAAAACTATTTGCCTACTAATCATTTGATTTATTCATTATATATTTTCAAACTATTGTTTTTAGTGTTATAACATTAGAAATGTTTGCACCAAAGCTCCAAAAAGTTTTAAAAATACTAAAAACATTTTAAATATTGTTGCAATTTATAGCTGACAATTACTGAAAAGTGAAATATTTATTTACAGTATATATATTTCTAGGAATATATATATATATATATATAAAGGTTGCGCATTAGCCAATTGACTAAAAAAAGGGTGGGGAAGGCAGGCACAATGAAACTAACAATAATTCTCAGCCACTCATCAACTGATAATGAATTGAATGTCTCATAAAAGTTTGTTGCGCTTATGTTTAAAATTGCTGCCTAATTGTGACAACAGTGAGTGCCATCCAGCCGCAAGTGAAAATAAATGAGGTTTAACAAGAAATGCGGTGTGCCCTAATATAAATAATTCACATTTTACAAAGTATTAAGAGATTAATGTTATGATTCTTCATTTGTAGATAAAGAAAGCTGATAAACTAGAAAGCTGGAACACTAGACGACATATATCTTTGCTCATGCTTTGGTAATGGTAACTGGTAATTCAACAACTATTTACATCATGGCAGATAGCTAATGTCCTGCCTAGACCTCCAAACATTTTTAAAATGCTTTTAACATTTCATTAAAACATATCTAGCAGGGATGCAATTTATCTGTTTTTAGTTTGCATAGAATTGATTAAAGCAACAAGGAGTGTTGTCATGAAAAAAAAAAAAAGAGAGAGAGAGACCTGGAGGGGATATAAATACTCTGATACATTAAGTACTGTTGCTGTTCATAAGTTATGCATTAAAGGGGTGTTTCACCTTATGCTAACATTAAGTATGTTGTAGAAAAGTCTTTTCTAAGCAACTTTTGAATTGACTATGAAGATTTTCATTCATCCAGGTCATGGTATATCTAGTATAGGTAAAGCTAAAAACAACTGGACTTGCTGAGTAATCAATGAAGACGTTTCACTACTCATCCGAGCAGCTGACTGGTGTGGGAAGTTCTCGTCATATAAACTCTTCCACTAATCCAATCACAACGGGACATTGTAACTCTTCAAAGAGGTGACATCTGAAGAAATTCACAGAGGTGTAGATTCTGTGTAGTTATTGTGATAGGATTATCCAATGTGTCATGCAACTCCTAGAAAGTGGTTTTACTTGTGAGAGTTGCATGAATGGACATTTGAAGTGTTCTGAAACCTCCGGGGGACAGATGTTAGAACAGCATTGTATGTAGCAGACAGGTGGTGCCGAAGGCCCCCGCCTCTGTTTAGGGATTGTTTCTCCACCTTGATATGAATCGCCTTTTTCACGCCTCGTTCAAACCAGCGGTCTTCTTTATCCAATATTTGGACCTTGCTATATTCAAAGGAGTGTCCCTTGTCTTTTAAGTGTAGAAAGACAGCTCTGTCGAGTTCGTCCTCCTATGCTGAGCCATTCGCTTGGTGAGCAGTTGTTTTGTCTCCCTAATGTATAGATCTGTGCACTCCTCGCTACACTGGACTCCGTATACCACATTGCTTTGTTTTTCTTTAGGGGTTGGATCCTATGGGTGTACCAGTTTTTGTCTCAGTGTGTTGATAGTTTTGAAAAACACAGGGACATGGTGTTTGTTAAAAATCCTCCTGAGTTTCTCAGACACTCCAGCTACATATGGGATGACTATGTTTCGCCTACTATGTGTCTCTGGACAGTTATTTCTATTGGTGTTCCTGTTGGGCTTGGTTGCTGCTGTTTTGACAAAGGCCCAGTCTGGGTAGCCACACGCTTTCAAAGCTCCTCTAAGATGATTTAGCTCTTTGTCTTTGGACTCTGTATCAGTTGCTACAACTTCCGCCCTGTGGTGCAGAGTTCTAATGACACCCAGTTTGTGTTCCAGCGGATGGTGGGAATCAAACAACAGATATTAATCCATATGAGTGGGTTTCCTGTATATTTCTGTCTTCAAGTTACCCCCCTCTTGGATGCATATCAAACAGTCCAAAAAGGCAAGTTTGTTCTCGTGGACATCTTCCCTTGTGAACTTGATGTTATTGTCCACTGAATTAATGTGTTCTGTAAAGGCTGCCACTTCATTAGATCTGATCATCCACATACCTGAACCAGTGACTCGGTGTAGTTCCCTGGAAAGTAAGTAAGGCCCTCCTTTCCACTTCCTCCATGTACAGGTTTGCTACAATAGGAGAGACTGGAGAACCCATTGCACAGCCATGTTTCTGCCTATAAAAAAGGTTCTTGTACATGAAGTATGTGGTGTTAAGACACAAATCTAGCAACAAACATACTTGGTTGGGACTGAGCTTCATTCTGCTGCTGAGGGTGTTATCTTGTTGCAGTCGATTTCTTACAGTCTCAATTGCCTTTGTATTAGGTATACATGTGAACAAAGAAGTGACATCATATGATACCATTGTTTCTTCTGCCTCTAGTGTAACGCCGTGAATCTTGGTTACAAACTTTTAGGCATTCTGGATATGATGCACTGTATTGCCTACCAACAGGGCTAAGATGTTAACCAAGAATTTTGCAATGTTGTATGTCACTGAATGTATGCTGCTGACAATGGGTCTTAGTGGGGCTCCTTCTTTGTGTATCTTGGGGAGTCCGTATAAACATGGTGTGGCTTCTCTGGGGTACAGGCGGTGGTATAAAACTCGATCAATGGCTTTCTCCTTTTCAAGTTGTTGTAGGCAACCTATTACCTTTTTCTTGTAACCGCTGGTTGGGTCTTTCCTTAAGGGTTCATATATATTGCTATCACTGAGTAGAGTGGTTATCTTGCAGTCATAGTCAGTTGTGTTGAGCACAACTGTGCATCTCCCTTTATCTGCTGGCAGGATAGATGTTCGGGTCCTTACTCAGAGAACGGAGCGCTCTCCTCTCTTGTGTACTAAGGTTAGAGGGAGGTGTTCTGGCACTTGCCAAAAAAGCTTTTAGCCGGAGTTGAAGAGTTACAATGTGCCATTGTGATTGGATTAGTGGAAGAGTTTATATGCGGAGAACTTCTCACACCAGTCAGTTGAACTGAAGAAGCTGCTCGGATGAGTAGTGAAACGTCTTCATTGATTACTCCGCAAGTCCAACTTTTGAATTGGTCTTTATTATTATTTTTTTATATAGTTTTTTTAATTATTTGCCTTTCTTTGCCATTCTTTTGACTTTTTCCAGATTTCAAATGGTGTCACTGACCCCATCTAAAACAGATGCTCTGTAAGGCTACAAATGTAGTTATTGCTATTTTTTATTACTCATCTTTCTATTTCTATTCATATCCCAGTCTCTTATTCAAATCAATGCATGTTTGATAGGGTAATGGACCCTAGCAGTCAGGTTGCTGAAATTGCAAACTGGAGAGCTGCTGAATAAAAAGCTATAAATAAAAAATAACTCAAAAACCACAAATAATAAAATGTGAAAACCAATTGCAAATTGTCTCAGAATATCACTCTCTACATCATACTAAAAGTTAACTCAAAGGTGAAACAACCCTTTTAATACTATAGCTTAATCTTGACGCTCTCTAAAGTCTACTTTATCATTGTATTATCAAACAAAAACCAGCACAAACAGCCCGAAACTCTTGTGAATCCTGAAGTTAAAAAAGATGTTTTCCAAAGGTTAAAGGGACCATCTGCCATTCACTTTTACATGATTGTGACAGGTTTTAGCTAAAGTATTTCTCGAGTTTGAATTTTTAGCAGCTTCAGAGCATAACACATCTCTAAAAATTTGTTTTTTTCCTCAAAAAAAGATCTTTAAAACTTGACCAGAGAAACTCGACCTTTACTAAATACACCCCCCAATGTTGGGGAAGTTGATGGTGGTAGAATAGAGCTGCAAATAATTTTAAAATAAAAAGATAAATTCAAACTCAGAATGTCACTCTCTAAATATGCATTTAAGATTAACTTTCCATTATCAGCAATTTAAGAAGATATATTTCCAAATTACTAGAAGAAAGGAATTGTCAAGAAGTGGTAAGAAGTCATTATTATCAAAACTGTGTAAAATATTGTAAAATACAATTCTAACCAGATGCTATGGCTGTGGTGACTGTAAAATGTAACCTCTAAATGGTAAAATATTTCTGAAAATAAAAAACTTGAAACTAAAAAAATTAAACACAACTGCATATGATAATTAGTAAAATAATACACAAAAAAGAGGGTTGTGGGTCACTCCAAGGCTAAATAAAATTTAGGTACAATGAAAGTGCAATTGATCTTGCCAAACAACATACAAGAAAGGCGGGATTGATCAGTTCGCAAGTATATAGACTTTAATATATGAACTATATGTATTATTTATCTTTTAGTTACAAAATTATGACCATAAAATTGCCTCCACTTAACCATGTCAAGGTAGATGATCATAACTTTGTAACTAAAAACCCCTGTTTTTAGTTACAAAGTTATCATTTTTTTCATCATTTAAAACTTACTAAGCTTGCAGTGTCTACTAATATGATCTGGTTAAACCAGTGAACTTGTTTCAAACATGGCATTCTTTAAGTTTCAAAACTTCAAAAACAGACCTCGGAGTGTGAAAAACAAGCAAGGTACCAATGTGGGTGTCAGATGTCTAACCACTGACAGGATAAAAGAAGAAATTGCATTTTTCCTTGCACTTTTTGAATATTTTTACAACCAAAGAATCTTTCCCCTTTATTCATCTCCCATCTATATTTGGAAAGTGAGAAATATTTTTGCTGACATTTTAACCTCTTTTTGCTTAAAACATTATCTTTGGCTGTTTAAATACTACAATATTTATATATTCTAGTGATTAATACTGTATAGTTGTATGACTTGCCATTTACAGGTCATTTAAAATGTACACAGACGTCTGTGCTTTATCTAAAGGACTTTGTTTTCAGAACATCTGTAACCGAAATGCATTTTTTAGAAGACGTTTGCACTGAATTTTAGCAAATCTAAAAGAGCTTGTACTGTTTAGAGGGAAAAGCAATTATATTTAGTTCTTGCAGCTTGACAAGCTAAAAAGCCAGAAAATCCTCAGCATTTACCAAATTAAACTAATTGAAAGGACATGCAAAAGCCACATCTGTAGTCTGACGTTTGTGCCTGCCTGATTTACTTTGCGATTTGAAAAACTCTTCTCCTCTCATTGATCCTTGAATAGTTATGCCTGTCAGGAAGCCATATCAACCATTATCATTCTAATGTTACTGGCGTTCCTGCTCCCTAATCTAATTTGCAATGATGCTTAAAGGAAAACTATACCCCCCAAACAATGTAGGTCTATATTAAAAGATACTGAGTAAAACAGCTCACGTGTAAAACCCTGCTTCATGTATTATTATCATAATAATATACTTTTTTAGTAGTATGTGCCATTGGGTAATCATAAATAGAAAATTGCCATTTTAAAAAATAAGGGCCACCCCCTG
Organism: Xenopus laevis; assembly: GCF_017654675.1. NCBI lineage: Eukaryota > Metazoa > Chordata > Amphibia > Anura > Pipidae > Xenopus > Xenopus laevis. The sequence continues at coordinate 76,349,922 of NC_054372.1, read as the reverse complement.
AGATCATAAGATTCACTGTGCACACATAAAACCACATGTAAGGTCACATGAGCCAATTAACAGACAGAGTTCTGCCTTTTGCTTCCTCACTTCTTCCTGTTACAGTTAGTGTTGTAGTATTTCTGGCCAGGTGATCTCTTAGGCAGCACAGATAGAGTCACAAAATGGTGGTTCAATGCAAGAGATGTAAAAGGGCAATATTTATGTAAATATATATTCCAGTTTGGTAAGATTCTTTAATATGTCATTCAATTTGATATAAACTATCTGTTGCTTAAGTATTCATTTTGGGGGTATAGTTTTCCTTTAAGCTTTTCGCAAGACCACAAGCACTTTCTTCAGAATTTCAACAAGAGCATTAAACCCCCAATTTACATAAATGAAGTGCACATTTAGTTAGGGTAGAGGGTAAATGGAGGCACAGAGTAGTTTAGGCACTACTGATAGGCACTTGAAAAATGAGGCATATCTGTTAAAGGAATCACTGTGTTAAATCTATTTTTAATTACATTTAGCCCATGTCATAGGTATATTTGAATGGCTGGACATAAATCAATAGTCAAGAAGCTTTAGTGCTGAACTATGTGGAAGTGTGACAATGAACCCTTGGTCATTTACACTTTTTTCATAATTTTTATCTATGTCTGGCCAGATGGAATCAATGTAATTATAAACTAGGAATGCAAATTAGTAACAAATATAAAAGGGATCATATACTGTACATCTGTAAGTGCAGTAGACAACTTGCACTTTTCCACAAAGTTAGTTGCACCTAAAAACACTTTCATTAAAGGTACTTGTGTCAAAATGCACTTCAGTATAGTTGCATACTGCAACACTCAGTCCTTCTTGCCTTCTGTGCTGAATTCGGTGCTGCTGCACCTATTGATTAGAGGGAATCCTGGAGCTACCTCCACCATCTGCCCAGGTTCAGGGTTCCCTTTCCGTCCTCCTGTTTTAATAGGTGCAGCACACTCATGTCTAATGCATTGGAGCAGACACCACCCACACTGCAAATACTGGAAATTACACAAGGCAGACTTTGAAAAATTTGATGCAACCATGGTGATTTTTAGCAAGGCGCATACACAGTTTCATCCATTTTGGCGAATCAGATGCAAGAGAGTGAAGAGAAACTGCCCATTTATGGGAAATATGCTGCAGTGTGGGAAAATCCATAGCGAGATTGCACTTCACTCACAGTATCTAGGTAGGTGCATGCAACCTTTTGTTCTTAAGCGACCGCGACTGTTTGTGCATGCGCCTTGCAGGTGGCTGGTGAGGGGACAGTGATGGAGGGACAGAGGGGAAAACGAGAGTGTGGCTAACACGGTCTAGGAGTAGGCAGAAGACAATTTAAGAGGCACGATGCCCGGTGCCCCCTATCCTCGCACCCTAGGCAGGTGCCTCTTCTGCCTACCCTTAGTTCCGGCCCTGCACCGGAGATTCATAATCATTTGATCTATGTTGGATAGTTTTATAATAATGCCATGATTTAAGTTTTGATTTGGATTTTTGTTTTGGATTTAGCTTTAGTTCACAAAGTTGAATGCATATGTGATCCAGAAATAGCTTAAATACCAGTCTTTGAGCTGTTTAAAAAAAGCCTATAAAGAGACTTGAACAGGTTAAGATTAACAAAGGTCCAGGGCCAGATGGTATTCATCCCAGGGTAATTAGCGAGCTTAGCTCTTTACTTAATTTTTCAGGATTCATTGAGATCTGGTATTGTGCCAAGAGACTGGCGAATTGCTAATGTGGTGCCTCTATTCAAAAAAGGATCCCGTTCTCAGCCTCAAAACTATAGGCCAGTTAGTCTGACGTCAGTATTAGGAAAGCTTTTCGAAGGGTTAATAAAGGATAAGATACTGGACTTCATAGCAAATCATAATACTATGAGTTTGTGCCAGCATGGTTTTATGCGTAATAGATCTTGCCAGACTAACTTAATTTCTTTTTACGAGAATGTAAGTAGAGACCTCGATTCTGGGATGGCAGTGGATGTGATTTACTTAGACTTTGCTAAAGCATTTGATACAGTGCCACACAAAAGGTTACTGGTTAAATTAAGGAATGTTGGCCTGGAACATAGTATTTGTACCTGGATAGCGAACTGGCTAAAAGATAGACTACAAAGAGTGGTGGTAAATGGAACATTTTCTAATTGGACCAGTGTTGTTAGTGGAGTACCGCAGGGCTCTGTACTAGGTCCCTTGCTTTTCAACTTGTTTATTAATGACCTGGAGGTGGGCATTGAAAGTACTGTTTCTATTTTTGCAGATGATACTAAATTGTGCAGAACTATAGGTTCCATGCAGGATGCTGCCACTTTGCAAAGTGATCTGTCTAAACTGGAAAACTGGGCAGCAAACTGGAAAATGAGGTTCAATGTTGATAAATGCAAGGTTATGCACTTTGGCAAAAATAATATAAATGCAAGTTATACACTAAATGGCAATGTGTTGGGAGTTTCCTTAAATGAAAAGGATCTAGGGGTCTTTGTAGATAACACGTTGTCTAATTCTGGGCAGTGTCATTCTGTGGCTACTAAAGCAAATAAAGTTCTGTCTTGCATAAAAAAGGGCATTAACTCAAGGGATGAAAACATAATTATGCCTCTTTATAGGTCCCTGGTAAGGCCTCATCTGGAGTATGCAGTTCAGTTTTGGACTCCAGTCCTTAAGAGGGATATAAATGAGCTGGAGAGAGTGCAGAGACGTGCAACTAAATTGGTTAGAGGGACGGAAGACTTAAATTATGAGGGTAGACTGTCAAGGTTGGGGTTGTTTTCTCTGGAAAAAAGGCGCTTGCGAGGGGACATGATTACACTTTACAAGTACATTAGAGGACATTATAGACAAATGGCAGGGGGACCTTTTTACCCATAAAGTGGATCACCGTACCAGAGGCCACCCCTTTAGACTAGAAGAAAAGAACTTTCATTTGAAGCAACGTAGAGGGTTCTTCACAGTCAGGACAGTGAGGTTGTGGAATGCACTGCCGGGTGATGTTGTGATGGCTGATTCAGTTAATGCCTTTAAGAATGGCTTGGATGATTTTTTGGACAGACATAATATTAAAGGCTATTGTGATACTAAACTCTATAGTTAATATAGGTATGGGTATATAGAATTTTAATTAAAAGTAGGGAGGGGTGTGTGTATGGATGCTGGGTTTTCATTTGGAGGGGTTGAACTTGATGGACTTTGTCTTTTTTCAACCCAATTTAACTATGTAACTATTGTTGGTATTCTTAATCAATGATCAGATGTTCCTTTAAACAGACCTTTAATTTCCTAAGTGAAAAACCTACCACCCTTACCACTTATAGTATCATTTGCATAATAGTATATATGGCACTGCAGTAAAATTCTTTTATATTTATTGCATTACAGGGATCCATAAAGTTGATTACTATGTTCCTAAGGAAATGAGGCAAATTATGAATTATACTTTTTTTAAAAATTTTCAATAAAGTCTTAAACATTAACTGGTGAGTCTATGGCATGGAAGTAAGGGAGCTTGCATTATTTTATCTTGGTTCAGAGAGAAACACTTATTTTTTTTTTATAACTTGTTTTTATTGTAAGTGATAAGTAAAATCACAAGAAATATTCGTATATGTTTCCATAAAGTAGAAAATACAGTGATTACGACATCAAATATAAAACATTTGAACAATTTTTCAAAACAGTCAGCTCAATTACAGTAAATGGTATGAGAGATAGATCCTATGGGGGGGTTTAAGTAGGAGGTCAACAATCTATTAATCTGATGACTTCTGGGAGGTGCAGTATCAGGGTGCAACTGATCTTGTTGCATAGTTGCTAGATATTGGGATGATTCCACGATCAAAGGGTGATTTTTCAAAGATTCCATATCATACCATGATGTATGTCTGAAGGTATAAATTGTGAGGTATTTGATATGTTGTGGGAGATGTGTTATGTAGGTTGACCAATTTGTGAAAAATTTTGAGGTATTATGTTCTTTCCTGGTTATGGTTTCCAACCAGTCCATGTGGAAAATAATGGTGCAATTTTTGTTTCACCAATATCAGTGGTGGGGGGGTCAGTGTGTAACCATTGTTGTAGAATAGTTTTCCTGGCTGCCACAGCCAGTCTACCCAATAAGTGTTTGTCGGGTTTCGTGATTTGTGTAAATGATGTAGTGTTGCTGAACAAAGCCCATTCCATGTGTGCTTGGAGAGGTTTCCCTATCATCTGTGCACCGTATGAAATGACTTCCTTCCAAAAAGGTTGACCATAAGGGATGTAATAAGTTTGCTTTAGGAGTGTGGCATTTAAAACATTTATCGGAGGAGAGGTTACCCATTTTAAATCATCTAACTGGGTTGAGATATGAATTATGCAGAATCTGCAGTGACATTTCTTGATACCTGCTTGCCGGAAGCAGTGTCATAATTTTGCTATGTTGTTTTAGAATGTCTGATTCTGTAATATTGGGTATGTCCGCAATCCAGTTAAAGTTGGGTTTATCCTCATTATCTATGTCTATTAATGGTTTAATAGTTTGGTAAATATGTGAGGTTGTGAGTTTCTTATTTTTGTTTTTCCAGAGTTGGTTGAATATGTTATTTTTGTAGTTATGTGTTATCATCATTATTTATTTATATAGCGCTGTCAAGATACGCAGTGCTTGTGTTAGAAGCCGTATCGATGCATTTGCAAAGTGGATGATTTGCAGACTTTGGTACATATGGGTAAGTATAAATGGAAATTTTTCTGTTAGTTTATTTAAAGAGTATTGAATAGGTATTATCTAGTACGTTACCGTTTAAACTCCATTGGTAGAGAACAGGATTTCGTATACCCGGTAGGAAGTTTTTGTTATCTATCCATGATAGATAAGGGGAAACATATGGTGAGATATTATGTCTTTTTCTGACCGAGTGCCAGGCTTTGTATGTATCCAGGAATAATGGGTTATCTCTTATTCGTGGTGGAATGTTATGTAAGGGTGTATGCAGTAAATAGTTGAGGGAACAATTATCCGATTGATATTGGTCTAAAGTGAGTGTCGTATAGAGATCTCTATATGCGTATCGAAGAAGGGCTGCTTCATTGTAGGCTTTAATGTTGGGGAAGTTGTAGTTTAAAGAGACTGATTCGTGAGTGTCTTTTATTCCATATGAAAGATCGGAATATTGGGTTTAGTCGCTTTTGATCAATCGGTTTAATATAATAAGGCAGCATCTGTAGTGGGTATAGAAGTTTAGGGAATAAAATCATTTTAATAAAATGTATTCTGCCCAGGAAAGACAGGTTAATATGTTTCCATTGTATCGGAAACATACTTATTTAATGGGTTTCATAGTTTCATAGCTTTTGTGTACCACCATACCACACATAATAAATTAGGTTGAGAAAAGACACACATCCATCAAGTTCAAACTTTTATGTCTATATAATCCTGCCAGTTGATCTGTTGCTGCTAGTTGATCCAGAGGCAGGCAAAAATGCCCTTCTGAATCCTCTCTAATTTGCCTTAGAGGGGAAAAATCCTTCTTGGCTCCTAGTCCCTGGATCAGCTCGTACAGCTTGTAAATCTACTTTTAATAACCCTGTAATTGCTCACTTGCTAGAAATCCACCTAACTCCTTCTTGAAGGATTTAAAAGCTTATATAAAGGAGAAGGTTATGTTAGAAAATGAGGGGGCAGAAGTCTTATGGGTGGAATTCAATTGTAAAGAGTCCAGCAAATTAATTGTAGGTGTATGCTATAGACCCCCTAATGTAAGTGACAAGGAGGAGGCTAAGCTCCTGATGCAAATAGAAAAGGCTGCTAGTTTGGGTAAAGTAATGATAATGGGGGATTTTAATTACCCAGATATTGACTGGAGTAACAGTACTGCCAGGTCAGTTAATGGGAACACGTTTATAAAGCTTGTTGCATGACAATTTTATGGCACAGGTTGTTGAGGAGCCTACCAGAAAAAATGCTATTTTGGATCTAGTGATCTCAAATGACCCAGAACTTATAGCAAATGTGCAAGTCATTGAACCCCTGGGTAATATTGACCATAATGTTATATCATTTAATGTCTGGTGCAAAAAACAAATATATACTGGGGCAACAAAAACCATGAATTTTGGAAAAGCTAATTTTAGTACCTTGAGGGATGCCCTACAGAGCATTGATTGTGGCATTAAGTTTTCAGCTAAAAACACAGAACAGAAATGGTTGTCATTTAAAATGATATTAAATCAATACTGTTCTCAATTTATTCCCTTAAGGAGTAAATGTAGAAGCTCTAAGAATCATCCTATGTGGCTTAATACAGAAGTAAAGAAGTTAATAGGAAAGAAGAGAAAGGCACTTAAAAACTACAAAAGCTGCATGTAATGAATATAAACACTGTAATAAATGTTGTAAATCAGCAATCTGGAAGGCAAAGAAAGGAAATGAAGAGTTAATTGCGGTGGAGGTGAAAACTAAAAAAGTTTTTTAAATATATTGTAACCGTTTTGAGGTCACAGGGTCGTCGTCTCCTGGGGGTAGACGGGTGCACAGCAGTATTGGAGTCCACGCAAAACAACACAAAACTGGTTGGTAACGTGCAACTGGCCGCAACCAGTTTTATTTGTCTGGTTGGCAGGAAGACAGGAATCAAAACAAACAAAAATGAAAATAAAACCTTGCCTGTCCGACACTAACTAAACAATTAGCTCCTAACTAACTAGGTGAGGATCTAACATCCAGCACCTAACAGAAAACAGTATTTGTGGCAGAGCACGTACTCACATGAATCAGGCTCTCTCACAGGCCTGCACTGCCTGCTCTTTTCCCCAGGATTGAGAGAGAGAGACACACACAATCCCTTCCCTACTTAAGGAGAGAGAACACCTGTTCCTCTCTCAGGTGTTGGGCAAAACCCGGACTGTCCATCTGGAATCGGATCCCGCCCAACACTCAACACTCTTGTAAACCGGGTCCTTTTTCCGGCTATTACAGCTAGCCACAGACCCTTGAAAAAATGTACATTTACTTGGTTGCTTAAAAACAGTATGACAGAAATCTGGATGATACATACACCCCTTCAACCAATTTCCCAGCATTTCTGTTACATATCCTCCCCTCCTGTTTCGACCTTGGGGTCGCAACACAGTTTGCTAACTGACAGTATACTCGGGACAAGGCATCAGCATTTCCTAGCTGGGCACCTGGCCTATGTTCCACTGTAAAACTATAATCTTGCAGTGCGAGGAACCATCTAGCGACCCTTCTATTCTTCTCTCTGTTTTCACACATCCATTTTAGGGGTGCATGGTCAGTAACCAATTTAAACTGTCGCCCGAGCAGATAATATAGGAGAGACTAATGCCCACTTAATGGCGAGACACTCTTTCTCTACAATAGCATAATTTCTCTCATGACTGTTAAGTTTTTTACTTAAGTAGATTATGGGGTGTTCCTCTCCATCTCGCACTTGTGAAAGCACTGCTCCTACTCCTACATCAGATGCATCTGTCTGTACAATGAACGGTTTCTTAAAGTCAGGAGTTACTAATACTGGCTGTTCACATAAGGCTTCCTTTAAAGTCTGAAATGCTTTTTCAGCTTCTGCCGTCCATTTAATCATAACGGTCTCTTTTCCCTTAGTGAGGTCAGTCAGAGGGGCCGCAAGGGTAGCAAAATTTGCTATAAAACGTCTATAGTACCATGTGATACCTAAAAAAGCCCTAACTTGCTTTTTGTTTACTGGGTGGGGCCAATCATGTATGGCTCCTAGTTTGCATATTTGGGGTTTTATTAAACCACGCCCAATGGTGTAGCCTAGATACTTGGCTTCCTCCAGTCCGATGGAACATTTTTTTGGATTGGCAGTAAGTCCTGCATCTCTAATAGAATTCAAGACTGCTTGGACTCTAGGAAGATGAGTCTCCCAGCTTGTACTTTGTATAACCACATCATCCAAATAAGCTGCTGCATATTGGTTGTGGGGTCTTAAAATTGTATCCATCATCCTTTGAAATGTTGCGGGGGCACCGTGTAAACCAAAAGGCAAAACCTTATATTGAAATAAACCCTCTGGGGTAGAAAATGCTGTCTTTTCTTTTGCCCTCTCTGTAAGTGGTACTTGCCAGTAACCTTTCGTTAGGTCAAGGGTTGTTAGATACCTAGCTGTACCCAGTCTGTCAATCAATTCATCGACATGAGGCATTGGATAAGCATCAAACTTAGACACAGTATTGAGCTTTCGGAAATCGTAACAGAAGCGCAAACTACCATCTGGCTTGGGAATGAGTACTATAGGACTTGACCATTCACTTTGAGATTATTCGATTACCCCTAACTCAAGCATATGTTTGACTTCTTTTGCAATAGCCTCCCGTCTTGCCTCTGGAACCCTATAAGGTCTCAGTTTAACCCGCACACCGGGCTCTGTTACTATGTCGTGTTTGATAACTGAGGTGCGCTCTGGAGTCTCTGAAAAAACACCCCGGTTCCTAACAAGAAAATCCCGTACTTCGTTCTTTTGGGTGACTGATAACGTCTCAGCTACCCTGACTTCGGGTATTAAGGCTATATTTTGGGTTACCGTATGCTGCCTCGAAGAGGGTTCTGCAGCGAGGGAGTCCCTCTCTTTCCAAGGCTTAATAAGGTTTACGTGATAAATTTGTTCGAGCTTTCTTTTACCTGGCTGCCGAATTTTATAATTTACATCACTTACTCTTTAAATTACTTCGTAGGGCCCTTGCCATTTAGCTAGGAACTTACTTTCCACTGTTGGGACTAGTACTAGGACTCTGTCACCAGGTACAAAAGTACACAGTTTGGCGCTACGGTTATAAGCTCTTTGTTGTGCCCCTTGGGCTTGAAGCATGTGCTCCTTTACAATTGGCATCACTGTCGCAATCCGATCTTGCATCTCTGAAATATGCTCAATGACGCTTTTATAGGGTGTGACCTGCCCTTCCCAGGTTTCCTTAGCTATATCGAGAAGACCTCGCGGGTGTCGTCCATACAATAATTCAAAAGGCGAGTAACCAGTCGATGACTGTGGAACCTCTCTTATTGCAAACATAAGGTATGGGAGCAGGTAGTCCCAATTCCTCCCATCTTTGTCTATCACTTTCCGCAACATACCTTTTTAAAGTTTTATTAAACCTCTCAACTAGTCCGTCTGTCTGTGGGTGGGTGGTAAACAGAAGTACACAACTGTGTGACTTTGAACAACCTGCACAACTCTTTAGTGACTCTAGACATGAATGGGGTACCTTGGTCCGTAAGGATTTCTTTTGGAATGCCGACCCGACTAAAGACCTGAACCAACTCTTTTGCAATATTTTTAGCTGAGGTATTGCGTAGTGGTATAGCTTCCGGATAGCGGGTGGCATAATCTAGAATAACCAATATGTGCGGATTACCCCTGGCAGACTTTACTAACGGCCCCACCAGGTCCATGGCAATTCTTTCCAATGGCACCTCGATGATGGGTAGGGGAACAAATGGACTACGGTAATGTGGCCTGGGAGATGAAATTTGACATTCTGGGCAAGAATTGCAATTTAATTTCAGCATAGAGACCGGGCCAAAAAAACCTTTTCAGAATTCTTTCAGTAGTCTTTTCAACTCCTAAGTGTCCCCCCATTATGTGTCCATGGGCCAGGTCTAGTACCATTCTCCTATAGGGTTTGGGGACAACTAGCTGCTCCACAATATCCTCCCCCTTCTTTGACACATGATACAGCATATCCGCAATTAACGCCATGTAAGGAAAAGATAACCTAAGATTCGGCTCAACGGGTTTTCCATCTATAACCTGTACATTTTCTCTTGCTCTGGCTAGGGTAGGATCCTTCATTTGTTCACTGCCAAAGTTATCTTTTTGGACTTCTAACTCAGGCATTTCTAAAGTATCCTCTGACCCAGTCTCTGTTTCATCTACATTCCCCAACAACACAGAGAAAGGGAAGGATTGAACATCTTCCGGGAGCTCATCATTAATCCTAGAAAGAGAACTATCACAGGGCTCAGGACCGACATTAGTATTACTGGGAGCATTTACAAGCCTGACAGGGTCCCTGTTTTCCCACAGTTCCCAGAAATGTGGAAAATCCCTCCCAACTACCACATCATGCAGTAAGCTAGGTACTAAACCCACAGGATAAGTCAGAGAACCAACAGGGGTACCAAATTTTACTTTCGCTGTAGGGTAGTCCCTTGTGTCCCCATGAATACAAATTACCCCTATCATATTGCCCTGACTTTTTTGGGGCTGAACCAGGTCCGACTTTACTAAAGTGACCAAACTGCCTGAGTCTAACAAAGCGGTTATTTGCTTGCCTTCCACAGAAAGGGAGCACATTTGTTTTTCAGTTTGAGTTTGAACAAACTAATTGTGCAAACAGACTGTCGTCTGTTCCCATAAACTAAACCACATTGCATGGGTTCATCTCTCCCTGGACAATTTGCAGCTATGTGACCCAACATTTGACAATGAAAACACCTTATAGTCTCTTGGTTCAGTCTGTTATTAGGCAGGGACCTTCCTGACAATGCTTGCCAGTCTCTAGATCCAGTGCTTACAGTCTCTCCCGCTTTATATGTCCCTTGATACTTTCCAGCCCCCCTTTCCCCCGGAACAGTCTTACCTTACTATGGGACGCTGGCAATGTACTGGACTTATCAGCTCCTCTGCTGCAGTATACCTCTCCACCATCTCAATGAGTTGGTCAGCCGTTTTGGGATCCGCATGACTCACCCACTTCCGCAAAGTAACAGGGAGAGCTTTTAGGTAACGATCCATCACTACCCGCTCCACAATTTGGGGTCCAGTAAGGATCTCAGGCTGCAACCACTTCTTAGTTAGGTGTATAAGATCATGCATTTGGGAGCGTGGAGGCTTTTCCACATGGTAGGTCCAGCGGTGCACGCGTTGGGCCCGGACGGAAAGGGTCACCCCCAACCGGGCGAGGATTTCAGCCTTCAACTTATCATAGTCCCCAGCATCTGGGGAATCCAGATCGAAATATGCTTTTTGTGGCTCTCCAGACAGAAACGGGGCCACTAGTCCTGCCCATTTTTCCTTTGGCCATCTCTCTCAGCAGTTCTTTCAAAGGCAGTCAGGTATGCCTCCACATCGTCGTTTGGGGTCAATTTTTGCAGAAAGTAACTTGCTCGCACAGAGGTCACCCCAGAAACAGCTACCGTAGGTTGGTCAAAACACCTCGTTGCCAACTGTTGCACAACTTCAGTTAATGCTTTTCGGTCTGCATTGGTGGCCTCTGTCAACACACTCAGCTGTGCAGATAGCAACCGGTTTGCTTCCTGCTGTTGTCGGATTGCCTCCTGCTGGTGTCGGATTGCCTCCTGCTGGACAGTTGTACCCTGCTGCAAACTGGCATTTGTTTGTTGCTGAGTAGCATTTGCAACCACCAGTTGCTTTATAATCTCCTCCATTGTATTGGGAACAGTCTTTCACACAAGTGAAAAAAATTAGGGTCTGGCCCTTTAAATTTTCCAGCGTAGAATTTCTGCTGTGAAATTTTTGTGCCAAAGCATCCTCCACCAATTGTAACCGTTTTGAGGTCACAGGGTCGTCGTCTCCTGGGGGTAGACGGGTGCACAGCAGTATTGGAGTCCACGCAAAACAACACAAAACTGGTTGGTAACGTGCAACTGGCCGCAACCAGTTTTATTTGTCTGGTTGGCAGGAAGACAGGAATCAAAACAAACAAAAATGAAAATAAAACCTTGCCTGTCTGGCACTAACTAAACAATTAGCTCCTAACTAACTAGGTGAGGATCTAACATCCAGCACCTAACAGAAAACAGTATTTGTGGCACAGCACGTACTCACATGAATCAGGCTCTCTCACAGGCCTGCACTGCCTGCTCTTTTCCCCAGGATTGAGAGAGAGAGACACACACAATCCCTTCCCTACTTAAGGAGAGAGAACACCTGTTCCTCTCTCAGGTGTTGGGCAAAACCCGGACCGTCCATCTGGAATCGGATCCCGCCCAACACTCTTGTAAACCGGGTCCTTTTTCCGGCTATTACAGCTAGCCACAGACCCGTGAAAAAATGTACATTTACTTGGTTGCTTAAAAACAGTATGACAGAAATCTGGATGATACATACACCCCTTCAACCAATTTCCCAGCATTTCTGTTACAATATTAATAGTAAAAAGATGCAGGTTGAGAGTGTTGCTCCATTAAATAACAGTACCAATATGGGTGTAACAGATACAGAAAAGGCAAATGTGCTAAATCAGTTCTTTTCATCAGTGTATACAATAGAGGAGTCTGAGTTCCCAAGCTCACTTTATAGCTGCACTAATGGCTCAGCTCAGTCTAGCCAGTGACTGACTCAGGATATGATTCATAAAGCTTTAATAAAAATCTATGTAAACAAGGCTCCAGGGCTTGATGGCATACACCCCCGGGTTCTAAGAGAGCTTAGTTCAGTTTTAGACCAGCCCCTGTTTCTGATTTTCTTAGATTCACTTTCATCCGGTATGGTGCCTATGGATTGGAGAAAAACTGATGTTATTCCAATATTTAAAAAGGGATTACGATCTCAGCCTGGCAATTATAGGCCAGTAAGTTTGACATCTGGCCTATAAGTTAAGGGATCACATTCAAAATTTTGTCCTAGTCAATGGCATTATGAGTAGCAATCAGCATGGCTTTATGAAGGATAGTGTAGAAGATTTAAGAGAATAGCACAACACCATGTATGTTGCAGGTGGGGAGCTTACCCCTTTTATTTAAAGTGACCACCTGTGCATCAACGTTTCGGGGGGATTAACCCTCCCTTCGTCAGGATTCAAACATTTGTGCTACAAACATTTTTAAAGCATAGGGATACATAGAGTCCCGCCCAATTTCCCATAGTCCACCAGGGTGTTCCAAAGTGAGGCTTGACACTCAAAGTCCATGTCCTGGTATTATTGTCCAAAGTCCAGTTTCACATACAAAAACAAGCATAAATGCATATTTGAACCATTCTATCCCAATTTGGTTACTATATATTAACACACTTGGGGGCAAATTCACTAAGCGCCGAACGCTAGCGTTAATTCGCTAGCGTTTGGCATTTTCGTTAATGAGCAAATTCACTAACGAACGCTGGCGTAGTTTTGCTAGTGTTACTTCGCACCCTTATGCCTGGCAAATTTTCGCTAGCGACGTAACTACGCAAATTCACTAACGCGCGCAGTGTACTGAACGCTACCTTTTATGCTAGACTTCCTTCGCCACCTCAGACCAGGCGAAGCGCAGAGTAGATAGGGATTGCTTCAAAAAAAGTCAAACATTTTTCTAAGTCCCAAAAAACACTGGCGTGTTTTCTACATTATGGGTGATAACCTGAAAAAGATCGAAATTTTTTTGGGGCTCCCCTCCTTCCCCCCTACATTTCCTGACTCATGGCAACTTACCTAGACAGTGGGCACATGTGTAGGGCAAAATAAAAATTTTATTTGATGTTTTGAAGGTTTTCTAGCCATTTGTAGTGCTGATACGTATTCCTCCATTGAAATTTGAATTTGGCGCCGTATGCAAATGAACCATCGCTAGCGAAACTTCGCTTCGCTTGACGAATTAACACTAGCGCAACTTCGCAAACTTACGCTACCCCTGTGCGCAACTTCGGATTTTAGTGAATTTGCGGAGCGCTGGCGAAAATACGCCTGGCGAAGTGCGGCGAAGTTGCGCCTGGCGCAACTTCGAATCTTAGTGAATTTGCCCCTTGGTTACCAAATATTAGGTTTAACTACTTACGACCAGCGGGAGTTTTACCATTACCTCTATCATTCATTATTCCCACTGGCAAAGATTATCTGTGAAAAAGAAACAAAGTGTCAATCAAAGTGGAAAAGGCATTTATAAAAAACAAGTCAAGCTAAAATTCTCATTTAGGCCCTTAGGTTGTACGGTCTCAAGTTTCCACATCCAGAACGCTTCCCTTTTGAGAAGGGCCAGCTTCATTTCGTTGCCTTGCAGTACCACAATTTTCTCAAGAATTTGCCACCTTATTTGCGACACTGTATGCTTTTGTGTGTAAAAGTGTTTTGCTAATAGCGTTTCTTTTTTGACTTTCTCTTTCTGTTTACTTTTTTTTGAGTCACTCTCTTTTATTTCAGGTTTAAAATTTCTGATCACGCTTTTGTGCTCATTTAGTCTAATCCTGCATGCCCTTGAGGTTTGGCCCACATAACCAAGCCCACATGAGCATTTTAACAGGTAAATTACCCCTTCCGTATTGCAGGTAGCAAAATCTTTTAGTTCAATGGGGAATCCCTTTCTTGGATGGGTACACATGTTACCTTTTATAATTCCACTACAATGTCCACAGTTATAGCAGGGGAAGGTGCCCACCCTTTCAGAAATAGTTTTTTTGGGTTTATTAATCCTCACATCTGTTTTAGTAAGATGATCACCTACCTTTTCTTATGAGAAAAGCAGGTTTTAAATACAATTTGCCATATATTTTGTCATTCTGTAATATTGGCCAGTGTTTATTGATTACCTTCTTAATGAAAGTCGAGTGGGGGCCATATGTTGTTACATAAGGGATTCCCAATTTCTTCTGTGGTCCTGCTCTCTTTTGGAGTAATTCTTCCCTTTTAGTTTTTCCTACCTCATTTGTGATGCTCACCAAATCAGTTTTATCATAACCTCTTTGCATGAATTTTGTCACCATTTCTTCAGACTGCTTTCTATACAATGTGTCTGAAGATGTTATCCTCCTGGCTCTTTTAAATTGACTTTTGGGGAGTCCCTTGATGGTCCCTATTGTATTGGGTGGAAACTATCTTTTCTCAGCATATTGTTTCTATCATTTGGTTTTTTATATAAGTCGGTTATAAGCACGCCATTTGAGATTGTTACCTGAACATCCAGGTAATCGACACTATTAGGTCCAATACATGTTGTGAATTTGATGGTATTGTGTATGGTGTTCAAGTATGTGAAGAATTCTGTTAGCATCTCAAGGGAACCTGTCCAAATTAAGAACATGTCATCCACATAGCGTTTCCATAGCGCAATGTGTTCTTTGAATTCTGGGTGAAGCAGGATATTTTCATGCTCAATTTTGTGCATAAAAATATTTGCGTAGGCAGGAGCCATATTAGTTCCCATACTGGTCCCTTGAATTTGCAGATAATATTCCGAATCAAAGCGGAAGTAATTGCGCTTCAAAACCAGCTCAAGGCAATCGCATAAAAAAATTCTCATGTGTGGGTAAGTTTTACTTAGATAGATACTCCCTGGTACATTCAATGCCTTCATCATGCGGTATTGAGGTATATAGATCTTTGACATCTATGGTATATAGTATAGGAGAATGGGATTTAAACATGGCCCCCTCAATTTTTTTTAAAAAAAATGTGTAGTATCACCCAGACAAGTATCCAGTTTGGGAAGGATCTCCTGTAAATATGCATCTACAGTGGTGTGAAAAACTATTTGCCCCCTTCCTGATTTCTTATTCTTTTGCATGTTTGTCACACTTAAATGTTTCTGCTCATCAAAAACCGTTAACTATTAGTCAAAGATAACATAATTGAACACAAAATGCAGTTTTTAAATGAAGGTTTACGTTATTAAGGGAGAAAAAAAACTCCAAATCTACATGGGCCTATGTGAAAAAGTGATTGCCCCCCTTGTTAAAAAATATACTAGTAAAAGTAATTGAGATCTATCAGTCTGGTAAAGGTTATAAAGCCATTTCTAAAGCTTTGGGACTCCAGCGAACCACAGTGAGAGCCATTATCCACAAATGGCAAAAACATGGAACAGTGGTGAACCTTCCCAGGAGTGGCCGGCTGACCAAAATGACCCCAAGAGCGCAGAGACAACTCATCCGAGAGGCCACAAAAGACCCCAGGACAACATCTAAAGAACTGCAGGCCTCACTTGCCTCAATTAAGGTCAGTGTTCACGACTCCACCATAAGAAAGAGACTGGGCAAAAACGGCCTGCATGGCACATTTCCACCACTTTTAAGCAAAAAGAACATTAAGGCTCGTCTCAATTTTGCTAAAAAACATCTCAATGATTGCCAAGACTTTTGGGAAAATACCTTGTGGACCGACGAGACAAAAGTTGAACTTTTTGGAAGGTGCGCGTCCCGTTACATCTGGCGTAAAAGTAACAGCATTTCAGAAAAAGAACATCATACCAACAGTAAAATATGGTGGTGGTAGTGTGATGGTCTGGGGTTGTTTTGCTGCTTCAGGACCTGGAAGACTTGCTGTGATAGATGGAACCATGAATTCTACTGTCTACCAAAAAATCCTGAAGGAGAATGTCCGGCCATCTGTTCGTCAACTCAAGCTGAAGCGATCTTGGGTGCTGCAGCAGGACAATGACCCAAAACACACCAGCAAATCCACCTCTGAATGGCTGAAGAAAAACAAAATGAAGACTTTGGAGTGGCCTAGTCAAAGTCCTGACCTGAATCCTATTGAGATGTTGTGGCATGACCTTAAAAAGGCGGTTCATGCTAGAAAACCCTCAAATAAAGCTGAATTACAACAATTCTGCAAAGATGAGTGGGCCAAAATTCCTCCAGAGCACTGTAAAAGACTCGTTGCAAGTTATCGCAAACGCTTGATTGCAGTTATTGCTGCTAAGGGTGGCCCAATCAGTTATTAGGTTCAGGGGGCAATTACTTTTTCACACAGGTTTGGATTTCTTTTCTCCCTAAATAATAAAAACCCTCATTTAAAAACTGCATTTTGTGTTTACTTGTGTTATCTTTGACTAATAGTTAAATGTGTTTGATGATCAGAAACATTTTGTGTGACAAACATGCAAAAGAATAAGAAATCAGGAAGGGGGCAAATAGTTTTTCACACCACTGTATATAGATAGCTAAGGGTTGTAATAGTGAGTTCACCCCAGACACTATGGGTCTCCCGGGGGGATTTATGAGGGTCTTGTGTACTTTAGGTAGTAAATAGAAAATTGGGACCCTAGGGTTATCCTTCTGTAGAAGTTCCTGTATTTCATGGGAAATGATTCCCGCTAGGCAAGCATCCTCTAAAAAAACAGCAGTCATTTTTTAATTTCTCAGTTGGATCCTTCTTTAATGGAGTGTAACGTTCAGTGTTATACAATTGTCTGTAGGCTTCCTTTACGTAATCCACTTAATCAGAGCATTTCTTTCTTTACAGGATAAGTTACTTCTATTTGGAGTTGTATGATTTATTAATCATACAATCAGTGTGAATCATATTAGAAAAGATATCAATGGAGGCACAAGAAAAGACCGGATTAAACGTACTATGTTTTTTTAGTTTGCTTGACACCAGCTCACTCCTCCCCTTGGGCCATATCCCTGTATTCTTATCCATATACAGCATTTTAATCTTAAGTGATCGCAAAAATGTAAACATTTCAATCTGTACAGTGAAGGGATCACATTTATATGTGGGGACAAATCTATGAAGGATAGGTCATTTCAGACAAATTTGATTGCTTTTTATGATGAGGTTAGTAAGATGCTGGACAGTGGGGGGGCAGTAGATGTGATCTATTTGGATTTTGCCAAAGCATTTGATACTGTGCCCCACAAACGACTGCTTTCTAAACTGGAAACTGGAAACTGGCTACAGGATCGGGTACAGAGGGTGGTTGTTAATGGAACATTCTCTGCTTGGAGTAAGGTTCTTAGTGGGGTCCCTCAGTGGGTCCACTTTTATTTAACTTGTTCATTAATGACTTAGGGGAGGGTATTGTAAGTAATGTATCAGTGTTTGCTGATGACACAAAACAATCCAGCCCAATTAATTCCATCCAGGATGTGGCATACTTGCAACACGATCTTGACAAACTGGCAATCTGGCCAGCTAAGTGGCAAATGAGATTCAATGTTGATAAATGTGAAAGTCATGCACCTGGGATGTACGAATATCCAAGCCACTTATACCCTTAATGGGACTGCACTAGGCAAATCCATTATGGAAAAGGACATTGGAGTCCTTGTAGATGATAAACTTGGCTGTAGCAAGCAATGCCAGTCAGCAGCATCAAGGGCAAATAAGGTCTTGAGCTGTATTTAAAGGGGCATAGAGTCACGGGAGGAGGGGGTCATTCTTCCACTGTATAGAGCACTTGTAAGGCCCCATCTAGAATATGCCGTACAGTTTTGGTCTCCATCACTCAAAACAGGACATTATTGTATTAGAGAGGGTACAGAGAAGGGCAACTAAGCTGGTAAAAGGTATGGAAAATCTTAGCTATGAGGAAAGACTGGCCAAATTGGGGATGTTCACGCTGGAGAAGAGGCGCTTAAGGGGTGATATGATAACTATGTATTACTATATAAGGGGATTGTATAATAATCTCTCTAATGCTTTATTTACCAGTAGGTCTTTCCAGCTGACACGAGGTCACCCATTCCGATTAGAAGAAAAGAGGTTCCGCCTAAATATTTGGAAGGGGTTTTTAACAGTGAGAGCTGTGAAGTTGTGGAATTCTCTCCCTGAATCAGTTGTACAGGCTAATACATTAGATAGCTTTAAGAAGGGGTTGGATTGCTTTTTATCAAGTGAGGGAATACAGGGTTATGGGAAATAGCTCATAGTACAAGTTGATCCAGGGACTAGTCCAATTGCCATTTTGGAATCAGGAAGGAATTTTTCCCCATCTGAGGCAAATCGGAGAGGCTGCAGGTGGGTTTTTTTTGCCTACCTCTGGATCAACTAGCAGTTAGGCAGATAAAAAAAAACTAAAAAGTTGAACTTGACCTATTTTACTATGTTAACGTATCTGCCTGTACAACTGGTTGCCCTTTTGTCTGCTGATAAATAAAGCATTCGAGAGATTATTATAGAATCCCTTTATATTTGTATAAATAGTTATCATATCCCCCCTTAAGTGCCCTTTTTTCAGTATAAACAACCCCAACTTGGCCTTTCTTTATTACCGAGACTTTCCATACCCTTTACCAGCTTAGTTGCCCTTCTTTGGACTCTTTCTAATTCATTAATATCCCCTTTGAGCACTGGAGTCTAAAACTGCACTGCATAATCTAGACCATACTCTCTGTAAAGTAAAAAAATAATCCTCTCCACCCACCAATCTATTTTTTAATAAAGCTCTAAACCTTGTTTGTCCTTGCAGCTGCTGACTGGCATTGCTTGCTACATGCAAGTTTGTTATCTACAAGGACTCCAATTTCCTTTTCTATTACAAATGTGTCTAGTGCAGTCCAGTTAACACAAACATCACATCATCCTACAAAATTCATCTATAAAAATCCATCAGCAGCCATGTTAGGCATTTGCTGGGCTGGTACCTCCCAAGCACGTTGCACGACCAAGGCAGCATCATGAAATCTGGTTGTCCACTAGAAATTATCCCAACTTACCACCCTTCTCACCTTCCAGAACAAATTCACACAGTCCAGGATGGATATGAACGGTCACAGCTTAATTTACACAACAACAACAGCAATGAACAAATCATATGGTAAATAACATGTATCAAGCACCATGGGCATGCTTGACAACAAAAACTCCACAGGAGTGAACTGGCCACCCATCATGCCAGCCACCAGGTATAGCCATGCTTTGATGGCCAAGTCAGATTAGGTAAAGTTCTGAATTGCAAGTATTCCTACACATCACTGTAGCACAACTGTGACATAACCAGCGAAACCCCAAATCTATTTAGGGACAGGAGGGTGCAGCCACAATGGAAGAGGAAGCACAACTCACTGTAATCACTCCTTATACTATCTCTCCGGCCATACTCCATCCCTACTTTCCTTCCCCATATGCCTAACCTAAACCGTGCCCTCCATGCCTTCTTAACCTGGTCAAGGATCCCCCCCTTCCTTAACAATTTTGTGTCTGGCGAGCTCCATGCACAGTGACAATGGGTTATTGGGAAAACTGGATAGTAGATCACCAAGAGGAAAGTAGGGGAAAATTGACTAACGCTGGCGAAAATTCGACAGTGTGACGTCATTTCGGGACTTCGCTGATTTACTAACGGGTGCTGGCGTAACTTTACTAGCGAAGCAGATAGACTCTAGCGCTACTTCGCACTCTAACGCCAGGCGAATATTTGCTCTGGTGAATGGACGTAACTACACAAATTCACTAAGATACTACATTTCCTTACATATGGCACATAAACTATAAACTGGGCACATTTTTAGGGCATTATAACAACTCTATTTTCTTTTTTCACGGTTCCCTGGGCTTGTGTAGTGTAATGTATTTGCTGTAATATATACGTCCATTGAAATTTAAATTCCCACCATATGCAAATTAGCCAACGCTAGCGCAACTTTGCTTTGCTTGCTGAATTAATGCTAGTGAAACTTAACCATCCTTCGGCGCCCTGGACGCAACTTCGCATTTTAGTGAATTAGCGTTGTCCTGGCGAATTTTCACCTGGCGAAGTGTGGCTATTTGAGCTAAGCCGTCGCTGGCGAATTTCCGGAGGTTAGTGAATTTGCCCCATAGGCTTCCAGCTGTATATATAGCATTTGCACTGTACTGTTGTAGGCTAAGTGGATAACACAGATATAAAAAAAAATATTATGGTGGAGTATATATGATAAAACTAAAACCTTGCTAGATTTCTCTAGGAGTCCCAAACAAAACAATTACCAGGAAATGTTTAAATCTTAATTAAATGCTGAGGGAGCTTATTCAAAATATTTTGTAAAACATGGTTTCTCTTTAGGCAATTATAGTGTTTTCTTATATGCTACTCTGCAAAGATGTGTCACTTCATGAGTAGTGTAATGTTTTACAGGTAAAGATAAGACTGTGGCCATTAGTAGCAAATTAAAGGTGTTTAATTGGCTTTGGTTTTTTCTTACTTATAGTTTTTGAATTATTTGCCTTCTTTTTGTGACTCTTTCTAACTTTCAAATGGGGGTCACTGACCCCATCTGAAAAACAAAAGCTCTGTAAGGGTATCATTATACCTAATTTTTAATAAACATCTTTCTGTGCTGGCCCTCTCCTATTCATATTCCAGTCTCTTGTTCAAATCAATGCATGGTTGTTAGGGTAATTAGGATCCTAGCAAACAGATTGCTGAAACTGCAAACTGGAGAGCTGCTAAATACAAAAAAATGAAAACCAAATGCAAAGTTTTTGGAACTCCTGGGGTTGAACTATGGAAAACTGCCCAAGTTTTTCTTTCAATAAAAGAACTCTAGTTACTTTTCAGAGAGTGTCTAATCCACCTCTCCTGTTTGTCATTGAATCTTCCAGACAAAGACAAGAGGTCCTCTGCACTCACAAATTATCCATATATATAGGACATTAAAGGGGGTGTTCACCTTTAAGGTAACTTTTACTATGTTGTAGAAAGGCTAATTCTAAGCAACTTTTTAATTGCATAAAAAAGGGCATTAACTCAAGGGATGAAAACATAATTATGCCTCTTTATAGGTCCCTGGTAAGGCCTCATCTGCAGTATGCAGTGCAGTTTTGGACTCCAGTCCTTAAGAGGGATATAAATGAGCTGGAGAGAGTGCAGAGACGTGCAACTAAATTGGTTAGAGGGATGTAAGACTTAAATTATGAGGGGAGACTGTCAAGGTTGGGGTTGTATTCTCTGGAAAAAAAGGCGCTTGCGAGGGGACATGATTACACTTTACAAGTACATTAGAGGACATTATAGACAAAAAGCAGGGGACCTTTTTACCCATAAAGTGGATCACCGTACCAGAGGCCACCCCTTTAGACTATAAGAAAAGAACTTTCATTTGAAGCAACGTAGGGGGTTCTTCATAGTCAGGACAGTGAGGTTGTGGAATGCACTGCCAGGTGATGTTGTGATGGCTGATTCAGTTAATGCCTTTAAGAATGGCTTGGATGTTTTTTTGGACAGACATAATATCAAAGGCTATTGTGATACTAAGCTCTATAGTTAGTATAGGTATGGGTATATAGAATTTAATTAAAAGTAGGGAGGGGTGTGTGTATGGATGCTGGGTTTTCATTTGGAGGGGTTGAACTTGATGGTCTTTGTCTTTTTTCAACCCAATTTAACTATGTAACTATGTCATCCCTTAAAATATAACTCTCAGGATCTCTTAGGGGTTCTGAGAGTTGCAGTTCATTGCACCTATATGTTCATTATGCCTGGGCTTAATGCAATAATTTGAATACAGTTCTGCAGTGACTGGCATGTCTAGGGTTAATGCAATATGCTAAATCCTTTTCTGCAGTAACATACATCCCAACTGTCCCTCTTTACTATTTTTGTCACCCAGCCTGCCGTCCCAGAGTACCATTTTTTATGCCGTTTTCTGTTTCAAATCTAACAAGATAAGACTGTGATATCACTCATCACTCACACAGTAGTTGGGGACACTTGGGGGTCCACTACTGTGTTATGAAATACTTGAGGGGCACAGTGTATCATAAAATGCTTGGGGGCTGACAAATGTTTAAATGTATTAAGTGCACAAAACTCAAATTGAAAAAATTCAAACAAATTTTAAATGTGAGTTTTAGAGGCAAATTTAAGATTTGGCAGATTATTGAAAATGATTTTGCTACTTTCCATTTTTTTGTGCTTTTTTTCAATCGAACTTTCAAGTTTGAATGTCTTTAACAAATAAGTTCACATACATATGACAACGATGACTTATTGTATTTGTGTGGAGAAGAGCAAAGCTGAGGTGGAACAGGAAAGTGGTGGGGCATTGCAATGGGCAGAATTAGAGGTAGGCAGAAGAGGCAAGTTCCTATGGCACAGAGGTGGGGAAGGTACTCGGTATGTGCCTCTTCCATCACTTACCCCTAGTCCTGACCCTTGTTCACTTTGACTTCAGTCAAAAGAAAGAACAAAATAATCAGTTAATTCTGTTTCACATATGCAACCTAACTGTAAAAACAAGTTTTGTTATATAGTTACCATCAAACTTGTAGCCACGTTGGTAGATCTAGTTATTGGAGGCAGAGTGACTCACAAAAGTGTTGACATCCCTTGTATTTCACATTATTTTCGTTTGGTGTGTTAGTGAGTGATTGCTATGAACCCCCTAAAGAATCTGGTACAACCAACTGCCGTCAAAAGTCACATAATAAGCTAGACAAAGTACAACTGTGTGTAATTAAACTAACACATTATCCCAAAATAAATGCATCAGTTTTCATAAATATTATGTGGCATGGTGACAAAAAGGTCCCCAGTTTCCTGGGGAAAAGTGATTGATGGAATGTATGTTGGGCCACTGATTCTCAGATATTGTTACTGAGGTGAGACCAGTAGTGCTCTTAGCAGAGAAACACTATGTCTCTCTGCAAGGTTTTTGTAATTGATGATCCGGGACTGGTCTTACTGGGAACCCGCAAGAGTAAGGTGGGGCGGATTCACAAATCCGTAGGCCAGGTTTTCAAGAGGCTCTAGGCCTATTTAGTACACCTGATGCTCAGCAGCAGTGCTGAATGTGCGTGAGACAAACTGCTGGTGTTCTCAGCTTCAGGAGAGAAAGCAAAGCATTTATTTTGTGTTAGCCAGGAGGCTGGATATTTCTGTTAAACTGCTGTTTTTCGGTTACCTTCCCTCAGAGTGAGGTTATCTATGTCTAGAAGCCTCATCCAGTGAAGCACCAGTCTAACACGTTCAGCACGCTAAGTAAGGATCTCGCTTTGGAGATATATCCAGTAGATACGTACAGCTACACAATCTTGCAGCACCGCAGTACAATGGTGGCTCTGATCGTGATGGTTACTGGACGATGGCAGAAGCAGCGAGTAACCCCCATGAGGGCCCTGAATTGGTAACCCGGATAGGGTCAAGTGAGTGCACGGCGGATCGCTGTAATGATGGTGCGGCAGAGTGTGCAGACAGCTATTATAGCAACAATAGCTATTTGATTATGTGGTCCTATTTAGAGCTCTGCAATACAATATAGACAGCATTTTATCTACCGCTATGGAGAGAGCATGAAACCAGACCTTCTACCTAGACTCATATTTGTTACTTTGTAACATTACCAGTATTTCCTAGTATTTTGATACAATTAAATAGTTGCGAGTGAGATTAACAACTGTTACATAGTTTGATTTTAAGTATTCTCCTCTCTTAAACAAGGGGTGTTTTAACACGGATATGATTATCTGTATTTCTTAGTATTTCTTAGTATTGATGTATTTTGAGTTATGCTATTGGATGCATTGTGATGATGACAAGGATGACATGTCAGCCAATTAACTTACTTTGAGAAAGGCCTCGGAGAGGCCTAAACGTTAGTCTTTTTTTAATAAAACATTATTTAATTTTTAAGTCCTGAGAGTGCGGACCTTCTTTACTGAATAATTATTTCAAAAATTTTGGACACTGCACCCAGGCAAGTTGAACCTAGTGACGAGAGTGCCGACTCCCCCAAAGTTCTATATATATATATTCGGCCTTTTTCAGCAGGATTCAGCCGAATCCTTCTGCCCGGCCAAAACTAATCCGAACCCTAATTTACATATGCAAATTAGGGGCGGGGAGGGAAATAGTGTTACTTTTTGTCACAAAACAAGGAAGTAAAAAATGTTTTCCCCTTCCCACCCCTAATTTACATATGCAAATTAGGGTTCGGATTCGGTTCGGTATTCGGCCGAATCCTTCACCAAAATAGTGGATTCGGTGCATACCTAAAATATATATATTATGTTACCCGTAAATTTGAATACAACATACCTGACAAAGCTTGGGCAATTTACCAAGAAGAATGACTGTTTGCAGGATCCAGCAAAGCTACATGCAGGTACGTGCTTGGCAAAAAATGACAAGTTCAAATGCAGCCAACAGTGATTCTACAAAATATTGATATGGCTTCAAGTGGGGGTAAATACCAACAAACACTCATTATTTTTTGCTTCTTTGTTTACTTTTGTGTCAAATGAAAAAAAATTGCAATTTCTAAGAGTTCAAATACGTTGTTTAAAAATCAAATCTCAAATGAATCCATTTTAATTTCAGGCAGTGTGGAAAATGTTGAAAAATTCAAGGTGATGATTATTTATGAAAGGCTGTATATGGCTTCCTTGTAATTCATGGTGTCCTACAGGCAGCACACAATGGGTTAAGGTCTAATCCAACCCTGGTAGGACAGAAGCATAATGACCAATAAACAGTGGCTATATTAGACCCCCCATTACTCCCTCTAGCAGTGTTTTTTCTGTCCTAACTAGGGTAGGAAGCAGAGGGACCAGATAGTCTGAAGATCTGGGCCCTGAGGGGTTTGAGGGGCGCATGGGTAATTACCTGAGGATGGATTACCTAGGGGGAGGATCGCAAGGCTCTTAGGCGTACCTGGCAAATTGGTGGTGCGGCAGAGTTTCTGGTGGCGCCATGTGGAGGAGAAAAGCCTCTTGTCAGGTTGCGGCTGCTGCTTCAGGTGTGAGTCACTGGGAGAGCAGGTGCGATGATGTCATCAGTGTACGCTGTTTCTGTGCTGTGGGAAAGCGAGTGAGAGAAAGTGCTGCTGTGAGTAGGAGATGCCTTTATGCTCTTTGGGGTAAATTATGCTGGCTTCTGGGAGCTATTTAGGGGCCCCTCCTGCTCCTTGACATTGCCGCTTGGTGCTACTGCAGTTCCTGTGGTCACGCAGCCAGGCTGCTGAGATTGTATTACAGGCTGTGAAGAAGATGTCTGACTCTGCCAGAGCATCTGGGAAAAGGAAGAGAAAATCCAGACACTGTTTCTGCTTGGGCTGTGAACAACCTTTACCTGACAACTGCCTTGGGATAACTGTGACCGTTGCTCCCGGTCCACTTCTAGTGAAAGTAAAGTGGATCAGTTTGTGGCTTTGTTTAAAGAAACTTTTCAGGACTTTAAATCAGGATCCTCAAAACGGCATGCCCCTAGTGCCCCAAGTTCATGCCAGTCTGAGTCTGAGGCTGCCTCGGTGCATTCTGATGTTCATCTTCCTCAGAGTGCAGATTGAATAAATGGAAAGAGGAGTTATTTTTCTTTTCAGTGGAGAAGGTGTCGAAATTAATTAAAGAAGTTAAAAAAGTTACGGGATTTTCTCTTCCTTTTCCCAGATGCTCTGGCAGAGTCAGACATCTTCACAGCCTGTAATACAATCTCAGCAGCCTGGCTGCATGACCACAGGAACTGCAGTAGCTCCAAGCGGCAATGTTAGTGGAGAAAGTGTCGAAATTAAAGAAGTTAAAAAAGTTACGGGCCATAGTAGTTCACCTCCTGCAGTTGCAGTCAACATTTGCCCTTTTTTTCAGAGAAGAAGTCTAGTACCTTTCCAGTACATCCTTCTATTTCAAAAATCACTGAGCAGGAATGGAGAGATCCAGGAAAAAAGCCAGAGGTTTAAGCTTATGTTTCCCTTTGATGGGAAGGATATTGGGCAGTGGGAGGGTCCCCCAAAAGTGGATATACCGGTTGCTAGGTTGTCAAGGAGGACAACTATTCCGGTAGAGGAATCCGCGATCAAAGACTAAATAGATCGATGAGCAGAGTGTTCATTAAGAAGAACCTATATGGCAGGCTCAAATGCATGCAAACTAGTGCTTGCTGCTGTGTCAGTGTCTGGGGCGGTAACGTTTTGGATCAACTCCTTAGAGGAGGAGATTAAAGCAGGAACCTCAAGAGACAGCTTGTTGGACATGATGGACACAATCAAGTTGGGATCGGATTATATATGTGATGTGTCTAGTGAAATTTTGAAGTTGGGAGCAAGGACAATGGTGTTGTCAACAGCAGAGAGAAGAGCTCTCTGTCTTAAAGCCTGTTTGGCAGATATGGCATCAAAGAATAGCCTGGTATTGATTGCCTTTTTAGCCTGGGAAGTTGTTTGGTAGCCCATTAGACAAGCAACTGGACAATCTGGTCTCTGCCACAGGACAGACAAAAGTTTTCAGGGAAGATGCCCTTTTGTTCCTTATCAAGAAGGTCATCCCCTCGCTCAAACTCGGCACGGAGAACAGATAGGGAGTTTGACAGGTCTGCAGGATTCAGATCCAGGCAGAGAAATTTCAAATCAAGATGGGCTGATAAGGAGCTCAAACAGAAGAAGGAACCCAACCAAGGAAATGGAGGGTCTTTCTGGTGGCAGAGTACAGGAGGAAGTGGGACTACTTCGGATTCCTGGGTCCTCAATATGATAAAAGAGGGGTACTTCATAAATTTCCACTCTCCCCCGAAGCAAAAGTTCTGTGTCAACGGTATAAAAGTGGATCAAGAAAGACAACAGGCTCTAGAGAAGTCAATAACAGGCAGAAGTCGAATTTGGATCCGGTGACATCCATCAGGTTTCTGGGGCTCCAGATAGAAACAAGGGAGATGAAAGTCTTGCTTCCTCAGGACAAAATATTAGCTCTACAGTCTGCAGTGAGTTCTGAAACACTCCCATCTTGTTCCTCTGCGGTATGCCATGAAAGTTTTGGGGTTGATGATGGCTTCATTGGAGGCAGTTCCTTGGGCGAAAGCTCATATCCATCCACTCCAACGTCAAATCTTGCAAGAGTGGAATCAGTCACCAAACTCTCCAGACAGGAAGTTCTCTGTTTCAGCCAGTCTCAAGAGAGATCTGATCTGGTGGAGCAAATCTCAGATTCTGGGCAGTGGAAGATGCTTCAAAGTGCCAGAGTTTATTTCACTGCGTAAGGTTGGGGAGCTCACCTAGGAGGGCACATGGTCCAAAACAGGTGGTCATCATGGGAGGTGGCTCAGTCCTTGAGAGTGGTCAGACTGGCTCTGATAAAGGCTGGTGAAGAATCGACAAGTTCTGGTTCACTCCGACAACATGGTAACAGTGACCTACCTAAACAAGCAAGGAGGGACTAGGGTTCCTCGTTTGATAGAAGAGTGCCACAGGATAATGTCTTGGGCGGAGAACAATCTTCAATTTATCAAGGCAGTTCACATAAGAGGTGTGGAGAATTGTGTGACAGATTCCTGGAGCAAAGTGGCCCTGAATTCAAAGGGAGTGGGAACTCAATACTGGGTTTTTCATCACCTCACTCTCAGGTGGGGGTGTCCCAAGACCTGATGGCAACACAGCGGAACAGGAAGCAGTCCCTTTTCTGCTCTCTGTCGAAAGAGGACAATCCAACCTTTGTGGATGCAATGTTGGAACCATGGACTTTCAGGATGGCAAACATCTTTCCCCCTTTACCAATGGTTCAGAGGGTGCTCCAGAAAATCAGGCAGGATCGGGCTTCAGTGATCTTGATTGCTCCCTTTTGACCCAGGAGAACGTGGCTTTCGGATCTGATGGTGATGTCCGAAGGGGAGTATTGGGTTCTTCCAACCAGGGAAGATCTTCTCATTCAGAAATGCCTGAAGCACCCAAATCCTGCCAGATGGAGTCTAATGGCTTGGAGGCTGAGAGGCAATTACTAGTTCTTCAAGGTCTCCCACATGAGGTGGTAGGTACCTTGTTGCTGGCCAAGAAACAGTCAACATCCAAGGTGTATACCAGGGTATGAATGGTCTTTTGTTCCTGGTGCAGAGTAAAGAATTTTTCTCCGGATGTATGTCCCTTGCCAGAGGTCCTCCAGTTCCTGCAGGATGGGTTTTCTAAAGCCAAACACTTTAAAACTTCATATATATGCACTTTCTATCTTCCTTTCCAAGAATCTGGCGAGTGAACCTCTAGTAAGGAGGTTTGTTAAAGCAGTGTCAAGAATCAGGCCAAGACTCAGTTTCATTGTACCTCTTTTTGATTTAAATACTGTTCTGACAGCATTGTGTGCTTCCCCCTTTGAGCTTTTACAGGAGATCAGTCTGAGACATCTTTCATGTAAAGCAGCTTTTCTGGTGGCGATAACGTCTGCAAGTAGAATTGGGGAACTCCAACCCTTGGCGGCAGTACCTCCTTATACTCTGTTTTATCCAAATAAGGTGATATTGAGGACCTTGCCTTATTTCATGCCTAAAGTGTTGTCAGCGGCAAATGTTAACTCGCACATAGTTTTGCCTGCATTCTGCCAGCAACCCACTAATTTGGTGGAGGAAAAGTTACAATTTCTGGATCTTCACAGATGTCTGTCAATGTATATTGAAAGATCAAATCAATTTAGGTCTTCAGACTGTTTGTTCATTCTCTTTGCTGGCAAAAGAAAGGGAGAGAGAGCCTCTAAAGCAACAATTGCCTCCTGGGTGAAGCCATTATCCAGTCGAGTTGGATATAGAACCACCTTTTCCTCTGCAAGCTCATTTGACTAGTCACTAGAGCAATGGCTACTTCCTGGGCAGAAAGATCAGCAGTGGATATGACAGAAATCTGTAGAGCGGCCTCATCGAGTAATGTGCATACCTTTGCAAAGCATTATAAGTTGGATTTAGCAGCCTCTCAAGATGCAGCTTTTGGCAGCAGAATTCTTGAAGCAGTCCTTCATGCGGTTTAATGGAGTCTTGTTTTTTTTTGTTTTTTCTTATAATCCCTCCCTGTTAGCTTGCTAAATCTCATTGTTTGCTGCCTGTAGGACGCCAAGAAAATGGAAAATTTGTCCTTACCTGAAATTTTCCTTTTCTTTAGGCAGCACATTTGTTGTGGCCCTCCCAATAAAGTATTCAGCATTGATTCTGTGTTTTTATTCTTCCTCAAAGTTAGCTTGTCAATTAACACTGCTGGAGGGAGTAACAGGGGGGTGGGGTCTAATATAGCCTCTGTTTTTGGTCATTATGCTTCTGTCCTACCAGGGTTGGATCAGACATTGGATTAACCCATGGTGTGCTGCCTTACGGACTAAAGAATAGGAAATTTTCAGGTAAGGACAATTTTTCAGTATTTTGCCTCTTTTGTACATGTTATGCATGTTGGAGGGGAGTATTTTTTCTGAATTTGTTCGGGTGGCTAGAATTCTTCACATTTCTGTAATAGCCGAAGAAAACCACAAATAATAAAATTCTTTCGCCAACATCCTGTTACATAGAATTAATGAGTAAAACATCATAATGTTACTATGTTATTATGTAACCGCAAATTATATATTTGCATTTTTGATAAATCTCACCCTTACACATTTTTATCATTTAAATGAATATCTTAGTCTCTGCTATCAAAAAAGTGTTTTGGTTATAATGGTTATAATTATTGATTTGATTTTACTATGGAGAGTGGAGCAGGAGGTTCATTAATCATTGTTTGGTCTGTAGATTTTTGGAGTCTAATACAATGAATATACAATGGGAATGAATACAAACCCCTTAGATGATGGCAAACAGATTGCAGTGAATGTTTTACACACTGAATGCAGGTAAGAATGCGTTTACCCAAGAGAAAAAGCCAGATTGCTGGCGAATGAGAATATCGGTGGATGAGCACACAGTAAAAATACATATAAATATATTTGATGCAGTGATGTGTTCCTGGGACCTGTAAAAATGAATGCAATAATTAGCATTCCCATAAAATAAAAATGTTAAAGGGATTCGGTCATGATTAATGCTCTCATTCTCCAGATTAGTCTTGCTATAATTACAAATGTGGTCACATGTAATACTTTTTTATTTCTATGCTCTATATGTACAAACATTTGTTATGCTTTTCATGTAATGTTCTTTCTCTTTATTTTGCCCAGTTTTACGGGCAGTTTAGAGATACCTTGTGTGTCTGGTAAAACATGGCTGACTGGGCCCTAGTAAACACTTACACGTAAACCTGTTTTTTTTTTCTCCAGACTTAAACAAGGTATAGGTATTTGACTTTTGTATTGTGCTGGAGCAACACATTGGTCGGTTTGCTCTCGGACACTCACCCTCCCCCCACGCTCTCTAGGCTTCCTTAACTACCCGGAGGTAACAGTTTGTTGTGCCCCTGCTAGTAAGAGCTTATCATCCTTTAAGGGGGAGACTCTCTCCTCTCCTTTTTTTTTTTACTTGTCTATTCCATTTGCTTTCTTCCCTACTTCTTCTACATCTACATCTTTCTCCCCACCTTACTGTAAACTCTCTCCTTCCTACCTTTTACACTCCCCTTTCCCACCCGCCTTCCCCCCCTTTTTTAATTTTTTCCTGTTCCCGAATTTCCCTCTTCCTTCTCTTTTCTTCCATCTGTAATCCTTATTGGGTCTACCAACAGTACTTAACATAATGCAGTCACGACAGCCGTCAGTGGCTAAAGTGGGTAATACCCAGGTGAATGTAGTCTGCCTAAATGCAAACAGCCTCAATTCTCCTAAAAAACGCTTTCTACTTAGTGCAGAATTAAGACGTTTAAAAGCTCAAGTAGCTTTCGTACAAGAAACTCATTTTAAATTGGCCTCGGCCCCCCGGTGGTCAAATAAATATTTTCCGGAGATGTATAGTAGCGTTCCCCAAAGGAATAAGACTAAGGGGGTGGCCATTCTCTTTGGAAGGAACTTCAACTTTAAGGTCCTATCTGCAAAAAAAAGACCCTAATGGGAGGTTTGTCTTTGTTAAAGGCACCCTAGGTACTCAGAAAGTCACCTTTGCAAATGTTTACCTGCCCAATGACCATCAAGATGTAGCATTCCACAACATCTCAGAGGTCCTGCTGAGCTTCGCAGAAGGCCTTTTAATCTTGGGTGGGGATTTGAATGTTCCTCTTTTTTTTTTTTTTTGTAACTTATATTTTTATTTGCTTCACATAAATGATACATCCATATAGCATTTGTCACTTCCAATCAACCAACAGCAGAGAAATAGTACACACAAAGACAGGCATGTCATAATGATTATATAGTGAACAGACAAAGGCAACATGCGAAACCCTAAGCTTATCCTGATGAAGGGGCGGGTGGAGGGGCAGGTGGAGGGTGGAAACCCTGTGGGTTGGAATTAGCCAGGCCACTCAGTATCCATATGTCCCAAATCTTCGTGAACCGATCCACTGTATCATTGATGTGAGCTATACCCAGTTCAAAAGCACGATTTGCATTCACCCTGTTAAGCACCTCAGTAAGACTCGGTGGAGTGATGCTCTTCCATTTAGATGAAATCGCCAGACGGGTGGCCGTCAAGATCTGATTGACTAATGCCTGCCCACATCTACGTAACCCGGGTAAAGGTTTGCCCAGAAGCAGGGTTACTGGATCCATTGCAATGGGACGCTTCAACAATTGGCCTAACAGATTCGCCACCTCAGTCCAAAGTGGTTGAATTAGCGGGCAGTCCCAAAAAGTATGTAGCATGGTCCCATGGGAACCACAGTTCCTCCAGCATAGAGGTGAGGAATTTTGGAATAACTTGTGCAGACGTACAGGCGTATAATACCAGCAGGTCAATACTTTATATATCTGTTCCTTTTGACGAGCACAGACAACCACCCGTTTCGCATTGTCCCATATCAGAGGCCAGTCTCCAGCCGGTATCGGTTGTGGGAGAGCTTGGTCCCATTTATCCATATAATTATGCCTGGGCTGTGAACCATCCGGGGAGACTGTCAGCAAGGTGTAAATTCTGGAGATGAGGCCTTTTTGGGGTAGACCATTAGCTGCAAGCATTTCGAAAGGCGTGGGAGAGTTAGCCTTGGCATATGAAATGTATGGCGCGAGGAAATGGCAGAGCTGGAAGTACTCAAACCACTTTATGTCAGTCCGAGGCTGTCTATCTCTGAGTGCTTGGAAGGGTAGAATCAGGTGGGTTTGAGGGTCGAGAAGTTCTTTGATCGTGAAAAGCTGGAGTTGAGACCAAGTAGCACAAAAGGAAGGATCAGTCCCCGGCCGAAAAGCCGGATTATTCAAATAAGTAACCAACAGGGATCTAGTCGAGATCAACTTGTGCTTGTGTCTAGTCTTGAGCCATACTGAATAAGTCAATTTCGTTGCTGACGAGGCTGATGGGGAGATCCGAGTAGGAGAGGCAGGGTCCCATATAAGAGCATTGAGATGATACTCGCCCGCCACTAAATTTTCAATACAGCCCCAAGAAGTAGACGGGAGGTGTCTCGACCACACAAGAATGTGTCGCAGCTGTGCAGCTTCGTAATACTTCAGAAGGTTGGGGACCCCAAGGCCACCCCTCGATTGTACAGTCATCATTACCGATTTTGCGACTCTGTGACTTCGGTAGGACCACACAAAGTTATGGAATAAAGTTTGAATGTCCTTAAGAGCTTTGGGAGAAATATGAATGGGCAGAGTCTCAAACAAATAAAGGAACTTCGGTAGAATGGACATCTTAATAACTGCTATCCGCCCAAGCCAAGAAATAGTAGATTTAGTCCATTTCAGGAAGAAGGTCCTCAGCTGTTGTATGAGCGGCTTAAAATTAAGACTAAAAAGTTGGGTATGAGAGGCTGCAATTTGGGTCCCCAAATAGGATAGGGAGTCCACCCTCCACCTATAGCTAAACTTAGGTTTCAGAGCTTCCAAAACCCCAACATTCATGTTAAGAGGTAATGCCTCCGTCTTGGTGATGTTTAGTTTATAGCCTGAAATATTACTGTATGTGTCAAGGACCCGATGCAAGTTGGGTAGGGAGACAAGGGGATTGGTCAATGTGAGTAGGACATCGTCTGCAAAAAGGGCAATTTTGTACTGTGTAGGGCCCACTAAAACCCCCCATATGTCAGGATGAGTGCGAATAGCTGCGGCCAAAGGTTCTATGCTCAGGGCGTAGAGCAAGGGGGAAAGGGGACAACCTTGTCTAGTACCGTTATGGATCGGGATGGGTCTGCGAGACTGCCCTGGGAGTTTAAGATAAGTAGAGGGGGAGCTGTAAAGACTCTGTAGAGCAGCCAAGTAAGGGCCCGAGAAATTCAAGTGTCTCAATAGGCCAAATAGGTACGACCAGTCCAGCCGATCGAATGCCTTTTCGGCGTCTAAACTAAGCACTAAAGAGCTTTCCTTACGTCTCTGAAGTAGTTCAATCAGGTCAATGGTGCGTCTCGTGTTGTCCCCTGCTTGTCGACCCAAAATAAAACCGACCTGATCCCGGTTGATAAGTTTAGGCAGTAGTGGGGCTAAGCGATTTGCCAGAATTTTAGTGAATAACTTAAGATCGGAGTTCAAAAGTGCTATTGGCCGATAGTTCGTACACCTCGTGTGATCTTTCCCCTCTTTGGGTATGAGGGTCAGGTAGGAAGTCAAATTGGAAGGAGGAATAGGTTCACCATGGAGGTATTGATTAAAAAGCCGCACTAAGTATGGCAGCAAAACATGTTGGTAGAGCTTGTAATATTTGTAAGTCAGACCGTCTGGGCCAGGAGTTTTGCCACCGGGCATGCGTTTAAGTGTGGTGGATAGTTCCTCCATGGAGATGTCCTTATTGAGTACTTCCAAATCAACTTCCGTAAGACCCGGGAGGTCAAGGGTGGCAAAAAATTGAGCAATAAGGCTTGAGTGGCAATTCTTGTCCTCCGTAGGAGGGGTCAAGTTATATAGTTTGTGGTAAAAGTCATAAAATTGAGCGCCTATTTGGTCAGGGTTATATGTAAGTGACCCAGTGGGCAGTGTAAGGGAAGTAATTCTAGATCGAACTTGCTGGTCTCTAAGCTTTCTTGCCAGGAGGGTATGCTGTTTATCGGCCTTCTCATAAAATAGCTGTCTCGTCCATATTATAGCCTTTTCAGCTTGTTGCTGTCGTAGGGCAGCCAAATCCTTACGAACTTTGTTGATTTCCCTCAGTAAGGAATCAGTACAGCCCAGATTGAGTTGTGTTTCTAGATCCCTCAACTGCCTATGAAGTGTAAGATAACTGGCATTTGCCACTTTCTTCCTATGTGCCGTTATACCTATCAGACGTCCCCTAATTGTGGCTTTATGAGCTTCCCACAAAGTTGTCAGAGAGGTAACGGAGCCCTCATTAATTTGGAAGTATTCCTTCAAATCACCCTCTATTCGAGAGAACACTTCTTTGTCATTTAGGATGGATTCATTAAGGCGCCAGTGGGCTTCCCGGGGTGGGGGTTTAAATAATTCCAGAACCAGGAGTATCGGAGCGTGGTCCGACCAGGTAATCGGCAGAATTTCAGACTCATATGGTAGGTGTAGGCAAGGGTAAGATATGAAAAAGTAGTCAATACGTGAGTGTGATTTATAAATAGGCGAGTAGAATGTGTACTGTTTGTCCTTCGGATGTTTAGTGCGCCAAGCGTCAAAAAGTTGGGACTGTCGGATAAGTTGTCTAAAAGACGTAGATAAGTTATGGGCCGCCTGGTCGGGGGAGGGCTCTGATCTGTCCGTCACCTGAGAGAATGTCAGATTAAAGTCTCCCCCCATGACCACATAAGGGGAGCTGAATTGTTGGGATTTAGAAATCACTTTACGTAGAAAACTAATCTGTTTTTTGTTAGGGGAGTACACATTAACCAATAACAATGGCACATTAGCATACATTCCTTTCAACACCAAATAATGGCCATGTGGGTCAACAAGAGTTTGGTCGACCAGGAAAGGGCAATCTTTATGAATAAGGATAGCAACCCCTGCTTTCTTATAGGGGCCCGAGGAGTAGTAGGCTCTGGGATAAAGTTTAGAAGTAAGGGTATGGGGGCTGTCTTTCCGAAAAATGGGTTTCTTGAATGAAAGCAATGTCGGCTCGCAAATGTTTGAGCTCCTTCAAGGCCAAGTATCTCTTATGAATGCTATTAAGGCCTTTTACATTTATGGACACAAGTTTAGCCATGGTTATCTATGAGTGAAATATGCCCTTCTGTCTCGAAGTTTTTCAAATTCAGGGACCTGACATATAGTCGACCAAAGGCCCTTGGCTCCCCACAATGGCAAGCGTGTACCCCATAAGCAAAAGATCGGAAGTGGGTAACCATAATGCAAGTCAAAATATCAAGCAAAACAAGGTTAAATAGTAAGTGCAGGAACCAGCACTTAAGAAACAGTTGCAGTACTGAACACATTTGAAATGAATCAAACACACAATAAAAAGTAAAAATGACAAGTAAATATAAACTTAGTAAAGCAATTTAAACAACTCAAGGGTGATTCTCTTTTCACTCTTGTGACGATAGTCCAATAAAGTAATCTCGACTGACAGAATCAGGGAAAATAAGGCACCGACACTAAGCCTAGTGCCTGTAGGAGGTAGACCGTGTACCTCCAATGAGGGGTGAAGATCCGTAACCCAGCGGGGTCCGCCGCAGGCCAAGCAGGTAGAAAAAAGAGGCTCCATGTCCAAGGATCGTCTCGTAGCGAAATCGTGACAGGGAAAGCCCACTTTCTTGAGAACGTGAAGAAAAGCATATCAAGTAGGGTGATCAGGTGTCCCGAGGAGGTGAAGGGCTTAAGGCCAGTTTTGGTGATGAATCCTGTCGTCGGACTGTGGACCACTGGGGGGCAAGTGGTGGTGGTGGCCCCTCTGTCGTGGATCCTTTGCGAGGGGACAACCCCTCTTGAAGCGATAGGCCAAGCGCCTTCAAAAAACGAGATCCATTCCGTGGATTGTGCAGGGTATAGGTTTGGCCTGCTCGCGTAACAACTAATTTAAATGGAAAGCCCCATCTGTATGGGTATAGGTTTGGCCTGCTCGCGTAACAACTAATTTAAATGGAAAGCCCCATCTGTATAGTATGCCATGCTCCTTCAGTGTTTGCGTAACAGGACGGAGTTCCCTCCGCTTGCCCAAAGTGATTGGAGAAAGGTCTGTAAAGATCTGGATTTTATGGTTGCGGAACCCCAGAATCTGTGTAGCTCTCGTCTTTGCCAAAATAGCTTCCTTGCCCTGGAAATAATGAAAGCAGGCGATGATATCGCGTGGAGGCTTTGGCGCCAAAGGTTTAGGGCCTAGCGACCTGTGCGCCCTGTCAAATTGCCAGAGATCGGGCGGCGAATCCGGGCATATATGAGAGCAAAGGTCCTTAAGGTAGCTTGATATGTCAGATGGGGAGACTTCTTCAGGGATCCCCCTGAACCTCAAATTTTGTCTCCGTGACCTATTTTCCAGGTCTTCGCACATGTCACGTAGCTGAAAAACTTCATCTTTGAGAGCAGCATTATCCTCCTCTACATACATCAGGCGCTGTGCTATATCATCAGTGTAATTTTCTAGTTTATCAGTACGATCCCCAAGATCAGTAATTACCTTCCGAACCTCCTTCATTGCCGAATTAACAGCCGCAGCTACAGTTTGCGTAATGGTGGAGGTCAAAGCAGATTGTAGGTGCGCCAACTGGTCCGCCAAAATTTGCGGCGTCACTGGCTGGCCCTCCATATGCTGCGAGGTAGCTAAGTCAGAGGGGGATTTGAATGTTCCTCTTGACCCAATCATTGATTGCTCTTTAGGCAAATCCAGTGTACCTGTGAGTGTGATTCGTAATATCGTTAAAGACTTACATCGTCTACAGGTAGTAGACTCATGGCGTCTTGTCAAACCCAGAGGAAAGGACTATACCTTTTACTCTGCTAGACATAACCTTTATACTAGAATTGATTATTTGTTCCTATCTTACCACCACCTTGGCGCTTTGGGTAATGCTGAAATTTACACACGCTCATGGTCAGACCATGCTCCTTTGTCCATGACAGTTTCTTTGAACACAGACTTCTCTAGGGAAGGCACTTGGAGATTGAACGAGGAAGGGCTGAAAGATAAGGCATTTCTGGATGACTTAACTTAACTTAACTTAGCTCTTAAGAATTATTTTAAGGAAAATGTGACAGACGATGTTAACCCCATCACAGTATGGGAAGCCCATAAATGCTATATCAGGGGCATCCTCATCCAACTAGGCTCTAGGAGGAAACAGGCACATAAGGCCAAACACGAGAAACTGCTTCTTGAAATTCAAAAATTGGAAACTGCAACTCTATCGAAATTACTTGAGTTACACACAGAATTGACAAACCATCATAACCTCTTTACGGAAAAAGTCATATAGAGAATGAGGAATTGCTTTTATGAACACAGGGACAAATGTGGCAGATTGCTTGCACGCCTCTTACTTATGCAAGTCTCCAGAAACCATATCCATAGCATACAATCTAAGACAGGTGGTGCATTGCATCACCCTCATATAGCACAGGAATTTCATAGGTACTACTCTGAATTATATCAGCTTAAATCCTCAACAGTAGTTGATGGAATCCCTCATACTGAAGCCATAGATAAATTTCTCAACTCAGTTACTATCCCCTGCTTAAATTCGGCTCAGCAACTAGCTCTAGATGCAGACATTGCAGCTAATGAAGTTTCCCAAGTGATTAAATCATCTCCGACAGGCAAAAGCCCAGGTCCAGATGGATACACCATAGGCTACTACAAAACATGCTCAGATCTCCTTATCCCTCTTTTGACCAAAGCATTCAATGCTCTACAAACTGGCGCTCACCTTTCTTATACTTCTTTGGAAGCACACATTTCCCTACTATTGAAATCTAACAAAAACCCAGAAGATCCTGGCAGCTACAGACCCATTTCCCTGATAAATGTTGACGTAAAGCTTTTAGCAAAAATAGTGGCTCTCAGAATACAAAAAGTACTTAACCCCTTGATTGGTCTTGATCAAACTGGCTTTATCACTGGTAGAGAATCCAGAGACAACACTAATAAATTAATTAATATACTTCATCATGCAAAGCATACCAATACCCCTCTCATGCTTCTGTCTACAGATGCCGAAAAGGCTTTTGATAGAGTCAACTGGACATACATGTTCAGGTGTCTTACCAAATTTGAGTGAACTTATTAGTAAATGGATCCAGTCTTTATACGATGGACCTGTAGCTAGAGTCAGGGTAAACAGGGTGCTTTCAAATAACATAAACATCAAAAATGGCACCAGGCAGGGATGCCCCCTCTCACCCACTTTCTTTGCCCTCGCCTTGGAACCTCTTCTTATACATAGCAGGTCTCATTTAGACATTTCTGGCATTGAGATTAGGGATAGACAACATGAAATAGCATCTTATGTGGACGACCTACTTCTTTTCATAACGAATCCTCTAATCTCAATCCCCAATTTAAATAACTTATTTGAAATATTTGGAAAGTTAAGCAATTTTAAGATAAACTATCCCCAGCACTAAATGTATCTATCCACCCTCACGATTCAGGGGCTTTCTCAGAACTTCCCATATAGTTGGACACATAAACAGCTTATTTACTTAGGCATTACGATTACCAAAGACCAGGTCCGGACTGAGAATTAAAATAGGCCCTGGCATTTCAGGTACACAGAGGTACACAGAGGCCCAATCAGCCCACATAGAGACCCTAACAGCCCCCACCAGCCCACTAAATACTGACTTTATATAGGACCTTATAGCAGCCCCTCTGGCATTTGCCAGAACCCACAGATTGCCAGTCCGGGCCTGCCAAAGACTATGACGAATGGGTGGAAGTCAATTGTAAGAAATTACACAACACTTTAGCTAAAGATCTTCGAACTTGGTCTAAGCAACCTATGTCCTGGGTGGGCCGAATTAATGTCATTAAAATGAATCTTATGCCTCATTTGCTCTATATGTTTCAATGTGTCCGACTTTACAGCCCTAGTAATTGGCTGAGGTCCTTTAAAATCCTCCATTATCAAATTTATATGGAATGACAGACCCCCAAGGAAGAAATCAGCTATCCTACACAGGAAAAAAATTGAAGGTGGCCTAGCTCCCCAGACTGCACACATTACCTTAAAGCGGCTATACTCAATAGGATACTTGATTGGTCTTACCATTTGGACAACAAGGGTTGGGTTGAAATCAAACAACAATCTACGGGTACACACCTTATACACCTGCCTTGGATAGATAAGATACACCAGAGGATATTGCATACCTCGCACCCACTACTCAGAAATACCTTGAAGACATGTGACCAAGTAAAATTTTTCCCTTCGCTTCTAATGCCAATTACAAACAACCCGGCATTTCCAGCCTAACGCCTTTCGTGAGTGGTTGGTGGATGGCCACCTACAATTTCTAGATGTGGTAGAGAAAGGGCAACTTGCTAGCCTAGACCTTCTTAAGCAAGCCACACCCAATGAGATCCTCCAAGACTATAAATACTGTCAAATCAAACATTTCTATGCCTACTTTGTTTATATATTTTAAAACGTTTATATCTGGAACGGTCTATTTCCTATGACGGACGAATGGCTAGTGTCAGAGGATCGATATCTATTACCCCACCCTCTATGACACCATAACACTATAGGGCCCAAGGCAGGATGGACTATAAGGGCTAATGGTCAACTGTGGACAATGGTCACTCATATAACTTATACTAGGCCATACAAATAAATGATCTCCACTCTGGTATTTAGATTCCAGAGTGTCAGCATAGTGTCAGCATGTCTCTTGGGGCCTCTTTTGCAGAAGTGTTGCTCAATTACTGGCTTTACCACAATGGCTATGTTTAGCCAACAGATGTTTACGAGGCTGTGGACAGTTGGAACCAGACAACTCTTATGTTGCAAAACTGCACATCTTACAGGAATGTATAAATGTATATGCCAGTAAGTCTCCTCGCCAGACCATGTATGGTATTTCCTTGTACCCCTTGTCACAATTACTGTAAATGCCTTCTGAAAGCTATATAATGCTTGGACCAAGAGGTGTGTCTTTGGTGAGTCCCTGGGTGACATTCTGTGTGTTACTCCAACAGCTTACCCAGACAAAACTGTTATGTTG
Organism: Xenopus laevis; assembly: GCF_017654675.1. Lineage (NCBI taxonomy): Eukaryota > Metazoa > Chordata > Amphibia > Anura > Pipidae > Xenopus > Xenopus laevis. The sequence goes on along the minus strand of NC_054372.1, from coordinate 76,309,456 downwards.
TATTCTGTGTGAATATATTGCCTGACTATTACTAAAGGTTTTCCTTTACTGAGTTTTGTCTTACACAAGGTCAAAATGGTGCTACTAAAAATACCATAAACTTGGGGGGGCAATAAAATGATGGGTAGGCAACTTACTCCGTTCGAACATCGATGTATTATGACGTCCCCTCCAAATCATACGATACCGCTTATTTATGACATTCTAGGTCTTATAATGGAAAAGAACAACGGACGTTCATAAAGGCTTGGGAAAGAGATTTCGGCTTGGAAATCTCTGAAGATTTACATAGAAGGGGTTTAGCTAACCTAATGTTCAGCTCTAGATGCTGTAAAATCCAAGAGTTAAACTATAAAATTTTGTGCAGGTGGTACTATACACTGATTAAGTTGAACCACATCTAGCTCAGTCAGTAACATATGTTGGAGATGTAAAGCTAATGTAGGTTCTCTTCTACATATATTCTGGGAATGCCCTGGCCTAGCCCGAGTATTGGGCTACGATTCTACAGCTTTGTTCTAGTATCTTAGGGAGGAAATTACCTAATTCCCCCGCTCGAATACTATTATTTTGGGAAGTGGAGAACGAAGAGGGAACCCCAGATACTACCTTAGAGTGGCACCTACTTAATGCCGCCAAGGTACTTATCCCTAGACTTTGGAAATCTACCAACCCTCCATCTGTTAAGGAATGGGCTATAAAAGTTAATGAAATAGTCAAATTTGAGAAGCGTTCCACCTTCTCTAGCAAGCAACACTCAAAATATAGAGACATATGGTTGAGATGGCTACTATTTAGAGATACAGACAATTATAAACAGCTATTGACATCCTGAGAAGGTAGTTTTCGGCCCAACTCTAGGCCTGATAGACATCCCAAGAGTTAGGCCCCCCCGGGAATTCTGATACCCCGAGCACTAAGGTACAAGGTAAAAATATTAAAGTTGTGGTGAACTGTTACGTATTTCCCGTTGCATGTTTCTGGTGATATACCCTGCTGGAGAACGTTGTTGTACTGTATTAACATGATGCACTGTATTAACATGTAAAAGTGCTGTGAGGTTTGGATACTTTGTACTTTGGCTTAGACCTCCCCCCTCCCTCCCTTTTTCTCATTTCTGTATCCCCCTTTATTTTCTTTATGTCAGAAACCAATAAAAATATATTTAAAAAAAAAAAAAAGAAAGAGCTAGCCCACCTTCTCAATGCTCAGAACTGCTTTGAGACAGCTATTGTTTCTCCCCATCCCATTGCCCAACATTTTGGAAGTAAGAAGAGGGACAAAAAAATTTTTTCCCGCATATAGCGCAGCAATTTTGATCACACCCCTTTCTGTGGCCACACCCCCTAATTACCATGTTTGTTTTACAAAATTTGTTATGAAAGTTTGAAATATTTCTTATCTAAACTGTGTTTTTGTGTCTCAAAATTGTTACAAAGTATCTTATTTGCACCTGTGGCTGTTATGGGCTCTCTGCTAAAAGCCAATTAAGTGATAAACTTTGTTTCTTTTTCTGGCTGTTCAGTGCAGAGAAAAGAGGGACTTTCCAGTAGAAATGAAGGACTGCGGGTTGAGCTGTCAAAAGAGGGACTGTCCCTCCGAAAAAGGGACAGTTGGGAGGTATGCCATTGTTTTTACCACAACAGGGTTTTTCCTGTTCGGGTGCTATTCTCATGTTAAGTGTAAGTGGGGCTAGGGAGCACCTTTAGCAATGCAAGCAAATCCTTCAAATCCATCTGATTAGCTGCTTAGTGTTCTGTTCATAGGCTGCTGATGGGCTTCTCGGGAGGGAAGAGGGAGGGTGATATCATTCCTACTTGCAGTATAGCAGTAAAGAGTGATTGAAGTTTAAGCATGTCACATGACTTGAGGGCACATGGGAAACTGACAATATGTCTAGCTCCAAACCAAATTTCAAAATTAAATATAAAAAAATCTGTTTAAAAAAATGGATTTCAGTGCAGAATTCTGCTGGAGCAGCACTGATGCATTTTAAAAAAAGAAAACATGTTTTCACGTGACCATATCCCTTTAATGCAGGGGTCTCCAACCTTTTTTACTTGTGAGCCACATTTAAATATAAAATGAGTTAGAGAGCAACACAAGCATGAGAAAGTCCATAGGGATGTCAAATAAGGGCTGTGATTGTGTCATGGTCTGCACCCAACACCAGAACAAATGCCAAGCACCCTTGGCTCGGCTCATGCTTCACCTGTAGTGTGACCGGCTTTGGCCTCGGGAGGAGCCCTCAGCTACTAGCTAAAGTCTTTAGGCCGAGGGTCACGGTACAAAACAGGAAACCAGAATCGTCGTCAGAACAGGCCGGGTCGAGGAAGGCAGAAGTAAATCGTAATGAAGCAGGCAAGGGTCAAAACCGGGTAATTAAACAGACAGGAGGGTTCAGCAGAAAGGGTAGTCGATATTCAGGCAAGGGTCAAATATAGGGGTCAGGATAGTCGATAGCCAGGCAGTGGTCAAAACCAGAATCAGAATACTAAATACAGAAGCTCACAAAGCACCAGGAACAAGATCCTATCATGGGCAAGGTCCTGTGGCTTTAATAAGCCTTTTATAGCTTTCAAATTTGGCACCATTGCGCCCTGGCATCATCACACCAGCGCGCCTGCGCCTTTAAATAGCAAGGAGGCGCACACACTCTTAGGGATCCAAGATGGCACTTGACACGGGGCGGCGTGTCAAGTGCCGCCGCACCACTGGACCACCAAGGTAAGTCAAATTTATCACAGATAAGGCTGTTTAGTAGCCCCTATATAGACTGGCAGCCTACATGAGGCTCTGTTTGGCAGTACATCTGTTTTTATGAAACCAAAACTTGCCTCTTAGCCAGGAATTAAAAAATAAGCACCGGCTTTAAGGCCACTGGGAGCAACATCCAAGGGATTGGTGAGCAACATGTTGCTCGCGAGCTACTGGTTGGGGACCACTGCTTTAATGTATATTTACAGCAGGTGCCTTGAAAGCCTACCTATTTCTCTTTATTTATTTACTTTTAACTAAAATTTACCAAGGGTACCTGGGGTGAGTGCGAGTGGGCCCCTGGTGTGGTAGCCCCAGTGGGCCCGGACCCCCCACTCTGACACTGCCTTTTCAGTACTGAGGTCCATTCACTTAGGCAAGCGGAGCCTATGGAAGAGCTGCGCCCTGCTATCAATCCTTGTTGGAGCACAAACTGATCTTACTAGGTAGATCTATCTAACTTTCTTAAAAAGTGCTATCACAATAATTGACCTGCCACTCACTAAAACCTCATTTGTGGGGTCCCTGCTGCACGATTTCACTAGAAGGGTTGTCCATATAGGCCAGCACAGCTTTACTGGGTCCTTGTTGATCCCAGGCTCAGTGGAACACATCCAGCTGTGTCAGCCACTGAAGGCCAAAGAGGCAGGACCGGCCTTTACCAAATACTATATTTAAGTGTGGCAGGAAGTGATCATGAACCTATGGGCCAATGATCAAAAATATGTAAATAAGAAACTAGATATACAGTAGGGGCTTTTGCCCAGCAACTAGGGATAAGGATCTGTGGAAAGCGATGATGGCTATTAAACCTATGGGTCCCTACAAAAGCATCCAATGGAATGCATCAGAATTGATGGGTCTGCAAAAGATGGTATCATATGCAGGGAAACTTAAAATGTTGAAATTTAAAAATTAAGGTTTGATTATATTTCTTTAAACTTTATATAAGTGTAGACACACAGAGAAGTATGAGAAGATATAAGATGATGAATGTCTCCCTCTGGAATGTTTTGACCTCTCTTGCTGATACTAATGAGTAAATTATTTAAATTTAGGTATTTTAGAGAGTTTAAGTATTTATTTAAAGGCATATTTCATCCAAATATATTTTCCATTTGTATACTCTTCTAATTAAATGGGAATTGAACACCCCCATTGATTTTTATAAGTTGAGCTCATGCTCAGACCCATCAGCATCAACCTTACTTGCCAGTGACATATGTTCAAGCCACTAAGTTTTGCAATTTTGCATTTAAGCATCAAGTATAAAGCAAAAGTTGAAAGTTAGATTAAAGGATACACAAACACCCCACAAACATTTTAAATCTGTATAAAGTGTCTTTGAATCTTTAAAAACCTGCCACTCTGGTTTTTCAAAAGTCAGTTGTAAGGTGAAAGAATCCCCTTAAAGGGGTTTTTCACCAGAAATAAAGACTTTTTCTGTTACTTTCCATTTTCTTTTTGTGACCATTTTTCTAATATTAAAGTGTGAAGTTTTATTTTGTATCTTCTCAGGTTTTTCTGTTTTAAATCGATACATCGAACAACAGTACTGTCAGTTAATGGAAACACGTTTATAAACTTGTTGCATGACAATTTTATGCCACAGGTTGTTGAGAAGCCAACCAGAAAAAAATGGTACTCTGGATCTAGTGATCTCTAATGAACCAGAATGTATAGTGAATGTGCAAGTAATTGAACCCCTGGGTAATAGTGACCATTATGTTATATCATTTAATGTCTGGTGCAAAAAACAAATATACACTTAGGCACCAAAAAACATGAATTAGAAAAGCTAATGATGGGGCCTTGAGGGCTGCCCTTCAGAGCATAGATTAGAGCATTGTGTTTTCAGCTAAAAATACAAAACAGAAACGGTTGTCATTTAAAATGATATTAAATCGTTACTGTTCTGCATTTATTCCTTTAAGGAATTAATATAGAAGCACTAAGAATCACCCTATGTGGCTTAATTAGTAACATAGTAAGTAAGGTTGAAAAAAGACACACGTCCATCAAGTTCAACCTTTTTTTTTATTATTATTATATCTGCCTAGATGCCAGTTGATTCAGAGGAAGGCAAAAAAAAAACATCTGAAGCCTTACCAATTTGCCTCAGAGGGGGAAAAAATTCCTTCCTGACTCCAAAATGGCTAGACTAGTCCCTGGATAAACTTGTACTATGAGCTACCTTCCATAACCCTGTATTCCCTCACTTTCTAAAAAGCCATCCAACCCCTACTTAAAGCTATCTAATGTATCAGCCTGTACAACTGATTCAGGGAGAGAATTCCACATTTCTTCTAATCGGAATGGGTGACCTTGTGTCAGCTGGAAAGACCTACTGGTAAATAAAACATTAGAGAGATTATTATATGATCCCCTTCTATATTTATACATAGTTATCACATCACCCCTTAAGCGCCTCTTCTCCAGTGTGAACATCCCCAATTTGGCCAGTCTTTCCTCATAGCTTAGATTTTCCATACCTTTCACCAGCTTAGTTGCCCTTCTCTGTACTGTAAGGACCATCTGGGATTTGAACACTGGGGTTGCTGGACTTTAAGTGCACAGTTGGTGCACTTACCAAGTGAGCCACTGGATGCTCTTGGGGCTAGTCCTGATCCTGTTATAGTGATCCTGTATCTTGTTACGTTTCCAGTTTGTCTCCTCCCTTCTTGTTACCCTCATGTGTTTTGTGTTTTCTAATCAGTTGCCCTTTATAAACCATGCCCTGAGCCTTGCTCAGGGCTGAGTCATTGAATGTATTCTGTGTGTTCCTGACCTAAACCTTGAATCTGTTTGAATCTGAATCTGTTCCTGGATATTCCAAGTTCCAAGTCCTGAATCTTGTTCCTGTGTTTCTGTTCCAGCTTTTCATTGCCTGCCTGGTAAAGACTTTATTTTTGACCTGTTCCTGTTTTGCTTCAGTTCCATTAAATCCTGTATATTTCACCATGCCTATTTCAAGTATTTGTGGCTTTTTCCCTGGGCTTCCACCACACGCACTACCAAGTGTGAATTTAACTCCTGTTGCAGCGGTCCCACTGTGAACGTTACATGTACCCTCTCTAATACAATAATGTCCTGTTTGAGGGATGGAGACCAAAACTGTACGGCATATTCTAGATCGGGGCCTTACAAGTGCTCTATACAGTGGAAGAATGACCCCCTCCTCCCGTGACTCTATGCCCCTTTTAATACAGCTCAAGACCTTATTTGCCCTTGATGCTGCTGACTGGCATTGCTTGCTACAGCCAAGTTTCTCATCTACAAGGACTCCAATGTCCTTTTCCATAATGGATTTGCCTAGTGCAGTCCCATTAAGGGTATAAGTGGCTTGGATATTTTTACATCCCAGGTGCATGACTTTACATTTATCAACATTGAATCTCATTTGCCACTTAGCTGCCTAGATTGCCAGTTTGTCAAGATCGTGTTACAAGGATGCCACATCCTGGATGGAATTAATTGGGCTGGATAGTTTTGTGTCATTTGCAAACACTGATACATTACTTACAACACCCTCCCCTAAGTCATTAACGAACAAGTTAAATAAAAGTGGACCTAATACCAAGCCCTGGGGGACCCCACTAAGAACCTTACTCCAAGTAGAGAATGTACCATTAAAAACCACCCTCTGTACCCGATCCTGTAGCCAGTTTCCTATCCATGTGCAAACTACTTCATTAAGCCCAACAGACCTTAGTTTAGAAAGCAGTCGTTTGTGGGGCACAGTATCAAACGCTTTGGCTAAATCCAAATAGGTCACATCTACTGCCCCCCCCACTGTCCAGCATCTTACTTACTTCATCATAAAAAGCAATCAAATTTGTTTGACATGACCTATCCTTCATAAAGCCATGCTGATTGCTGCTCATAATGCCATACACTAGGACAAAATTTTGAATGTGATCCCTTAACAAGCCTTCACATAATTTGCCCACCACAGATGTCAAACTTACTGGCCTTTAATTGCCAGGCTGAGATCGTAATCCCTTTTTAATATTGGAATAACATCAGCTTTTCTCCAATCAATAGGCACCATACCAGATGAAAGTGAATCTAAGAAAATCAGAAATAGGGGCTGGTCAAAAACTGAACTAAGCTCTCTTAGAACCCGGGGGTGTATGCCATCAGGCCCTGGAGCCTTGTTTACATTAATTTTTATTAAAGCTTTATGAATCATATCCTGAGTCAGCCACTGACTAGATCTGAGCCATTAGTGCAACTATAAAGTGAGCCTGGGAACTCAGACTCCTCTATTGTATACACTGAAGAAAAGAACTGATTTAACAGTGCCTTTTCTGTATCTGTTACAACCATGCTGGTACCATTATTTAATTGAGCAACACTCTCAACCTGCATCTTTTTAGTATTAATATATTTAAAAAACTTTTTTAGGGTTAGTTTTCACCTCCATTGCAATTAACTCTTCATTTCCTTTCTTTGCCTTCCGGATTGCTGATTTACAAGATTTATTACAGTGTTTATATTCATTAAATACAGCTTCTGTCCCAGCAGATTTGTAGTTTTTAAATGCCTTTCTCTTCTTCCCTATTAACTTCTTTACTTCTGTATTAAGCCGTATAGGATGATTCCTAGGGCTTCTACATTTACTTCTTAAGGGAATAAATTGAGAACAGTAATTATTTAATATTTTAAATGACAACCATTTCTGTTCTGTGTTTTAGCTGAAAACTTAATGCCCCAATCAATACTCTGTAGGGCAGCCCTCAAGGCACTAAAATTAGCTTTTGCAAAATTCATGGTTTTTGTTGCTCCAGTATATATTTGTTTTTTGCACCAGACATTTAATGATATAACATTATGGTCACTATTACCCAGGGGTTCAATGACTTGCACATTTGCTATAAGTTCTGGATCATTTGAGATCACTAAATCCAGAATAGCATTTTTTCTGGTAGGCTCCTCAACAACCTGTGCCATAAAATTGTCATGCAACAAGTTTATAAATTTGTTCCCATTAACTGATCTGGCAGTACTGTTGCTCCAGTCAATATCTGGGTAATTAAAATCTCTCATTATCATTACTTTACCCAAACTAGCAGCCTTTTCTATTTGCATGAGGAGCTTCGCCTCCTCCTCCTCACTTACATTAGGGGGTCTATAGCATACGCCTACAATTAATTTGCTGGACTCTTACAATCGGTGAAGAACTCCACCCATAAGACTTCTGCCCCCTCATTTTCTAACATAACCTCCTCCTTTATATAAGCTTTTAAATCCTGCTTAACAAACAGACATACCCCTCCTCCTTTTCTTTTGCCTCTGTCCCTCTGAAACAAAGTATAGCCACTGATATTTACTGCCCAGTCATGCGACTGGGCAGTAAATAATTACTGGTACCATATTGAACATATGACATGTGGTCCTCCCTATGCTTAACAGTATCCCCAGCCAAGTCTCCTCCCCATTTTCCCTTTCTTTGCCCACTATCTCATCTAACCTGTCTTCCATTGAATCTTTTACTGAACCCTCCCCCCCACGCCTAGTTTAAAAGCTCCTCCAACCCTCTAGCCATCTTCTCTCCCAAAACAGCTGTACCATCATCATTGAGGTGCAGGCCATCCCTAGCAAAGAGCCTGTAGCCGACTGAGAAATCAGCCCAGTTCTCCAAAAACCCAAAACCCTCCTCCCTACACCAATCTCTCAGCCACGCATTAATCTCCCTACGCTCCCACTGTCTCTTTAGCGTTGCTCGTGGCTCAGGTAATATCGCTGAGAAAATTACTTTGGAAGTCCTCGCCCTCAACTTTACACCTAGTTTTTTTTAAAATTGTTCTTGAGGACTTCGCCACCTCCTCTAACTTTTTCATTGGTACCTATGTGTACCAAGACCGCTGGGTCTTCCCCAGCAGCTCCCAATAATCTGTCCACTCGTTCCACCACATGCCAAACCCTAGCACCAGGCAAGCAGCAGACTGTTCGGCATGTAGGGGCCTTACGACAGATTACCCTATCCACCTTTCTAATAATTGAATCCCCTTTAACTATAACCTGCCTTTCCTTCTGTACTGTTAGGACAGGTATATGTCTTTTCATTTGATTACAGGTATGAGCAGTCCTCCAGCTCCATCTACTGGACACTTGTAGATATTTCCTGGTGTTAGTTATTTGTTAAATAAAGTTAGTTATTGACCTCTGATGTCATAACTCCAGGTCACAGGAAGTAGGTGCTTCCAGCCTGTGCAGTTCATTTCATGTGCTTTCAGCTTTCTCCATGCTAAACAGGCCCTATGCAGCATTGTTGGTGAGTGTATACAGTTCTATTTGTTTAATATACTCAGCTTTTGCATCTTAGATAGAGAGGTTTGTTTCTGTTTGGTAGCAGATTTATTACATCTGTGTAATGTATATGCATGTGTACTGTATGTATATTGTTTCACCAGTCCAGCCACTTATACCTCTTTATTTGTATGTATTTCAGTTTTACCCTTTCATCTTTAAATACCCATTAAACAAGTAAACAACTGACACAGTGTGGTGCTTTGAAGAAGGGTTATCTGCCTGTCAATCTTACTTCAGACAGTGAGCAGGACAGAACAGTAGACAACGTCACGCATAGCTGATGCAATACAGCACAGTAAAACAACAGCTGGTATCAAGAGGCCCACACGCAGAGTGGATTAGCAAATACCACAGAGATACAGTACAGCTTCAGTTAACATAGTACCACGTGCTAACTCTTATCAAGATTAGACGGCAAGATGTCCGAACGATCAATCAAGACCAGATCTAGGGTGTCACATTCATCCAGACTCTCAAACCGCTCTCAAACCGCTGCGCTTTTCCGTGCAGAAGCTGCCGCTGCACTAGCTCAACTCACATTTACTGGGAAGGAAACAGAGCTAAAATTAGAGAAGACACGCTTAGAGGCTATGATGGAGGCAGAGAAGGCAAGGTTAGAAGTGGAGGCAAAGCTTCAAATGACACGCTTAGAAGCTTCAATAGAGATTCTTAATTTACGCAAGACGGTGGCAATTGCGAATGCCAAGTCAGATACATTAGATGCAGTTCTTGACACTACAGAACAAGCAAGTCAGAAATTCACTATGCAGCCTGATGTAAAACCAGAAACTGCTATGCAACGTACTAAAGAATATGTACTGAAACATTCACAAGAGTACAGTCCATCAATGCCAAGCCTAGAAAAGCTTAGTGAATACA